>NC_056741.1:260068136-260391384 GCF_019279795.1 Protopterus annectens | reverse complement strand
CCATTCCCTGTAATATTAAAACATAAAGGCATTATGTTCTAAAACCAATCTCAAAAGTGACAACAAAAAGTCAATTTCTATCTCAGAACAATCATTGGACTCTTGTAACCAAAATCTTACTGCCTTAATACCACCATTGTGCGGTATACTCGTGTATATATAGAGACTGCACATCCAGTGTGCTCAAATAAGCATTAGGTGATGTTTGTACTTCATCAATAAGTAAAACACTGATTTGTGTCTTTAATACGGGCATGAACCAACAGCAAGAAAGGCTTCAATTTCATCTCCAAATAAACCGAGATAGATTCAATAACTGAGCCAATACCAGAGACAATAGGCTTATCTGGGGGATTATTCCTAGATTTGTGAATCTTTGGTAGTAAATAAAAGTAAGGTGGCTGGAGGTCATCCACACTCAACTGGTTAACCAAATATTCATCAATTAGGCCAGTGTTCTTTGCTTCCGTCAAAAATCTGTCAATATACGACTTGTAGGTAGAAACAGGATTAAATGAATTTTTACAATAGGCTTGAATATCATTCAACTGTCTGGTAACCTCATTATTATATTCTACTTTATCCCAAATAATATTAGCACCCCCCTTATCAGCTTTAGTAATAACATTTTCATTATTTAGTAAATCAAACAATGCTTCACGCTGTCTGGAATTCAGGTTGCTACCATAATTTTTAAAAATAGAATATTGACTTACATGAAATTCACGTTAGTACCGTCTGTTTGAATATTCTCACTGTTGGATGATAGCGAGGTTGAAATGTAGATTTCTTAAACCTAAACCTAGCATTATGTGCTTCATTACCATCCTGTTTAGTATTATTAAAAAAAATTTAAATTCAAGGCACAACAAAAACATTTAACAACAGAAGCAACAACATGATGAGACACAAAAAAGCTAAATATGAACCCCAGACCTTTATTTAAGACCCCCACCTGATCTTTAGAAAAATTCACAGATGTTAAATTCGTCACCAAACTATTTTCACATGCAGCTTCAATGTCCACATTTAGTACAACAATCGTTGCTTGCCCTTCTTCAACATGGGCCAATTGCCCAACATCTGCCTCAGTATTTGTTGCATGTCCTTTTCTTGCGTGTTTCCTTCTGCTTCTTCTAAAGGGCCCTTTGGCCATTTGTTGCATGGCGAGGCGACAGGCTTTTTTGTCTCTCATCTGCATTTAACATTTTTTTATCATGCTAAACAGGATGGTAATGAAGCAAATAATGCTAGCTTTAGGTTTAAAAAATCTATATTTCAACCTCCCTGTCAGCCAACAGTGAGAACATTTGAGCAGAGGGTACTTTGTGAACTGCATGCAAGTCAATATTCTATTTTTAAAAATTATGGTGCAACCTCAATTTCAGACAGCATGAAGCATTGTTTTATTTACTAAATAATGAAAATGTTGTTATTACTAAAGCTGACGGGGGGGGTGCTACTGTTATTTGGGATAAAGTAGAATATAATAATGAAGTTTAATTAATAAAAAAAGACGGCTGAGAACACCCAAAAGCTTTAATAAAACATTAAACAGTAAGCGCTTTCATCACCTGTAGTGACTTCTTCAGACTTAATAATGATACAAAGCACTACCAATTTAAAGTGCATTCTAACAAGCTACTGATTAAATAGTTAGATAATTAAATAATCAGTACATCAAACATTCTTTAAATGATGCTTCAAGCCCTTTCTTTTTAAGTAAGCAATAAACTCATCTCTATTTTTTAAGCCGGGTGGAAAACAGGCATTAAGCCTCACTTGCCACATATATTCTCTCCAGCTTAATTCACTCTCTCTTTGATGCAGACAGTGAACTAAGCTGGAGAGAATATATGTGGCAAGTGAGGCTTAATGCCCGTTTTCCACCCGGCTTAAATAATAGAGATGAGTTTATTGCTTACTTAAAAAGAAAGGGCTTGAAGCATCATTTAAAGAATGTTTGATGTATTGCTTATTTAATTATCTAATATTCAAGTAAGATGGAGAAACCTATCAGTCTAAATATTAAAAAATTAGGAATGCTGAAGTGTTTTAACTGCAAGTTATGTGATTATTTGCTAACAGATGTTAGCGAAGTTAATAATAATGGTTTTAAATACAATTTTAACAAGTCTTTTAGTTGTAAAAGCAAGTATGTTGTATATTTAATTTTATGTCAATCAAGCTCTTCTTTTTATGTTGGACGTACTGTCAGAGAATTATATAAATGAGTGTATGAACATAAGTATGCTGTTGAGACAGAAGACTTAAAGAATGCATTAGCGAAGCATTATGCTTCCAGTAAATGTAATGTTAAGTTTAAATTTATTGTTCTGGAAGAAATTTATAATTATGATAGAAGGTTTGATGCAGAGAGTGAATTAAGCTGGAGAGAATATATGTGGCAAGTGAGGCTTAATGCCTGTTTTCCACCCGGCTTAAATAATAGAGATGAGTTTATTGCTTACTTAAAAAGAAAGGGCTTGAAGCATCATTTAAAGAATGTTTGATGTATTGATTATTTAATTATCTAATTGTTCCAGAGTAAGATGGAGAAACCTATCAGTCTAAATATTAAAAAATTAGGAATGCTGAAGTGTTTTAACTGCAAGTTATGTGATTATTTGCTAACAGATGTTAGCGAAGTTAATATTAATGGTTTTAAATACAATTTTAACAAGTCTTTTAGTTGTAAAAGCAAGTATGTTGTATATTTAATTTTATGTCAGTCATGCTCTTCTTTTTATGTTGGACGTACTGTCAGAGAATTATATAAATGAGTGTATGAACATAAGTATGCTGTTGAGACAGAAGACTTAAAGAATGCGTTAGCGAAGCATTATGCTTCCAGTAAATGTAATGTTAAGTTTAAATTTATTGTTCTGGAAGAAATTTATAATTATGATAGAAGGTTTGATGCAGAGAGTGAATTAAGCTGGAGAGAATATATGTGGCAAGTGAGGCTTAATGCCTGTTTTCCACCCGGCTTAAATAATAGAGATGAGTTTATTGCTTACTTAAAAAGATAGGGCTTGAAGCATCATTTAAAGAATGTTTGATGTATTGATTATTTAATTATCTAACTATTTAATCAGTAGCTTGTTAGAATGCACTTTAAATTGGTAGTGCTTTGTATCATTATTCAGTCTGAAGAAGTCACTACAGGTGATGAAAGCGCTTACTGTTTAATGTTTTATTAAAGCTTTTGGGTGTTCTTGGCCGTCTTTTTTTTTTATTAATTTTCATTTTTCGTTAAGTACGGCTACTGTTTTTTGGTGTTATATAATAATGAAGTTACCAGACAGTTGAATGACATTCAAGCCTATTGCAAAATTTAATTTAATCCTGTTTCTACCTTCAAGTCCTATATTGACAATTTTTTGACAGAAGCAAAGAACACTGGCCTAATTGATAAATATTTGGTTAACCAGTTGAGTGTGGATGACCCCCAGCTGCCTTACTTTTATTTACTACTAAAGATTCACAAATCTAGGAATAATCCTCCAGGAAGGCCTAATGTCTGGTATTGGCTCAGTTACTGAATCTATCTTGGTATATTTAGAAATTAAATTGAAGCCTTTGTTGCCGTTGGTTCGTGCCCATATTAAAGACACAAATCAATTTTTGGTACTTATTGATGAAGTACAACCACCATCTAATGCTTATTTCAGCACAATGGATGTGCAGCCTCTACATACGAGTATACCGCACGATGGTGGTATAAAGGCAGTAAGGTTCTGGTTACAAGAGTTCAATGATTGTTCTGAGATAGAAACTGACTTTTTGTTGTCACTTTTGAGATTGGTTTTACAACATAATGCCTTTTTATCTGGAGGATTGGTATCTACAACTCAATGGTACTGCTATGGGTGCCACTTTTGCACCCATATATGCAGACCTTTTTATGGGTTATCTTGAACATAAATTGATTTATATCATCGCTAATCCCTTTCTTAAATATCTTAATATGTGGCAGCGCTACTTGGATGATTGTTGGTGCATTTGGAATGGTCCTGTTGCTGTCTATCATGACTTTGTGAAATATCTCAACAATAATGACTATGGTATTGTTTTTGTGGGCAAAATACAAATGTTTAATACTGATTTCCTAGATGTCAATGTTTCTAAGGTGACTGATGGCACTTTGGCTACAAGCCTATATCGTAAACTGTTTACTAAAAATTCCATCTTGCTAGCCTCTAGTTGCCATCCTGCACACATAGTTAGGAACATACCAAAAGCACAATTTTTAAGATTACGTAGGATATGTAGTTCTGAACAAGATTTTGACACTGAAGCCCACAAGATGAAACACAGATTTTTGAGTAGGGGATACAATGTCAATATAGTGGATCAAGCATATGGAATAGCACATACAACCAATAGGCATGACATATTAAAATGTAATGGTAGTCAGGATGAAAGAGTTATTTCAGATTTAAGTCTGAGATTCATTACTACATATGGTACCAATACCTTTAAAATCAAAGAAGTTATTACTAAGTATTGGGATAGTTTGAAATCTGACCCCTATTTTGGTCAAATTTTAGGAGATGGTTGTACCTTCAGATATAGGAAAGGCAGGAATATTGGGAAATGTCTATCTGATTTCAAAAAGAGTAGGAAAGAAATTGTGGGATCAGGTACAGAGGCACCTCGAAGTTGTACATTTTGTGGGAATTGCACTTATTGTAAAGTTGTATCCAAAATGAAATCATTCACCTCCATCAACACTAAGATATTTGATATCCGTTCTTTAATTACCTGTTGTACGGAATGGGTAATTTATATGGCAGTTTGCTAGTGTGGAGCATTCTATGGGGGACAAATATCACGGCCATTTAAACATAGAATAGCACTGCATATTAGTGACTTGAATTGCAAATGGAGTAGAAGTCATCTCTGTAAACATATGATGGAACATGGAGGGGAGCTCACTTCATTTTTATTGGTACTGATGGTATAAAGGGAGATGATATAGCGGATGGTAAGAAACATAGGATTTTAGATCAAAAAGAAAAATGTGGATTTGGAGGCTTTGTTTAAACCAGGTTTAAATGAGACTTTCTGATGGAATTAGAATGTATTTTCATGTATATGTATATGATATATATATATATATATATATATATATATATATATATATATATATAAATGCATTTATATATATATATATATAAATGCATTTTATATACATATACAAATATATATATATATATATATATATATATATATATATATGTATATATACATACATACACACACACACACACACACACATATATATATATACATACATGCACATGTTTTTTTCTTTTCAGTTACATGTCTTTTTCTGTGTGTATTTTCTTGACTGTATCAAGCTCTATACTGGATTTCTTTATAAAAGCACAGTGATTAGCTTACTTGCAATTATACATTGAAGATGCCAGAGGGCAAAACCAGTCTGTTTCCTGTTCCCAGCCGGGTGGATTTCTCAATAACCTGGTTCAGGTGTTATATAAAGAAGGAATAATGATTAAGGATATAACCCCAAGAACCTAAACAGGTATATCTCTTATTTGGCTAAATAACTACCAAGTGAGCTCCTTGTCACCCACAAGTGACTAAATCAACCCTGGATTGTTAGCAGTATCTCACCCACTTTAGATGAACACACTGGAACTATCAGCTATAGGAATCAGCACATGAATGCAGATTTGAGGAAGATACGTGATAGCGCAGCAGAATTGACTCCAGAAAGTTGACACTCTTTCTGTCATTCTATTTATTGACAGGATTAAAAATGCTGGGTATTTTGACCTTTTTGTTTTATAAGTTTATAATGGTTTAAGCTGGGAATGTCATTTTCTGGAAGGTGGTATTCATGCCTAGGCAACATTTAACATTGGTTTTATAATAAAGAAAAAATAACTGTAGTGTAGAAAAGTGACAGATTAAGGCACATTTTTTTTTCCTTTTTTTAAATGGACTTGATTTTGATTTCCACTACAGTTTACTTCACTATCATTTTGAGTAGATTTGGCATCTTTCATTAGATACAACTGAAACAAAGCTGGTATAACTTTGGAAACGGGTAAAACTTGTTTGGTAAGGCAGTGTTCTACACCGCCCCACCTCCCAGTGGTGATCTATCCTCCACCAATACCACCACCCCTGAGGGCAGGCATATCTCGATGAACACCCCCTCTCTGAACAACTGAAACAGTCCATGCTCTTACAAGTTTTAACATTATCCAAGTAGCGCTCATCTGCCTGTAAAGTTGCATTTACAAATAAAGAGATACCTTCAGACAAGAAGAAACTTTGAGGGTCCTACTTTCATTGTTAACTATCTTTCTATTGTGTGACACTACAAAGGATCTTTCCACCTCGGTATTCTTCTGGAAAATATGGTACTTCAATTGGGACACTGCTAGCTTTTTCCTGTAAGTCATGTGTATAATTAAAATATAATGATTTCTCCTGACTTTAAAGAAATGCATGTTTAGACTAATGCTCTTAAATATATAGACATTCAGCAAGAATTGGACAAAAAAGGTGGCTTGCTATTATATTTGCAAAGTAAGTAGCTGTTTTTTTTTTTTTTTAATCAGCACCTCCTTTTGGCTGAAGGTAAGCAGTCCGCAGGTGCAGGCAATTAATTATGACAGGTCTGAGTAGTGTGTTCGTGTGTTCTGAGTAAAATTTGTAAGGAACAATTTAGAGAGATACTGATATTGGCAAGTTGTTCAGCGAAAAGAAAAATAAAGTTTAAAACCCTGGGATATGCATAATTATACATGTAGGCTCCTCCCCAGCAGCCTTAGATCTTTAACGCGTTAAACATAAGAGAGAACAATTTAGTTCACTTAAGTTAGCCAGTTCACTTTAGTTAGCCAGTGCACTTTTTCTTAAGGCTAAAGGTTAGGGTTTACTGAAAGCATGCAATCTGTTTTTAACACTTTGGGGGTATAGCGATACAATACGAACAGACAACAATCTGTATTAATTGGGAACACAAGCTCTAACATGCACATTCGAATGGTTAACCATAAGTTTAAAATGGTAAAACCTGTGGGTGTAGCCATCAAGTTAGAATTGCTCCTATTTGGAGAGGTAGGTTTGCTTTCTGGAAAGTGCTAACAGTTATGTATATTTGCTATTAGTTAAAAGGGGATTTTTCTTTAAACTGTATTAGATATTTTCCTTCTTCAGTGTTTTTACTGAGGCAAAAAGTCTAAGAAATGTGACATGGGTCCAAAAACTACAAACAAGATCAGGTTGCTAGGCAGTGGTGTGTGGGTGTAAACAGCAACACAAAAACAGCATGTATTCAAAAGAACTGTTGTGTATAATAAATAGGAGTAATGACTGTATTAAAAAGGCTACATAGACAATAATTAATATACAGTAAAAGGTCTTACAGGTAAAGACAAAAAAGCAGAGTGTATTCAATTTTATTTAACAAATGTAAGGTGCAAGTAGCACTGTCAAATAAGGTGCATCTGCATAGACAAAGACACAGGCATTTGACAAAGGAAGAGTTAGAGGGTGGACATTCAACAGATTATCACGGACAAAGGGAAAAAGGAGTAATAATACTGACTGCAAGAGGGAACCCAATAATAACAGACAAAATGGACAATAATGGTACATTTGTGGTACCGGGAAGCTACTGGCAGTGAATGAAAATTGTGATGGCATGTATTTGTATTCCACCTAAAACTACTATGGAGCACAGGATAATTTTGGAAAAAATATGCTTTCAGAGGGGAATATTTATTGGGTGGGGGCTGGAACCTGATTTGTAGTAAGGATGTACTGGGGACTTAGAAAGGAAAATATAATAAAATATGGTAGATTTCTGGAGAGAGAGGAGAATATTTTGGTATGGAATATGTGAATTCATTCAGAATTTACATATTATTCCCAAAGATACAATAACTGTACTCGATTGGATAGAAATTATATCTTATCAGAGCATGTGTATTTAACTGAAACAGTTGAGATCCATCAAATAACTATCACATCATGTACCAATAAAAAACACTGTAATGATGTAAACAGACATCCTATCTGCCAAAACAAAGGAATTTAAAGAACAAGTAGTGGGTACAAGAGTTATCAGGGAAAACAGAGATTACTTCAGAAGGGATAGCTTGCAAGATGAAATGAAAGTGGACTTTAAAAGCATGGCAGAAATATAGAGAGAGAGAAATGGGAAAATAATCCAAATGATTTAGAGGGGCTAACAAGTAAAAGTACTGCACAAGAAGAGAAATCTCTCAGAACAAGAGGAGCAGCTGCGAAGTGCTAAAGACAAAGGGATAGCTGGACAATATGCACGAGTTTAGAAAGGTTGCTTTAAACAATTTTTGATAACAGTTAAGCATGAAAAACTTTTAACACAATGACTTGAGCAACAGAAGATAAGAATTGCATTAGAAATATTTCATAATTTTTATAACACTTTTATAAAGAAGAAGAAGAAAGGGAAAACCAAGAAAAGGCACAAATGGAAAGATTTATGGAAAGCTTGGTTTATACCAAGTTTAGAGAAAGATAGCAGACATAGGAAGAAATTAAATCAAAACAATGATGTATAATCATCAACAGTGAACTTTCTATAAACAGACAGCATTCCTATGAAAATCTGAAAGTTAGGAGGGAAGAAAGTGATAAAGATCTGGAAGGCTCTTTGTTTAACAACATTCTAGAAAAAAAATGGTGGTGGTGGTGAGGTGAGTACCAGCATCGAAGAAGAAAGCAGTGCTGGCTACACATTGCCAAAAGAGAGATAAGACCCTTCATACCCAGCTTTATATATACTCATTTCAATTTTAAGCCATGCTTGTCTTAACTAACAGAATGGCAGATGTGTATCAATGTCATTTTGTGGTGGGAAGGGAGGCAAGCATTTGATAACATTAACAGACTGATGATCCAGAGGTAAATAGAGAATATGGAAATACAGCTGCTGTTGATGAATCTTGATGCAGAGAAAGCATTCAATGGTGTCAGCTGGGATTTTATAATTAGGCACGGGCAGTATTTTTGCTCCTGGACAGAATAACAGAATTAATAAAGATATTGACGAGTCAGAGAAAAGAATTACCAATCGTAATCTCCTCTTTCCCTTGAGTATTTTTTTATTTAGAGGTGTTGGCAAAAAAGGGATTCACAAATAGGATAAAGCTGGTGTTGCAAACAAGAAAAGTTAGCATTATATAAAGGTATTATACTACTATATTACTGTTTTGTACTTGAGAAATCTAGAAAAGGATAGTTTGGTGTTGTGGAACATTTTGAGACAGTTATAAGTCTTTTGAGGGATTTCATTTAAAAAAAAATGAAATGAAGACAAAACAAAATCTACAGTAGTAAACTATGAACTCACACATGAAATGGTTCTGCAATACCCATACTTGAGAGGACATTAGATGAAGTATTTATTTACATGGATTATCATCAGTTAAACATATGCGGGAGGAGACTGGGCAGAAAATAATGCAAAAATTAAGTACATGTTCATGAATATAGGTATGGATAGTCAGATACAATCTGTGAAAATGTTAAGATTCAAGCAGGTTATAAACCGAAGTAGAAAAGGATGACCATGAAATGGGGTGGGGGTTCTGAGAGAGTGAGGCTACCAATTTGGATGCAAATCCTTAAGAAGAATAACAATCATACAGAGCATTACAAGTAGGAGAATGCATTCCAAGAACTAAGCCAGCAATAGAATGAAGACAAGAGATTTACTAATAAGGATATCTACAAGTAGGTATACAGAAAATACTCATCAATCCTTTGCTGTCTTTTCAGAGAAGACCTGAAGTGGTATTTATACTACTGGAGGCAATTTGGCCAGAGTATCGGGGAACTTCCCAAACTCTCTTTGACAGGTGCTATGGGATTCTTTTACATCCACCTGAGCTGCCACCAACTCATGCAGATGGGTCCTTTGTTTAGTATCACATCTTGCAAGAAGGGGCTTGAATCTATTGGAGGAAATTAGCAAAGGAACCAAGGTACTGAGATCAGATAACTTGGGAGAAAAAGGTAACAGGTTGGGATGATGCTAACCAGGATACAGAGTGCCTTTCCCATCAAGGCCTAATAATGGAGTACAGGCATACAAAAATGGAAACAGCATGCTAAGTGAAAGACAAACTCTACTTGAGTCTAGAACCTCATTCTACCTAATCCAGGGAGAACATTTGAGAAGGCCAATCCAGTTAGTTTCTGCTCCTCCTTTCCCCTTTACAAAAAAAAATGTTTTTCTAAGCTTGTTTCCAACCTTTCCTGTAAGTTGTCTAGTCCAGATACAGATTTGCTGTACCCAAGACTGTAAGTTTCTGAGCCCCCAAGTCTTTCTGCCTTGGAGGGACACAGTCTAGCTTAATTTTGTTTCTTAGAACAAGCCAGTTCTAGTTTCAATACTCAAATCTGTTTCTTTGAGCTCAGCACTTGTTCAGAACTCACTGTAAGCACTAAATAAGCTACAAATTACTACAGCACTCAACTTTCCTCACTTGTCTACAGGAAAACACTTTTTAGTACTTAATAAATAAGCACCTATCCAAGCATGTCTAAGGGTCAGCTCCCGGTGTTTTCTCCTGTCTACCTGATGAATATGGGCATCTTGGGGCAATGCAGCAATTGCTTCATGTACACAGACAACCTTCTCCTCCTACCACCCTAACATTACAACCTGTGAGAGATGCAGTTATATAGCCAAACTGGAAGCAAAGCTCTCTTCACCCAAGACTGGACTAGACAGTCAAGAGGAGAAGGTAAACACTTGCACCACACCAGACTCATCACATAGTCCCTCAAAACCTACACCACCAAAACACACACACACAGAAACATAAAACACACACCTACATTCGCGGAGGCTCTCAAAAAAAATCTAACCAAGCAACAGGGACCTCCAAAGCAGAAACTCAAGAAACATCCACCCCCCAACACAACCCAAATGATGCATAGCCCACAAACTCAGTGTGCCACTCAACCACAGCTCATAAGGCATAACAACGTACCCAGCACTCTAGTCATAGGTGACTCTATAGTCAGGCACACTGATACTCCACTCACCAGGTTAAACATGGAGAAAGTTACTGTCAGCTGCCTGTCAGATGCCAGGATCCACCACATAATGCATGCACTCAGGTCACTCCACAACAAGTACAAATATGACTCTGTCAATGTCTATGTTGGTGTGAATGACCTGAGAAGTATCTCCCTGGGCTACATGGAGAGAGACATGGAGGAGCTGTCCGATCTTGTAGCCCAGGCAGGTATGACCCTAGCTCTGAGTAGCATCCTGCCATCACCCAGAATGATACCACAGTACAAGGACAAAATGATTGACTTCAACAATTGGCTAAGCTTCTGGTGTCATTCTAAGGGGATCCAGTATCCGTCTGCCTGGGATGACATGATCGATAAACCAAGATGCTTTGCCAGAGATGGCCTGCACCTGTCGCCCTTGGGATTCCGGATACTGGCTAAGGCTCTTGCCAGCCCTACAGTGCCTTTTTTAGGCAAGATTCAAATGACAAATTCACCACTGTAACATGTACAAGCAAGCAAAATCTGAGGGTAATGCTACTTAATGCTAGAAGTCTAAACCTCAAAATGCACTCACTCTATGCACTCCTTAAAATGGAGAACATAGACATCTGTGCAGTGACACAGACCTGGTTCAAGGCTCCAGAGAGCACCCCTGCATTACCAGGCTATAATTCATACTACACCTTTCGGCCACCTAACCTGGACCGAAGCACTAAAGGCGGAGGCATGTCCATATTCATTAAGGATATCCACACCTGCAGGCTAGTTGCTCAGCATAATGCATTCGAGATTATCCAAGTGCAACTAACTCTGGGTAAGACCGCAATCCAAACTGTAGCTTGCTACAGATCCCCCACCATGCCCCAGGATTCCCACTCCTCATTTCCTGATACAGTGCAAAATATTAGGGTACAACCTAACATCCTAACAATGAGTGATTTCACCTACTCCACCATTAACTGGAAAAACTCCTCATGTACCAACTCTTGTGCTCAACGTTTTCTGGAATTCATAAATTCCAATGCCTTGGATCAACTTATCCACACCTCCACCAGGGGCAGCAATATCCAATCGACCTGGTCACAACCAACATGGGCAACCAGTGTTCCACACCAGAGGTCAATCACTCGTTAGTCAGATCAGACCAGAAGCAAATCACCCTAGACATCCACATCCCACCCTCCACCATCCATTAGGGAAACCACCGTAAAAAATTTCTCCAAAGCCAACGTCACGCTTCTTATGACAGATGTGGCAAACTTCACGACACCCATGCTGATGGACAATAGAGGCAAGACTGCTGAAGCCTATACAATAACTCTTTATAAGCACTTGCATGAGTGTATGGATCATGCAATCCCTAACAGAACCAAGATGCTATCCTCCAAATAAGGAAGCCAATCTGGTGGTCCCCTGCCAGAAACAAACTCTACAACAGAAGAAAGAAACTGTTGCAAAAAAAGAGTAAAATCCCATGATTGGAGGAACTCCATGGTCAGCCTCAGTAAGAAGCTGAGATCCCTCATAAAATCCTCCAAAGCTAGTTACGAAAACAAAATTGCCACCGATTCTAAAGACAACCACAAAGCATTCTATAGCCATGTCAAGAATCTCAATGGCAACACTCAGATCTGCTCTGAGTTACAGCACAATGGCACTAAATATACAGAACCAACTGATATTGCCAACATCCTGGCAGATAAGTTCAGTGCTAACTTTAACCCTCTTTCATCCCCTAAAGGGCCCATCTCTGTACTGGAAGAATGCAAAGTTCCTGTAATCACGGCTGCACAGGGGAAAAAAAAAACTCTCCAAAGCCAAGAACACAGCATCCATGGGAACTGACAACATCCCAGGCTGCGTTCTACATGAACTATAGAACGTACTGGCACCCCACCTAAGTACCATGTTCAAACATAGCCTCACCTCAGGCTTTGTGCCCACTGAATGGCGCACAGCAACTGTTATCCCAATCCACAAAGGGGGAGCCACCACAGACCCTGGGAACTATCACCCCATTAGCCTGACGAGCCTGGTCTGCAAGGCTATGGAACGTATCATCATGGAACTTACAAACAATGACATTGGTAATCTCCAAACTCTGGACCCTACCCAGTTTGGGTTTATAAAAGGCAGATCATGTCTCCTAAACCTGCTAGACTTCTTTGAAGGGGTCACCAAAGCCGTAGATGAGAGTAAGGTAGTTCACACAGCCTATCTAGATCTCTCCAAGGCTTTCAACACCACCCCCCATTCTGGAATTACAGATAAACTTACTAAACTAGGTATAAATCCCTATGTCATAAGATGGGTTGCCAACTGGCTCAGTGACAGAACCCACACTGTGAAAGTAGCAGACTCTAAATCCAACTTCAGACCAGTGACAAGTAGAGTACCACAGGGTTCAGTCCTAGGTCCTCTCCTGTTTGGTATCTACTTTTCCGAACTACAGGCTAACACAGAAGGTCTTTGGCTAACAAAGTTTGCAGATGACTGCAAACTAGGAGCCATAATCAAAACTTTTAATGATGTGGACATCCTACAAAAGGGCCTCACTGAGACGATGCCTGGTGTCAAAGCCATGGCCTCAAGCTCAATGCCAAAAAGTGCATTGTCATCCGTTTTGGTAAAAACTCTGTACCCATGAACTACCACATAGGCAGTAGTCTACTTAACACAAAAAGTGTGATGAGACCTTGGGACACAGGTGGACAGTAGTCTCTCCTTTGATAATCACATCGCCACAGTAGTCAGGAAATCCTTCTACATGGCACACCATCACAAAAGGTTTCTCATCCAGGAAAAGAGAGGTCATTGTTCCCCTCTACTCATCACTCATTAGATCCAACACAGAGTACAACATCCCTTTTGGTATGTACCTCACAAGACATTTAAAACAACTGGAAAGGCCACAGAAATACCTCACAAAGAGGATTACTGGCCTCAAACAGATGCCCTATGCAAACCATCTCAAAAAACTCCAGCTTTATTCTGTCGCATATTGCCTACTCAGAGGCGATCTCTGCCTAACATACAAAGCTATGTCAAACCCAGAGCTGTTGGACATGTTCCACTTAAAGAAATCTCAATCCCTCCGAGCTACACGCTCTAGGGACCTAAATCTTGTCAGCACAATAAACAGAACATGCTGGAGGGATAGATTCCTGTCCCAGAGACTTCCCATATTCTGGAACAAACTACCTATCTATATCAAACAAAGCTCCTCATTAGCACTCTTCAAGAAATATCTTGATGACTGGATGGGAGATAGGAAATTCACCCCGGGGATCACTTCTGTGGCTCTGCTTGACAGGGGCATGGGAAAATAATTTTCTTGGGTGGCAAAAGCCAGGGTACCATTTGGCTAGGCTTATATAGGCCCTAGGGCGAATAGCCTAGTACCTACCTATGAATCTATAATTGACTAGTTGTATAAAACACTGGGATTCATGAGATTCATCAAAGGTGGTTTCAATGAACTCAAAAAAATGAAACCACTTCACTGAAACCACCTTCAGTGAACATTAAAAGAACTTTCTACAGGGGGGGCAAGCCCCACTGCACCCCCTCCAATTTAAGAGTACCCTCCCCCCAGGAATTATATATACCAACTTAGAGGTTGCACAACAGTGGAGAAAAGACAATTTCCACCATCAACAAAAGTGGTTTCCGCAAACTAGTTTTGGTTAATTTGCATTTGTCGAAATTACCTTAGACAAGATGACATGCTCCCAAAATACTGTGCGATAACAATATAAAAATGAGAGGAGGTTAGAAAAAACTGGGAAGAGTAAATAGAAAGGAATAATGGGAATACATCTGTAAAGCTCAAGTATGCAATCAAAATCCAGAAGGTTTAGAATTACCAGTCAATTATCCACACAATCCAGAACCAACTAGCAATCTTGATGCTGATGAAACCTACTAGGGACAGTGGGAGTGACAGACTAATTCTGGCTCACCCAATCTATGGAAATAAACAGCCTGTGCTAATGACTCCTGGTGGAAGCTGGAAAACTGCAGCAGGATATGCAGAGTACAACTGTGCACTTAAATTTGCCAAGTAGCATATGAATACCGGGTTTGGTACTGCTATCCTCCTTATGCAGTACGAGTAGCAAGCAGCTAAGGGGAAGGAGGTTAAGGGCATATAAAATAGTATTGTACCTCTATAAACCAAAACAGGCAAAGGTGGTGTGGACACAGGTACAATAAGGATTCATCTGATAATTCTGTGCACCTGAATCAAATTTACAAGATTATGATGGATTTTGTTCCTTCAAGGGCAGAAAATGCAATTTTAATTCATCAAATAGAGGTAACTATTACAACAATGAAATGCTATCATTCAGTAACCTTGGCATGAAATATGTAAAATTTGCCTATTCTACTGAGGCTATTTTTTTTTGTCTGAGGTACTTTTTGATGACAACACAATTATAACTACATGTAGGACATTCCTTTTGGCACTGAAGTTTTTGAAGTATTTCATTTTGGAGTTAAATTTATTCCCACTGTTTTACCCAGGTTATATCAGATGAAAACAGATTATTTTAAATTATGCAAAAAAATTATACTCAATATGTTACTGGGCAGAGTTATTAATATACCAACTGCTGAACTCAATTTTCCTGATGTGGAATCCAGTGATGAGTTTTTCTTTTCTTTTTCGTATTGTATGTTGGTTAATGCTTACAGCATGTTGAATACTGATGTTGTACACACCTTAGTAAACTCATCACAGCATTTGTTAAAGAAAATGTTAACTGTTTTATTATGATGAAAACAGCAGATGTGGAATGCATATATTCTTCTTTCATTAAGGATAAAAATACATTAATTCAAATATTTCTAAGAATGAGTGGGATGCATTATAAAGTTTAAGCAAAGATGAGACCATTGCTATACAGCCAGTCAATAAGGACAAGAATTAATGTGATTTTGAATAATATTCAGTATTATGACATGTATGCAACATTTTAAAGGACAAAGTTACTTAAGAAAGTGTGCATTTTTAACATTTTAGATACCTGTTTCCTACAGTTTAATGAAGGATTAAATAAAGGAGTTCATCTTGGAATTTTTTTCTATTAGTATTGTACAAAATAAGATTACTCATTGTTTTAGTAAACCACTCAAATTTTACCATTTGCCACAAAATACATAAGGATATGTTTAACCTTCCAGGTTGGCCAATTTGCTGAATTTGAAAGTTTGCGTGAGAATGTGAGGTATGTTGTTAACGATCACTTTTTTTAAAGTCCTCACATTACCATCATGTATTAAATACTTCTCTGTTGCTTAAACTTAAAGGGAGTGAGTGCTCTATTGCTTAATCTTAAAAAGGAAGGAATGGGTACCTGACTTGTACTGGTTAACTCATTATGTGCAAAGTCTCGATTCTAGTATTCAACACGTGGATGGTATAAGGGTCCTTAAAATACTTTTTGCCCAATATCTCAATATCTGGCTACACTGCTGAATTGACTGAATTTTGTTTGTTTAATAATTAGATTGTTTTTAATAATATGGTTTATCATCAACTTAGGGATATAGCCATGGGGCATCCTTTGCTCTGTCATACGCAAATCTTTTGAAGGGACTGTGAAATAGACTGTATTTATAATTTACAGTTTTCAAGAAACACATAAAACATTTATCATTATATTGAGTATTTGATTTTTATGTAAAGGAGTTTGTACTCAAGCAAATGAACTTATTAATCAGATTAATAAGAATATATTTGGTTTGAAGTTGGAAGATACTCCTGTAGTCACAAAGGTTAACTATATATATGTGACATTTGTTAGGAACAATAAATAATTCTAAATTATACAATAACTATTTACATACTTTCAGTTTTCACCCATCTCATTTAATAGAATTCTTGCCATATGATGAGTTGTTAAATGTGAGGAGAGCTTGTAGTTTGAGGAGTAATTTTTTTCAGAACAAATACAGGTTGTAGCAGATATATTTCTAGATTGCGCTTTAAGGATTCTTCTGTTACTGTAGTCTATAAAAAAGTTTATTATCTAGAAAACAAGCTCAATATACAACATAGAGAACACCTGCTTGACATATACAGTGGCAATAATAAATTTAAATTCTTAAAATAAACATATATTTTTGTCATAAAATATAATACAGTGGTAGGCAATACTGTGTATATAGCTTTCTTAAAACATCTCTGTGCTAAGCCAACTTTATCATAAAAAAGGGGTTGAAAGTCTTGCACACTTTTTGGTACACAGTTTTGAATATGAACAATTTTCTGGCATTGTGAGTCAACCACCTTTTATGAGCACTGCCCACTATGGTAGCTGCTTTTGTTATAAACACATGGTCCCCTTTTTTAGTTAAATTAATGACATACAATCTGTTAAGAACAGATTTTTTTGTGATTCTGAAAGGGTTGCATAGGTTTTACAATGCTCATATAAACTTTATTATACTGAGGAACATCAGGGATATTAAAACAGGGAAATTTGAAAGTCCCATTGCTAAATTTCAAGAGCATGTACAAGGCTTTTCAGCTTCTGTGATCTTATAAGTTAATTTACTTAATGGTGAGCATAACCACATGCAAAACATGCCTCTCTACAAGATAAGTATACATATATATATATATATATATATATATATATATATATACACACACACACACACACACATATATATATATATATATATATATATATATATATATACACACATACACACACACACACACACACACACACATATATATATATATATATATATATATATATATATATATATATATGTGTGTGTGTGTGTGTGTGTGTGCGTGTATATTTTGAAAATGTACCTTATGGGTTAAAATAGATTAACTGGAGATATTTTAATTTATTTTATTTAATATAATTATTTTACTTAATACTTTATTTTACTGAATACATTACTTGAGTGTTATATTGTATGCTGTATTTTGCATTCACACTGAAGACTGTATGCTGAGGCACAAGGAGTGTTTATGAATAAATATGCTTTTTTTGCAACAACTGTCATTTTTATTATTTTTTGTTGTGAATAAATCTATACAATCTAACTTATATAATATTGAAAGAGAAAATCTGTATTCGGTAGACAGTTACTTCAAATATTTAATAACTGAAAAAATAGAATTCACTTTAAAAGAAAAGAAAATATTAATGCTAATATCAATCCCCATATGCTTACTGTGTGACCTTCAGCAAGTCACATAGACAATGCTCCTGGGTCATCCCTGAAAACGGACTCACTCTCTCTCCACTGGGGATACCTGGTTAAAAAAATGGTTATATTAAGTGTGCTACAACCTCACTATTTTGGCAAATATATGCACAGAAACTAAAAGCATTTTGTACTCCACATAACATAGCTAGGATCACTAAAATAAAAACAGTTGTATATTTTGGAGATGTAAAGAAAATGTAGATGTAGACTGGGAACATACTTAGTTGAATGTATAACACTTGGAAATTACTGGTAGCAAATTCAAGCATTTGGTCAAGCATTATGAACAGAATTTTAAGCTTGCCGAACATGTGTTTTTATATAATATTCCAATACTAGCAGGTGTAAATGATAATAAAGTATTCTCTTTAGGGGTATAACTGGCAAGAAAAATAAAAAAGGTTAAAAGAAATATAACCTACATTTACAGAATCTCTATTGCTCCTTTAGGAGCTTGATGGTAAAGAAATTGGAATAAACTGGGAAAATAAATCAAAAGGAAAAAATTAAATTCTGGCCAAAAATAACACCAGTTTTGAAAACTTATAACAACGTAATCCATAAAATGAACAAATGCATGATTTTATTAGAATAAATATTATATTTAAGGAGAATATGCAACTATTGCAAAAGGTATTTATTAGTTACATATTTAGTAAAATGATATGCAAAAATGGTAGTATTACAGTCTCTTACAAGAATTGCAGACTGTACCAGACAGGATGCTCCCTATAAACATGTCCAACCATAAACAAATATGCAAATCATACAGCACCCTTACACCTACCACCATTCTAGACGCACAAAATACACCAGCCCAAGACACAATGCCTCCAAATCCTATTGATCCACACTAGGTTGTCTCAGACCGGGCAGCTTCACCAACATTAACAATGCCCTCCAGACCCCCAAAAGGACACCAGCTAAACCATCCTAACATATCTGCTGTAATGGATTTAACTAACAATACTAGCCTATCCCTGCTTCATGACAATCAAAGAACATTTTAGGTTTATAAACAAAAGTTGTCAGCACTATGATCTCAGGAAGTTCTTATTGGACTTAAAGTACACATTAGAATTAATAAAAACGTCTGTGTTCTAAAACTGGATGCAATGACTATATACAAGTAAAAAACCCTGAAAGGACTTCTACAACTTTGTGAAAATTTTCTGCATCTTAACTGCTTTTAGTGAAGTCCTTTGTTTTTATTAGAAAGACCTGCCTACGAAAGAGACGTGATCTTGATATAACTTAAGTAACAGAGCTTTCCATATAACCCTTAAGTTCTAAAATGTTATACTTTAATGTGGCTTTATAAGTGAACTACATTAAACCAAAGTAAACAGGGTAACATAAAAATGTTATTTGATATTTTACTTACGGCAGTGAAGCAATATCCTGCTAGCAACAGATTGAAATATCAAATAAATTTTAAGGAGAAGCAATACCAGGCAAGTTCAAGTGAAGCTCTCAAATCACAACTCACATGCAAGCCAAGTAAGATGCTACTGTAACAAGGGCATAACTTATGCTAGCTGGAGATAAATGAAATACTAACCTTTCTTATGTTTTTTTTCAGTCTAATGAATCCTGGAAAAATTATTAAGATTTTTCACATAACTGACTAAATTATACGACGACTCTTGTTCTGGTGGGTTCCCTAAGTAATCTTACTGGAAAATTATTAACAAATTAGCTAACTATAAGTATGTTGCCATGCTTACCATTATTTATACATCTAACAGCATATGTAGAGCACAGTTTCTACACAATGTTGATCCTACCACTTATATGCATTGTACTCTTGCATTTTTGTTCTGCAAAAATGCTCGATTCAAAATGGGCTCTGATAAGTCACCCTATGCACTTGGAAAACAATCCCCTTCAGTGGTCTTTTTTTTTTAATTTGTACTTAAAAATAATATACAACAACATTTATTTGGAGCTTTTTCTTCCTTCATTTACTTTGCTGACTGTAGTGATTTATGGAACAGAACCTTGGTATCAGGATTTTGAAGCGTTATATGGTCGAGGCAAAGTTATACATCCCCTGTAGCATGACGCAAAAATGTGCTGCATTTTAAAGCTTGAAGACCTAGTTAGATGTTGCAAATAACCTTTTTTTTTTTTTTACTTTAAATCATTCAGTGATGTCAAGTCATGCATGGAAACAGTAAGAAAACCACAATTCATTATTAATGTAGCCATTACAACCAAATTTTTTATTCACTTTGTGCCAGATGTTACTGACATAAGGTGTAGAACCTGCACAATATCTTTCCATCCTTCCAGTTCCCTGGCTTCTTGAGGGGAATAAAAGCTCATTGTGATTCCCTATCTCCATTGGGCGGATCTCCCCCCCTCACCTTTAGGGGACTCAAAACTACTGGATTTTGCAGTGCTCCCCCACTGGGGAGTAGAATAAATCAGGCTGTCCCATAAAACTAATATTTATCTTGTCTTCAACTTCCCTTGCATCAGAGATGCACTCAAGAGTTAGGTTAATAAAGGGATTTGCAACTGTGGTCCCCGCCTCTGACAGAAATACAACCCCAAAGGGCCCATCCATCTGTAAGTAGATGCCTCTCATATGGTCTTCTCTCTACGCACTAAGGTCTTATGATGTAAAGCAAACCACTACTGCACATTTCCTTAGCCTTTCCAAAAAAGAAAGGTGAGGAGGCAAATCCTCAGTACTCCTCTCCTTGGGTAACTAATCAAACCAAAGCTGGCTGTGTCACAGTTAGTGTTCCATCCTTGTATGCCATGCAGTCCGAGCATTATAAACAAAAGTAGATGCACATTACTGTTGGATGACTGACAAAACCCATGCCTGGAGTGTTGTATCAGCACTTTTAACAGAGGATATTTACAGACTTAAACCCTCCTATCGTATGCATATGTTTACTGTTTTCTAAGTCTAAATTGCCTTACAACCCATACCTGACAAATTTGCAGGCCTCTTCAAGCTACAGAAAGACAACATTAAAGCAGTTGTATTAAATTTCAAAATAAAGCTAATCTTACCTATGTCCATATAGTCTTTTCCAATTGCAGCAAGGGTAAGGAACAGGATTTCATGATATAAACTCCTAAGAATTTAGAGAGAAAAATACATTACTTAATTTGAAAGAAAATATATTTTTCAACTGCCTTTGGTTGAAACAAAAATATCTTGCAGGTGAAAACTGTATCGATGCTTTTCTGCCTTGAATTTACAACTACAGTACTAGAAAGTACTAGTACTACAGTACTATCTTCCATTTCATTCGCCTATTATTCAAGTTCTCCACTGAGCCACGGTTTCAATTTTCCCTGTATAGGACAAAGAACAGAGGGCTTTTTCAGATGGCCTAGGTTCTACTCCATCAAACATAAATGAGCTTCATGTAAAAGAAAACTATAAATCTGTGATACTTATAACACATTAAGCATATTACCACAAAAAGCTGGCATACGGGTTAACAAACACCACATTAGAATCTGTCTTGAGGATCAATAATCCGTATGCTGAGTACCTGCAGGCCTTTAGTCTAAAGTTCATGCGTCCTTTTGCAACAACTTACAGTTGGCTAGAAACTCAAGTCAATAACTAAAAACTTTTTGGAAGAAGGTGGACAGGTCAGAGAAACAAAGCATAGAAGACACAACAATTAACCACTGAAGAGGCTTGACTTACTGGGGCTAAAAAAACATTGCTTGTTCAAAATATGTACTGATGACTAAGGGAACACAGCAGCACAAACAGCTAGAGAAGCTTATTCTTTCAACTATCAGTGGAAGCAGTGACATCTTGTTATAATGACCCTTCATCATTTTAGGCAACCAGCCATAATAATCCAGTTGGAAAGCTCCTGCTTGTCCATGGCCAAGCCCTCCTTATAACATTGCAAACAAGGCAAAAGTCTATTCTTTCTTCCAGTGAAATATGAGGTGACAAAATAGACTTTAAAAAAATATATCTTTATTAAATTATCACATATGACATAGCAATCTTACATTTATATAAATGAAAATAAACCATAGTCACAATTTCAGTTGCAAACATTAAACATTACAAACCATGGTGACAACTGTAGCTGCAAACATTATGCATTACTTATAATAAAACAGTCATTGTCAGTCAAACATTACATAGCTCATTCAAATCCTGCCTTCTTTTAAACCTCATTCCTCCTCTGGATCTACTGATCTCACAACATTTTTTCCTATGTAATTTGCTCCTATCCTTTACTAAATATCTCAATTCCAGTTGTTTTATCTATATTACTATATAAGCTACTTCTAGTAAAGTTGGTTTAGACTTTGATTTCCATTTTCTAGTAATTTTTTGGCAGCCAACATAATTAGACTTAGCAAGGCTTTATTATGTCTAATCAATTCAGATTCCTTATCCTAGCTCAAAAAAAATATTTCCTTAGTTACATCAGTTTGTTCACCCAGTATCACCGACAGAGCAGTCTGCAGTGAATCTTTAAAGTCTGCAAATTATTACACTCCCAAAAAATATGTTCCCAGTTACTACCTATTTCTTTCCCATCACACCACCATTTGCTGTCTACCCAAGGAAAAATTCTTTGTGGAGTCCACATGGGGTATAAAAATACCTATGTAAACACTTCCAAGCAAATATCTTAAATTTTCTAGACTTTGTTGCATATTTGTGAGACATATCCCTCATCGTTTCTTTGTGAATTGCTTATCCAGTCTCTCTCTCTTCCCAATCCTTTCAAACCTTCTCTGATTGATTCTTATAGTTATCATGCAATATTTTATATGCTCTACTAATTATTCCTTTCTTAATGGCAACTTATTTTCTAGATTCTATTAAAAACTCTACCAGTGCTGGTCTTTCATTTAGGACTTCCTATTTATTTCTCTTTGCTTATACTCTGATATCAATCCTTGATAGGGAAGGTGATCTCTAACCTGCAGCCCAAATAATTTTTTGGTGTCTTCCCATTCTATTACCTTTTCCTCTCTAGTTATTTGCTCCCAATACTTTGGTTCCTTTATCAGTTTTCTACAATAAATTCCAGCCCCCTCTTGCCGCTTACTCGTATCCCTAATTGCAGTCATTATCAGCAGAATCTCCATTTATCCCAGCAATCCAAGCATCTCAAGAGGCAGGTGTGAGATTCAAGCTGTTTATCCAGCTGTCTTTAGATCTTTAGAGTATTTTTTTCCTGGAGGATCAAATACATTTTTGGATGCAAACAGTTTAGAGAGGAAATAAAAAAAAGTATCCAACAAAAAGTGAGCCAGCAAGCAGAAGAGGACTCTGCTGCTCATTCTTCGGACAGTAAAGTTCACACAGAGACTTTACCAGTGAAACCTTTCACGACTGTTGCACAGGAAAATGCTTGCGATGCATTTAAAAAACCCACAGAAGTTGACAAGAAGAATCGTGACTACCTTGGAATTTAACTAGAGTCCAGTGCTGGAAGATATAGATCGACAGGAAGATACAGATCAATATGAAGAACAGCAACACTGAAATTAGTAGATAAAAGGGAGACTATAAAACATCAATCACATTTGTGACATGTGGCTTTGCAAGAAAAAAGTTTGCTGAAAGGCTGGATTTTTGTTAAATTTGTTGAACTTGTGGGTGGACTGTAAAACATATACCCCATTTTATATTATTAATGTTTAGAAGGACACTAAAAAGGGAAAAAGTAAGTAAAAACAAATTTTGTTCTTATTAGTATTTGTATAAAGCATTTCATGATAAAAACTGTGCATTATACATAGTAAAGCAGTTTTGTAGTCGGGTAATTTAAATGTGGGGGGATCATCCTTTCTAATGACTGTTGCAAAGCTTAAAGATATTAAAGCAAACAAATACTTTCTAGTTGTAAGAAATATAGGCTTTACAGTACGATAAAGAGAAGAAATGCTTGACAAAAGTAAGTTTAATGTTAACATGCTGTGATCTTAAGCTGCTGGGTTGGGGGTGGTGTGTAAAAGTGTACTGATTTATAATACATGTAACATTTAAGATATTTTCACTTATTTTTACAAGGGTGGATGTCTGCCCTTGGCTTAAGCTACAAAAAAGTATTTTTGTAAGCAAGAAGGCTTTAAAAATAAGGCAAAAAATGAAAACCATAAAAATGCTAAGTTTCTTACATATGTAAAGATATTAGCTTTTTTTTTTCATTAGCAAATGTTCAGCGGAAGGGAGTCGTGAAGTGTGCAGCTGTGCCTTCATTTCTGAGTGAAATTTACAAAGATTCAGTGCCAAGTACTTTTCTATAGAGAACAGCTGTCTGCAGGTGCAAGCAATTCATTTTTTTTAAACAACTTTACTCAATCATCACTCGTGACACATTAAATTTATATATAAAGTAATCAAACTATATTAACAATTTCACATTTACAAACACTGTAACATATTATGATCTATGCAACATTGTATAAATTATACAGTTTCTGCCTTCTCCCGACCCTCACTCTTCCTCCAAAACATTTCTCCACATACATTGCTTTCACAGTCTCCTCTTCCTTCAATGCAATCTACTCCCACCCTCCTTCAAAGATCACACCTTCTGTTGTTTTTTTTTTTTTTTTTTTTTAGCTCTGTTACAATATCCACTACTACAAGTATAGTTGATCCAGGTCTTGATTTCTACCCACTAGCAACTGCTCTTCTGGAAGTCATCAGACCAAACCCAACCACGTACAGGCAACTCAGATCCCGTATCCCAGCTCAAAAAAATCACATCTCTACTTAGACTTATCCACTCTTCCAGCATTCCCAACAGAGTAGGCCACAGGGAAATTAGTTATGTACACTTACCATAAATGTAGATGTTTGAGTGTATTCACTGCTGCAGTCATTACATTTGGGTTATCTGCTTGCAGCAGCCCTCAGCCGGACTGATTAACAAAGTCTTGGGTCCTGCATCGGTTGCTGTCCCTTCTTCCATGACATCAGGTCGTCAGGGGTATAAAACATGCAGCCGACGCTATTACATCAGTTTTTCTTGCCCCAGATGCCAGATGCCCCCCCAATAGGAAGCAATTAAATCTATAAATACAAGGATATACCTCCAACAAAAAAGCAAATACATCAAAAAGCTTTTGAGCATAGTAAGGGAAAGTAGAGGTATAGCCAAAAGAAGAAAGGGGGCTGGAGGGAGGGTAACCAGGACAGCAACAGTGAATACACTCGAACATCTACATTTATGGTAGTGTACACAACTGTACTATGTTCTTCGTGTTTCACTGTTGCAGTAATTACATTTGGGTAGATTCCCAAAGTTAAGGTTGGGAGGAGGAATTTAAATAGAATTAGGACCAGCTCTAAGGCCCTGCAAGACTAGAGTAGAGAAAACTGGCAAATGATAATGCCTGGTGAAAGTTTGTACAGAACTCAAGGTAGCAGCTTTTAGGATGTCCCTGGTAGGGACGCCTCTGAGAAAGGCTGTATATGTAGATGCAGCCCTGGTTGAATGGGGTCTGATTCCCTGTGGGATAGGTTTTCCATGGTGCTTATAGCAGAAATGAATGCAGTTGCCTATCCATTTTGAAATGGTTTGCTTTGAAATAGCTTTCCCCTCTGTCCCTGCAGCAAATACCACCAGCAGTTGTTCAGATTTCCTTTGAGGTTTAGTCCTGTCCAAGTAGAATCTAAGTTGTCTGTGCACATCTAAGGAGTGCAGTATCCGTTCCCCTTTGTTGTGTGGGTTAGGAAAGAAGGTAGGCAAATGAATGGACTGATTAAGAGCCACACTGGATACCACCTTGAGCATGAAGGAGAGATTGGTTCTGAGAGACACCCTGTCCAGATGAATGATGATGAAAGGCTCCACTGCCATAAGGGCCTGTAATTCAGATACCCTTCTTGCTGAAGTGATTGCTAAAAGGAAAGCTGTTTTCCATGAAAGGAATTTTAAATCTGCAGTAGCAGCTGGCATGAAAGGAGGAAAACTGAGTTTCTCCAAGACAAAGTTAAGGTCCCAGGCTGGAGTTGGAGCTCTCCTGGGTGACCTTACATTTTTGGCCCCTCTAAGGAACTGCTTGAGCAGTGGGTGAGAGAAGAGGGGAGGCTCTGTGTTATAATGAGCTGAAATGGCTGAGGCATGAATTTTGTGGAGGAAAAGGACAAACCCTTATGAAGCATCTCAGTCAAGTATTGTAGAATCTGAGGTAAATTGGGCGCTGCTGCGCTCATCCCTTGAGACTACTTCCAGGCACAGAATCTTTTCCATTTTGCAGCATAAGATTTTCTAGTACTAGGCCTCCTTGCTTTTAAAATGATATCCATCACTGATTTAGTGAGGATTGGTAAAGGAGAGATTAGGTAATTAGCCAGGCTGCTAGGTTCAGGGTTTGCAACTGAGGGTGCAGAATCTGGATCTCCTGCTGAGACAACAGGGAAGGCGTCTGAGGCAGGTGCCATGGGGCCAAGTGTGACAGACTGCGCAAGAGGGGGTAACCAGTGTTGGCGTGGCCAGTCTGGTGCAATTAAAATCATCCTTGGCTTGTCCTGTTTGATCTTTAGTAGTACTTTGGAGAGCAGAGGCAGAGGAGGAAAGGCATAAACTAATAGGTTTTTCCAGATGAAGGGCAGAGCACCCACTTTCCAAGCTAGCTTGTGGGGAATCCTTGAGCAAAATATGTCCAATTGATGGTTCTGGGGGGAGGCAAACGGGTCTATATCTGGACTCCCCCATTTGCTTGTCAACATGTTGAAAATCCTTGGTTCCAGTTTCCACTCGTGTGGGTCCATGAGGTTTCTGCTTAGTCCATCTGACAGTGTATTTAGTTTTCCTGGCAGGAATTGAGCTTGTAGATTCACTTGGTAGCTCAAGGCTGTGTTCCACAATGCCATGGCTAGTCTGCAGAGGGGGTAAGAGTGTGTACCCCCCTGCTTTTTATGTACCACATGACAGTGGTGTTGTCTGTCTTTACCATTAGTTGTCCTGGAAGAATGTGGTCCTTGAAGACTGTCAGAGCATTCTGTACAGCTAACATTTCTTTTTGATTTATGTGCAGGTGCATTTGACTTGGTTTCCATTTGCTCTGAACGCACATCCTTGCCAGGTGAGCCCCCCATGCATAGTCTGATGCATCTGTTGTTAAGGTTTGGGCGGCAGGGGGTAGTGTGAATGGTAGTCCCTTATTTTGGTGGTAGGCCTCTGCCCACCAGAGGAACTCTATGTGTAAGCAATGTATGATACGAATCATTGCTTCTAGATCCTGAGAATGTTGGCACCATAGGCTTTTGATATACCATTGTAGTTTCCTCATATGCAGCCTTGCATATGGAATTAGAAGAATGCAGGAGGCCAGGAACCCCAAGGCTTGCAGTATTTCCCTTGCAGATATCTGGGTTTTTGTGGACACTTGTTTGAAGTAGGTTGTCAAATGAATCAGTTTCTCTGGCGTGAGGAAAGCAATCTGGGAAGTTGTATTCAAGCTTGCTCCCAGGAATATAATTTGTTGACAGGGTACCAGGTGGGATTTCTTTTTGTTTATGCTGTACCCCAGACAAGTCAGCACCCTTTGAACAAAAGCCAGATGATTCAAAAGTATGTCCTGGCTTTCTGCCTGAATTAGACAATCGTCCAGGTATGGGTATATTTGAATATTTCTTTGCCTGCAAAATGCAATGACTGGAGCTAGGCACTTTGTGAATACCCTGGGCACAGTAGATAAGCCAAAGGGCAGTGCAGAGAACTGATAGTGCATGTAGCCTGCTTTGAAGCATAGGTATCTTCTGCAAGATTCCCTGATTGGGATGTGCAGGTATGCTTGTTTTAAGTCTAGTGTTGCCAACCAGGCATCTTTGCCTAGCATAGGAAGTAGCTGGTGAAGAGTCCGCATCTTGAATTTTGGAATCACCAGAAAGGTGTTTAGAGTAGAAAGGTCCAAGATAGGACGCCGAAAATTGTCTTTTCTGGGTACCAGGAAAAGTCTCTAATAGAAGCATTGCCCCTTTTCCTCTTCTGGTACAAGCTGAATAGTCTCCATGCTTAAGAGAGAGAGTACTTGATTTTGGGCCTCTGCCCACTGATTTGGGAGTAGATCTGGCCACCTGCTTCATGTTGGTAACATGTGGAAATGAAATCTGTATCCTGGGAACACTAGATTTAAAACCCATTTGTCCTGGGTAATGAGTTCCCAGTTTTTTGCCTGCAGACCAATCTTTCCGCCTAAAGAAGCATTCAGTTGGGAAGTGCTTGGAAGTTTTAAAAGCAAGTCATTGAGATAGTTTTCCATAGGGGGGGTCTTACTACTCCCATATTTGGATGCGGAACCCCCCCACTGCTTAGTCTTGTGCGTCTCCTGGGACTGAAACCTGGGGTTTCTGCTGTGTCTGGGTTTGGCTTGAGAAGACGTGGAAGGGGTTGGAAAGGACCAGTTCTTAGAGGGCCAATGCCTACTAAATCTTGGTGGCTGAACTTGTAAGAAATCTTTAACAGTTTGCATAAGATTTAGCTTTATCTTCCATCTATTAAGAACTTCCTCAGCTTTGTTGCCAAACAGTCGGCCCTGATTTAAGTGTGCATCTAACAGTTTAGCTTTAAAATGATCAGGCAAAGATTGCTCCTTAAGCCAAGCATGCCTTCTGAGCACAGACCCAGTAACAGCAGCCCTGCAAGAGGCCTCTAATAAATCAAATACACATTGCAAAGTATGTTTTCCAACCTGTTCAGCAGAATGCATCATATCCTGTAATTCTTTGTTTTCAGCACAGTCAGGAATCAACATCATTTTCTGTTTAAGCAATCCAATAACATGTTGATACTTTAACATATGAAACTAGCAGTTTAAAGTCCTAATGGCCAAGGTTGCAGAAGTTTAAACCTTCTTACCCCATCTATCCAGCACCCTGGAGTATAAGGAGGGGTAGGATTTTTAGCAGTAGAGGTGTTAATGCCCTTGGGTCCCTGTGAAATAGTCTCTGGATCCGCAACAGGATTTTTTACAAAGGAACCCTGTAATATCGGTCAGGTTTTCTGGGAGCAGGAGGCAAAGAATCAGGGGCCAAACTAGATTCAGAAAAGGCATCATCAACAATGTCTAGTACACGAGGTATAGCTAAAGGCCTATGCTGAGGCAGGAGTAAGAAATCCCTAAGCCTCTTTTTTGAATCAGAAAAATCCTAGTGTTCCCAGTAGAAATACTCCCTTAGAGTATGTAAGGTTTCACCAAAAGAAAAATCCTCTGGAGGCGAAGCAGAGGGAATAGGGTCCTCTTATCAGAATCCTCTTAAGTAGATAAGGGTAAATACAGATCATCAGAAAAATCAGAATCCTGGTCAGAAAACTCAAACTTCAGTCCTAGGTCTCTTAGAAGGGGGTGGTTGGCTTCCCCTGATTAGAGTTATAAGATCTTCAGCCATTCTTATCATTTGTTTTTTAGGCATAGAGGCCTAAGCATGCGGCCTGGGTGTCGGTTTCTTAGGCATGGTTCAAGGTTTACGCCTAAATGAAGGAGGAGGCGACAGTTTAATATGCAAGTCCATAGGTCTGAATATACCCTCAGAAGCCGGTGCCTGCACAGCGGCTCCGGACCCGTCCAAGGTAGAGACATGCACAGGTTCCACAGATGAATCATCTCGCGGCATACCGGACTCCGAATGGGTCTCAGTACAGGCCTGCGAATCAGAAGTAGCTGGTATCAGGGGCTGTGAAAGCACCTCACTGAGTACCGGCTAACTGGCGACTAGCTTAGGAGAAGCATCATCGGCAGCTTTGGACCTAGGCTCTGTTTTTATCTTTGCGCTTTTTTGGAATACCGGTAGTCTGATGGCTAACTGATGACATTTCTGGATAACTGAACCGAGAACCGAAATATTTAGAGGAGAAAATATACAGACGACAGATAGTGCGCTGATTAAATAAGGCACAAAACCAACAGCAAGGTACATCGTGGTAAGGGCCTAGGCAAGGAATACAGTACATATGAAAATCTTTGTGAGGTATTTGCTTTCCACAAGTAATGCAATTATTAACTTTTACTGACATCGGTAAGGAGCAAGAAAAAGTTTCCCCAACGTGCTACTTAGCTTTAGTTGAAGACTTCGGTTCTGTAACTCAAAAATTTCAGGAGTCGGCCGACTGGCACTTGCGAACTGCTTCTGCTTCGGGGACCACACGGCAAGAAAGACTGATGTAATGGCGTAAGCTACTTTATACCCCTGACATCATGAAAGAAGGGACAGCAACCAATGCAGGACCCAAGACTTTGTTAATCAGGCCGATTGAGGGCTACTGCAAGCAAATAACCCAAATGTAATGACTGCAACAGTGAAACTCGAAGAACATCCTTCAAAGTCCACCAACCCACCACACTCTCAAAACACACATTTTCAGCCACCTCTCTCCTCCATCACCTGCCATCCACCTGAGGAAAAACTTCCCAGAGTCCACCTGGGCACAATAGCATCCATGCAAACACCTCCAGGAAAAATCCAAACCCCTCTAGACTCTACTGCACAGCTGGTAGCCATACACACATCCACCCATTGTTTCCCTGTGAACTGCTTATCCAATCTATCCTCCCAATCCTCTCAGACTTCCCACAACTGACTCTTGCAGTCATCGCAAAATATTTTAGCTGTCCTACTAATCATCACCCCTTCCAACAACAGCTTCTGCTCCAGACTCAGTCACTGCAAGTATTCTACACAGGACTTCTCTATACCGCTCCCTCTATCTATACTCCAACACTAATCCCTGACAAGGAAGGTAATCACTAGCCTGCAATCCAAACGTCCCCACCCCCATCCTCCTCCCCCTCCAAACCACTGGCCCTCTCCCATCTAACTGCTGCACCAAGTGCAGCCACCCCCACCAGCAGAAGCCCCCCTTCTCCACTCCTGTGTTCACTCACTGTATCTAGTATACTTCCAGCTACTCTATGACTACAATACTCTGCATGACTACAGCTATTCTCCCAAGGATCCATGTCCAAAATCCCACTATTTCCCTATTTTCTTTAATTACCCCCCTGCTTTATCATCATCCTCTCCACCATGAACTGCACCCTTCTGCCTGTTCTATGCATAAGAGCCCCAAACATGTAACTCTAAAATATCTGCTCAAATCAGGCAATCCCAAACCTCTCCATTCTGCTCGGAGGAGCAAACTATCCCACCACACTCCCACCCTCCCACTCCTAAATAAAATCCCTCAACTCCTTATTACCGTTCACAACTTCTCCCCTGGCTGACAAAAATATGCCTGACCTGTGTATAAAACCAAAGGGACCAAAAACATCCTCACTGCCTGTACCCTGCCATTCACACCCATAAGCAAGAGCCTCCAACTTCAAAGCCGTTGCACCATCTTCCATCCAATCTCCTCTCACGCATCCTCCCCAGCCACCACAACAGAATTCTTTCCAAGCCATTCTCCTAAATACTTCATTCATGTCCCCATAAACTTGGGCACCACTGGACCAATCCATGTGTGGGCACACAGTTCACAGCCACAGTCCTTGTTCTATCTTCACTAATCCTACATCACAGAAAAACCCAGAACTGTCTCAGAATATTCCATAACACTGAGATGGTGTGAAATAACTAAGACGTGTTGCCAAGACAGTTATGTGGCTCAGAGGATTCCCATGCTCTGGAAAAGGTCCCAATCCATGTGAAACAGAATTCACCCCAACCTTATTTAAGGGTAACCTTGGCAATGGATGGAAAATTAGAAATTCATGCTGGATCTGTCCCCCATAACTGATAGACCGAGGCAAACAGTAATGCCCCAATTAACATACCCTCCCCAGCCACATAACCTCTAAAACTTCCTAACCAGCATACTCCCTCCTAAAAAACACTCAAGATACGCAGGGAAACAACTGGGTTGGTTTGCATGGTTAGGCTTATAAAGGCTCTGGTGGTCATTAGCCTGGTATATACCTATGCACATAACTATAAATGGAATTTATGGGAACGATACATGCAGACTATTGTTCAGGAGTGATGTTTAAGGGAAGGCAGAAATTGAGTGATTTATGTAATGTTGGCCTGAAAGACCGTTTTTATTAAAAAAAAAAAAAAAAAACGACGTAATGTAAAATGTGAATAAATAGAAAAATGCTAATATGTTTTTTTTTCTCTTCCATTGATGTATGTGTGCTGTAGATCAATGGGTGTATATATCCCTTTAAGAAGCTATCCAAGGACTTGCACTAGATTATAAATACTGAGCACGTGCAGGACAGGGTCAAGGCAGAGTTAGACAAAATGGTGCGACAAGGTGTAATTTGTCCAGTACAAACTCCAACAGAATGGGTTTCTTCTATGGTAGTAGCTCACAAGAAAACCTCAGATGACATCAGAATATGCATTGATCCACGAGATTTGAACAAACCACTAAATAGACCTCATCACCCAATGCACACAGTCGAAGAAGTTGCAGCCTTCATGCCAAATGCCACTAGTTTTTCTGTCTTAGATGCAGAGTGTTCATTTTGGCAAATTCAGCTCGACAAAAAAATCATCAATGCTCAGTACTCCATTTGGCAGGTACAAATTTTTGAAAATGCCATTTGGAAAAAATTCTGCAAGTGAAGTCTTTCAGCGTGCAATGGAACAATTTTTTTCTGGGTATCCTTGTGCTATCATAGTTGACATACTGGTAGGAGGTTGTGATGAAGCAGAACATGACAGAAACCTCATAAAAGTTCCAGAAAGGGCACGTCAAGTGAATCTTGAGCTCAATGCACAGAAATAATTCAAGGTACAAATTGCTCCTTATGTTGGTCATTTATTTAAGAGTACAGGCCTACAACCATATCCTTCAAAACAAACAATCATTCTCGAGATGCCAGCTCCAGACAATGTTCATGCCTGCAACATTTTCTTGGCATGGTCAACTACCTAGGCAAGTCCATTCCAGACTTGAGCCAACTTTTAGCGCCACTCAGAGAGCTGACACGTAAAGATGTATCCTGGTCTTGGTTGGAGCAACACCAAAGAGCATTTCATGTCCTTAAACAGAACATTACTAGCCCACCAATGCTCAGATTCTCTGATGTTCACAAGCCAGTTACACTTTCCTGTGATGATTCGAAATTTGGACTTGGTGCAGTTATTCTACAAGAGGATCAGCCCATTGCCTACACATTCGAAAACCCTTATCCAACCTGAACAGCAGTACGCCCAGCTAGAGAAAGAGATTTTGGCAATTGTGTTTTCATGTTTGAGGTTCCATGATTATGTTTATGGTAGACCTATCCAGATCAAAACAGATCACCAACCACTAGTCACTATCTTGAGAAAAGCAATGCATTCATCTCCAGCCGGACTGCAACGTATGATGCTGAGACTGCAAAAGTACAATTTCAATCTTGTCTACAAGAAAGGCAAACTTCTTTATCTTGCTGACACATTATCCAGATCACCCAGAAATACCACTGAACAGAATGACAATCAAGGTTCACGATTGAGGATTTTGAAGTCACAGAGGGGAGAAATTTTTCTTCCATACATCTTGATGAGCTGAGAGAACACACAGTCACAGATCAAGTTTTGCAGTGGCTCAACCACTTAATCAAGGATGGCTGTCAAAGCGATCTAGTTTAACTCAAGAAGTGCAACCTTATTTTCCATACAGAGATAAGATTTTGTCTGACAAAGGTATCATTATGAAAGGTCCGAAGGTAATTGTTCCACAATCCTTGCAACCTGAGTACACTACTGTCTTGCACTGTGGTCACCCAGGAACCAAACCTACCAAAAGAAGGGAGAGAGAGATAGAACTTTGGCCTTCTATGTCACAAGATGTTGAGATAATACTTTTATCTTGTTCAGTATATAATAGTACAAAGCTTCATCAACAGAAAGAACCACTTCAGCTTAACCAGATTCTGGCTCTACCTTGGTAGACAGTAGCCACTGATATATTCGAGTGGAATGGTCAACATTATTTGGTGTTAGTAGACTCCTACTCCAACTGGTTCAAGATTGACTTACTTCCTAACCTAGCATCCAGTACTATAATAACTAAGATGAAGTGTCATTTTGCTGTTCATGGAAGTCCTCACAAAGTTATTTCCTGACAATAGCATGCAGTTTACAAGCCAACAGTTCAATCAATTTGCAGAAGAATGGGACTTTACTCATGTCACAAGTCCATAGTACCAGCAGTCAAATGGTTTGGCAGAACCCGCAGTTCAAAGTGCAAAACAGTTACTTGAGAAATCTAAATGAGACAATAGTGATGTTTTCCTGAATCTCTTAAATCTCAAAAATGTTCCTTGTAACAAACATTTTGGTTCACCTGCTCATAAACTTCTGTCAAGACAAACCAGAACCACATTACCAATCAGTAGTCAATTGTTGGTTCCATATGTCAAGAACATGTCAAGAACAACAGATCAGTGAAAGCCAACCTGTTGAAGAAGCACCTATCCCAGAAGTCCTATGATAACAGCAACGGACCACTCAATCCATTATGAGAGGGAGAAGTGGTAAGGATGCAAACGTCCAAAGGTTATGATCGGATTGGTGTTGTGAAGAATATTGGTCCAGAGCTCAGATCGTACATTACAGAATCAGAAGGAGCAACTTTTAGGCAGATTCAGAAGCATTTGAGACCGGTGTCTGAGCCTATACTGCAACAAATAGCCTGTGAGAGAAAGACTACCTCACAGTGAGTTGACTCGTGTTTCAATTCCAGAGGAAGTTCCACAGGACATTCCTGTTCCTATGACAAATCCAGAAGTTCCTGATATGAGTTGTGCACCACAGACTGTTGTTAAATCTAGTCCCAACTGTTATGTTACAAGATATGATCGAATCTCTAAACCCTGTAGCAGATAAGGAACTTGGACATGAACATACCATTTGTTTCCAATGTATATAGTAATGCATGTCTAGCCCTGATATTGTTTTGCATATTTTAAGAGGGAGGACATAGATCAATGAGTGTGTGTATATACCTTTAAAAAGCTATCCAAGGGCTTGCACTAGAGTATAAATACTGAGCCCGTGCGAGCCTGACTGCCATTTTGTAGTTAGCTGTTGATATGTGAACATGTATGAATGCAAGCTCCGTTTGTTAGTTAGTTCATTCATATTTAAAGATGCTGCTTTCCATCATGTGTTTGTATATATTAAAGCATCTGAATGAAACCCCAAGCCTCCTTATTATTTGCAACAGAGATAAATGAGCAACATGTGCCTATGCCCCAAGTAATATTTTAAAAAAGGTGTTTAAAAACAATTACATGCATATTACTAAGAAAAAACACATTTTACTTACAATTGCATCTTTAAGCCCTTCATTATCCTTTTAAATATTGATGGCAAATTGGAAATTACACTTTACAGTCCTCCCTCCAGTTTAACACAGTCCACAATTCCAAACCCTCCCCCCATTTCTTGCAGAAGCATAGTTCTCATGTCCAAACTGCACTGTAAAGAAATGACAACAGTTTACCAGTTTCTTATTTTCACATCGTTGCTGTCTGCCTTCTTCATCATCTCTGATTCAAGTCCAAGGCAAGGCACTCCTGTTTTTTCTAGTCCGCTCATGAGCTTTGTTCCACCACTCAATAATTTTCCTCTGAAACACTGGAAAATGTTTAACCAGCAAGTTCTATCTATGGGCTGTGCCCTTGCAACAGGAATGAGAAGCACAATCCCTTTTAACTTGCTTGCTCACTTTTTGCTGCATAAACTTGATTTCCTCCTTTGACTGCTCTGCATCCAAACGTGTCTTTGCTACTTTTGAAAAAAAAATATTCTGAAGACAGCTGGACATAGCAACTTGAATCGCACACCTGTGTTTTGACATTCCTTGATTGCAAGGGTAAAGTCACTTCTGTCTGATGTACAGTGAATAATCATTTTACATAAATACTCTGGTGACCACAGTTGATAATACTTTACCCTTCTGCCACACTTTTGTCAGGAGCAGCTCTTTCTGTTAATGTGAATGCATCCTTACTACTTTAGGTCTTGACTTCTTAAAGACAAATTTAGAGAACAGACAGAACGTACTTTCAATTAACAAATCCTGCTACAGAATAACAGTTCATTTGCTTATTTGTACTTTCATAAAATTAATGGAATCTGTTTATGGACTGTTAAAAAGCTTGCAGTCCAGGGACCATTGAAGAGCCTAGCCTAAATGCCCAGTTCCCCCAGGCACTGCCTGGTTAAGTGACTTTCTCAAGGTCACAGTTAAGTCAAACAAAGGGCTGAGGGAATCAAACCCTTCTTCACAGGAACTACAACTAACCAGCTTGACCCTCTGTGCCAACTGCCAGGTAGTTTCTCTTGTGCAGTAGAAAATGTTGGGTTTTCTGCGCATGCTGTCTGCTAGCTTTGGTCTTTTTTTTTAAACAGTTCTTGAGAAGTCTTATATTCAGCCAGCCTTTCCTTCATTTCAGCAGCTGATTTCTGCAGTTTTGTCAGCTCATCTCAATAGCTACTTAAAGCTTTTTCTGTTCTTTCCATACTTTTGTCAGTTGAATGTATTCATTTTTTCAAGTATCCCACTTATTTTAAACAACCCTGGATGCATTTTACATTTTCTTCTAAATTACTGGAAGCCATTACCTGTACTGAGGCTTTAACCCAAACTGCTTTTAGCTTAACAGCTGCAAGATTCTGCCCCATCAGAGTATTTTTCTTCTTTTCCATTTCTATTTGATTTTTTTCTTGCATTATACAAATTGCTTCTTTGTGACATCCAGGCATTGTACTAACTAACCAGTAACTGGATTTTACTCAAAACCTCAAACGAACCAGCAAGCAGGCAGAGAAACCCACCAGGGAGACGCCAACTGACTATAAGGCAAACAAACCCAAAACAAGGCAAGCAGAAAGCCGTACTCCTCAAAATTCAAACTCCTTTATTAACGTATCACAACTGAAATCACGTTTTTGTTGATAAAACAACTTCATCAGATACATTCCACACCTCTCCACACATATTTAAACATGTCTTGCTTAATTAATAAATTATATAATTGAATAAATAGCTTTGTTAAAGCAAAAGAATCCTAACCTAAAATTTCTTTTCAAATATACATTTTGAACTCACATATAAAAACTCACTTTTAAACACCATCCACTACAGGATAATTCAAAAATGAATTCTTAAAAAAATATTTTACATATTATATCTATACAATGTCTGCTCATACTGTAAAAACATATTAAACTAAATTTCATTACATATAAAACATTGCATATATAACACATATAGATGAGGCTAGCTCAAAAACCTACCTATCAAATATTTGCAATATTAAGTTAGAAAGATGATGTGCTTTGTAATAATATGTTTTTGTACTATTTTAAAAACCATATTTGAATACGTTGTTATAAACATATTTGAATACGTTGTTATAAACACTACATGTTCATTTAAAAACATCAACAATAACATAAATAAAATATAATATAATGGATGGCCTATAAAAATATGCTACAATCTGTAGGTAAGTATCTAAGCCTTACAATTGTTCAGCATTTAATTTTAAATAAGGTACAATAGAGATGGAATCATTCAACCCAGGGGGCTTGTTGGATTCCAACAAAATCTGCCAGCATGTATCTCTATGAGATAACAATGCTGCCCAATTACCACCCCTACTACACTGAATAACTGATTCCAAAACAAAAAACTTAAATGTTGCTGCTTCACAAACGATAGTGTGCCTGTATAGTGCATTCGTGCTGACTTTTTTTGAAATGTCATAAACATGTTCATATATACGCCTCCTTAGCTGCCTCTCCGTCTTGCCTACATAAAATGCCTGGCAGGAACGGCAAACAGCCAAGTACACTATACCCTTAGAATTACAATTGTGAAAATTATATGAACACAATTTTCTATTTCTACTTTCCAGGTATACACATTCCTGATCTATAACGTGCTTGCATTGCATACAACACCCACAACGAAACGTCCCTCTCCTACGTGAATTAGGACCCCCCAGTCTAGAGTTTTGCTCTAAAGTCCTCTTGATATTAAAGCCCTTCCTATACACAAACTTGCAGGAAAGATCCTTTAAATTATTTAGGTCCGTAAATTCCCTAAAATTACAAAGTTCCTTTTCAATTATATACCTGATTTGTCCTGCATCCTCACTATGTTGTGTGATAAATAACTGATTGGGACTAGTTGCATTCATAGACCTATGGGAACAATTGTCGTATGGATCCACCTTACTCTTCCCCAAAATAGGAGCAAATCTACTTTTCCTGGCCGCCCTGACTTCGTCATAAACAGAGTTTATCAAACCATTAGGGTACCCTCTATCGACAAAAAATGACCTCAATTTGTCCCCCTCAATTTGGAAACAAGAGTCATCTGATGTCATGCGGGAAACCCTGACAAATTGTCCCTTTATAATAGATCTTTTTTGAAATTTTGGATGTGAGCTTAAATAGTGAAGATACCCATTGGAAAACGAAGGCTTTCTATAAATACAAGAACTAAACCCTTCACCTTGTTTACTAAGAGAGACGTCCAAATAGTTGACCTGATCAGCAGATACTTCATAAGTAAAACGCAAAAATTCCGTTGTAGAATGCAGATAAGTTATGAACTTGTCTATAAGACCTTCCGGTCCAGTCCAAAAAATACATATGTCATCCAGGAATCTAGTATAGTGAATCCAATACTTGGAAAATTCACTATGTACAACAAATTTTTGTTCCCAGATTGATAAAATAATATCCGCATAAGTGGGAGCACAGTTGGCTCCCATAGAGACCCGTGAGATTTGCTGAAAATATTCCCCACAAAAATAAATATAATTATACTTGAGGACCAATTCCAACAGTTGCAAAACCAAATGGACATCATTATTTGTGACACCTACACATGCCCATAGCGCTTCCTCCATCCATTCCAACCCGATGGTATGAGGTATCACTGAAAATAGATCGACCACGTCTATGGTGACAAAAAGCAGGTTGGACCTATATAAATCATTAGTGATACCTCGCAGAAATTCCCACGAGTCCTTAAGGAGGTGGTTATGTTTACCCCACAATTGTTTTAATTTCCAATCCAAATATTTTGAGAGATTGTGGGTTTTAGACCCTTGGGCCGCCACAATTGGACGTAGGGGGGGAATCGTCCACATTCTTATGGATCTTAGGTACCCCAAATATAGTAGGTACCTTTGGATGGGAATTTTCCAAAAAAGAATAAAGATCCATTTCAATAATCTCCTGGTCCAAGAGGTCCTTAAGCGCCAAGTCAATTCTTTTATAGGAAATGTGTACCTCATTTTGGGAAACAGTTATATATTTAGTACCATCTGACAGCAAATTGTACATTTTTGCCTCATATAACACTTGGTCCATAATGACCGTGCCACCCCCTTTGTCCGGTTCCATCACCCTCACACTAGCATTGCCCCCCAAGTCTGACAAAAGGGTAGCCTCGGCCAAACTTAAGTTAGGGGTATACTTGGACTTCCCCACCTTACTCCGAATGTGTTGTTCAATTCTATTTTCCAAGTTTTTTAATTGCGGATGCAAAGGGGGATTATATGTACTAGATTTTCTAAGATTAAGCCCATGTTGCATAGAAGTGGACCCAAGTAGATGCTGCAAATTCAGTTTGCGAATAAAAAGTTTTACATCCAAAATGGTATTAACCAAACTACTACCCCTACTTGGTACAAATTTAAAACCTTTGGTGAATAAAGAAAACCAAGTGTCAGAAATGACAAGATCACTATAGTTGTAAATATGGTAATCATTAAGAGTGTACCTAAAATAATTTCCAATGGCTGTCGATACAATATGTCCTGAACCTACCAATCCTCCCTCTGATTCCTCCTCCACCCTTTGGGTGGCGGCCCGCCCACTCCCTGCTGTGGTTTCATCTGATGTACATTCATCTGCTGATGATGGGACCGTTTGCGTAGGCGTTACGATCTCCTGGGTAAAAAATCTTCCTGATAATGCTCATCAGGGTGAGGTAAGGGAGGAAAAGGTTCCTGCAGAGGAAACTGAGCCTCCACAGGGCTGGAATTATCCCTGGAAACTAAAGGATATTTATTCCCACCCCTAAACAAAGGGGGATTGGGGTAATGCCTACCCTCAGCATACTCTTTGATATCCCTATTTAATTTTTTATATTTGCGATTTAATACAATATTACATTGCTGGTCAATATGCTTTCTCATGTCATAATATTTCTGTTTTTCCGTTTCAATAGTAAACAACAGGTCAGCAGTAATAACATCATTATATTTAAAAATATCCCTCAACAAAGATTGCATTTCTATATCATTTCTTTTGATGATGGCCTTAACAATACCCAGGCCACATTCATCAAACAATCTTACAAGTTCAGAATGAAAGTCACTTCCACGTTCCACATGATTCGGGTATTTATACACCCGTAGCCCCTTGGGGACTATGTGTTTATTCAAACACTCATTTAAATATAGGTTGTCCAACTCTAAAGTCTTATATTTGTATAAGGCTTGCTCAAGCAGCCGCATATTGTCAGAAAAGGAACTAGTGTTTAAATTATTCTCACCGTTTTCATGGAATGTAAAAATGGGTTTGTGAGACACCCATTCCCTGAAAGAAGAGACAGGAATAGCAGCAGAACCAGCATTGTAACTACCGGTACTGGAAGCGTTCTCATCACAGTCCCGTAGCGCTGCTGGAGTGTTCGCGTAGTTGAAAGATTCAACCCTGTCCTGGACTTCAGAAACACCACCACTACCGTTGGAACTAGGTCGCAAGTTAAGACCAACAGTCCTGGAAGTAAGAGCCCTGAGTATTTCACGTTGCTCCGTGATGATGGCTTGTAACCCTTGACCCAAGGGAGTGAGGAGCTGTACAAGCTGGGTTAGTTGTCCCGTAAGTTGGCGAGTATGGAAAGCTGCAGACTGCACTCCATCCTCCCCACAAGCGCCGATAGCACTTGCGGCAGTGTTTCCCAAATCAGCCTCCATACCAAACCAGTCAAAACGAAGTGCTGAAAATACAAAAAACCTCAAACGAACCAGCAAGCAGGCAGAGAAACCCACCAGGGAGACGCCAACTGACTATAAGGCAAACAAACCCAAAACAAGGCAAGCAGAAAGCCGTACTCCTCAAAATTCAAACTCCTTTATTAACGTATCACAACTGAAATCACGTTTTCGTTGATAAAACAACTTCATCAGATACATACCACACCTCTCCACACATATTTAAACATGTCTTGCTTAATTAATAAATTATATAATTGAATAAATAGCTTTGTTAAAGCAAAAGAATCCTAACCTAAAATTTCTAAAATAACAAATAACAAAGCACATCATCTTTCTAACTTAATATTGCAAATATTTGATAGGTAGGTTTTTGAGCTAGCCTCATCTATATGTGTTATATATGCAATGTTTTATATGTAATGAAATTTAGTTTAATATGTTTTTACAGTATGAGCAGACATTGTATAGACATAATATGTAAAATATTTTTTTAAGAATTCATTTTTGAATTATCCTGTAGTGGATGGTGTTTAAAAGTGAGTTTTTATATGTGAGTTCAAAATGTATATTTGAAAAGAAATTTTAGGTTAGGATTCTTTTGCTTTAACAAAGCTATTTATTCAATTTTATAATTTATTAATTAAGCAAGACATGTTTAAATATGTGTGGAGAGGTGTGGTATGTATCTGATGAAGTTGTTTTATCAACGAAAACGTGATTTCAGTTGTGATACGTTAATAAAGGAGTTTGAATTTTGAGGAGTACGGCTTTCTGCTTGCCTTGTTTTGGGTTCGTTTGCCTTATAGTCAGTTGGCATCTCCCTGGTGGGTTTCTCTGCCTGCTTGCTGGTTCGTTTGAGGTTTTTTGTATTTTCAGCACTTCGTTTTGACTGGTTTGGTATGGAGGCTGGTTTGGGAAACACTGCCGCAAGTGCTATCGGTGCTTGTGGGGAGGATGGAGTGCAGTCTGCAGCTTTCCATACTCGCCAACTTACGGGACAACTAACCCAGCTTGTACAGCTCCTCACTCCCTTGGGTCAAGGGTTACAAGCCGTCATCACGGAACAACGTGAAATACTCAGGGCTCTTACTTCCAGGACTGTTGGTCTTAACTTGCGACCTAGTTCCAATGGTAGTGGTGGTGTTTCTGAAGTCCAGGACAGGGTTGAATCTTTCAACTACACGAACACTCCAGCAGCGCTACGGGACTGTGATGAGAACGCTTCCAGTACCGGTAGTTACAATGCTGGTTCTGCTGCTATTCCTGTCTCTTCTTTCAAGGAATGGGTGTCTCACAAACCCATTTTTACATTCCATGAAAATGGTGAGAATAATTTAAACACTAGTTCCTTTTCTGACAATATGCGGCTGCTTGAGCAAGCCTTATACAAATATAAGACTTTAGAGTTGGACAACCTATATTTAAATGAGTGTTTGAATAAACACATAGTCCCCAAGGGGCTACGGGTGTATAAATACCCGAATCATGTGGAACGTGGAAGTGACTTTCATTCTGAACTTGTAAGATTGTTTGATGAATGTGGCCTGGGTATTGTTAAGGCCATCATCAAAAGAAATGATATAGAAATGCAATCTTTGTTGAGGGATATTTTTAAATATAATGATGTTATTACTGCTGACCTGTTGTTTACTATTGAAACGGAAAAACAGAAATATTATGACATGAGAAAGCATATTGACCAGCAATGTAATATTGTATTAAATCGCAAATATAAAAAATTAAATAGGGATATCAAAGAGTATGCTGAGGGTAGGGCATTACCCCAATCCCCCTTTGTTTAGGGGTGGGAATAAATATCCTTTAGTGTCCAGGGATAATTCCAGCCCTGTGGAGGCTCAGTTTCCTCTGCAGGAACCTTTTCCTCCCTTACCTCACCCTGATGAGCATTATCAGGAAGATTTTTTACCCAGGAGATCGGAACGCCTACGCAAACGGTCCCATCATCAGCAGATGAATGTACATCAGATGGAACCACAGCAGGGAGTGGGCGGGCCGCCACCCAAAGGGTGGAGGAGGAATCAGAGGGAGGATTGGTAGGTACAGGACATATTGTATCGACAGCCATTGGAAATTATTTTAGGTACACTCTTAATGATTACCATATTTACAACTATAGTGATCTTGTCATTTCTGACACTTGGTTTTCTTTATTCACCAAAGGTTTTAAATTTGTACCAAGTAGGGGTAGTAGTTTGGTTAATACCATTTTGGATGTAAAACTTTTTATTCGCAAACTGAATTTGCAGCATCTACTTGGGTCCACTTCTATGCAACATGGGCTTAATCTTAGAAAATCTAGTACATATAATCCCCCTTTGCATCCGCAATTAAAAAACTTGGAAAATAGAATTGAACAACACATTCGGAGTAAGGTGGGGAAGTCCAAGTATACCCCTAACTTAAGTTTGGCCGAGGCTACCCTTTTGTCAGACTTGGGGGGCAATGCTAGTGTGAGGGTGATGGAACCGGACAAAGGGGGTGGCACGGTCATTATGGACCAAGTGTTATATGAGGCAAAAATGTACAATTTGCTGTCAGATGGTACTAAATATATAACTGTTTCCCAAAATGAGGTACACATTTCTTATAAAAGAATTGACTTGGCGCTTAAGGACCTCTTGGACCAGGAGATTATTGAAATGGATCTTTATTCTTTTTTGGAAAATTCCCATCCAAAGGTACCTACTATATTTGGGGTACCTAAGATCCATAAGAACGTGGACGATCCCCCCTACGTCCAATTGTGGCGGCCCAAGGGTCTAAAACCCACAATCTCTCAAAATATTTGGATTGGAAATTAAAACAATTGTGGGGTAAACATGACCACCTCCTTAAGGACTCGTGGGAATTTCTGCGAGGTATCACTAATGATTTATATAGGTCCAACCTGCTTTTTGTCACCATAGACGTGGTCGATCTATTTTCAGTGATACCTCATACCATCGGGTTGGAATGGATGGAGGAAGCGCTATGGGCATGTGTAGGTGTCACAAATAATGATGTCCATTTGGTTTTGCAACTGTTGGAATTGGTCCTCAAGTATAATTATATTTATTTTTGTGGGGAATATTTTCAGCAAATCTCACGGGTCTCTATGGGAGCCAACTGTGCTCCCACTTATGCGGATATTATTTTATCAATCTGGGAACAAAAATTTGTTGTACATAGTGAATTTTCCAAGTATTGGATTCACTATACTAGATTCCTGGATGACATATGTATTTTTTGGACTGGACCGGAAGGTCTTATAGACAAGTTCATAACTTATCTGCATTCTACAACGGAATTTTTGCGTTTTACTTATGAAGTATCTGCTGATCAGGTCAACTATTTGGACGTCTCTCTTAGTAAACAAGGTGAAGGGTTTAGTTCTTGTATTTATAGAAAGCCTTCGTTTTCCAATGGGTATCTTCACTATTTAAGCTCACATCCAAAATATCAAAAAAAGTCTATTATAAAGGGACAATTTTTCAGGGTTTCCCGTATGACATCAGACGACTCTAGTTTCCATATTGAGGGGGACAAATTGAGGTCATTCTATGTTGACAGAGGGTACCCTAATGGTTTGATAAACTCTGTTTATGACGAAGTCAGGGCGGCCAGTAAAAGTAGATTTGCTCCTATTTTGGGGAAGAGTAAGGTGGATCCATACGACAATTGTTCCCATAGGTCTATGAATGCAACTAGTCCCAATCAGTCATTTATCACACAACATAGTGAGGATGCAGGACAAATCAGGTATATAATTGAAAAGGAACTTTGTAATTTTAGGGAATTTACGGACCTAAATAATTTAAAGGATCTTTCCTGCAAGTTTGTGTATAGGAAGGGCTTTAATATCAAGAGGACTTTAGAGCAAAACTCTAGACTGGGGGGTCCTAATTCACGTAGGAGAGGGACGTTTCGTTGTGGGTGTTGTATGCAATGCAAGCACGTTATAGATCAGGAATGTGTATACCTGGAAAGTAGAAATAGAAAATTGTGTTCATATAATTTTCACAATTGTAATTCTAAGGGTATAGTGTACTTGGCTGTTTGCCGTTCCTGCCAGGCATTTTATGTAGGCAAGACGGAGAGGCAGCTAAGGAGGCGTATATATGAACATGTTTATGACATTTCAAAAAAAGTCAGCACGAATGCACTATACAGGCACACTATCGTTTGTGAAGCAGCAACATTTAAGTTTTTTGTTTTGGAATCAGTTATTCAGTGTAGAAGGGGTGGTAATTGGGCAGCATTGTTATCTCATAGAGAAACAAGCTGGCAGATTTTGTTGGAATCCAACAAGCCCCCTGGGTTGAATGATTCCATCTCTATTGTACCTTATTTAAAATTAAAGGCTGAACAATTGTAAGGCTTAGATACTTACCTACAGATTGTAGCATATTTTTATAGGCCATCCATTATATTATATTTTATTTATGTTATTGTTGATGTTTTTAAATGAACATGTAGTGTTTATAACAACGTATACAAATATGTTTATAACAACGTATTCAAATATGGTTTTTAAAATAGTACAAAAACATATTATTACAAAGCACATCATCTTTCTAACTTAATATTGCAAATATTTGATAGGTAGGTTTTTGAGCTAGCCTCATCTATATGTGTTATATATGCAATGTTTTATATGTAATGAAATTTAGTTTAATATGTTTTTACAGTATGAGCAGACATTGTATAGATATAATATGTAAAATATTTTTTTAAGAATTCATTTTTGAATTATCCTGTAGTGGATGGTGTTTAAAAGTGAGTTTTTATATGTGAGTTCAAAATGTACATTTGAAAAGAAATTTTAGGTTAGGATTCTTTTGTTTTAACAAAGCTATTTATTCAATTATATAATTTATTAATTAAGCAAGACATGTTTAAATATGTGTGGAGAGGTGTGGTATGTATCTGATGAAGTTGTTTTATCAACGAAAACGTGATTTCAGTTGTGATACGTTAATAAAGGAGTTTGAATTTTGAGGAGTACGGCTTTCTGCTTGCCTTGTTTTGGGTTTGTTTGCCTTATAGTCAGTTGGCGTCTCCCTGGTGGGTTTCTCTGCCTGCTTGCTGGTTCGTTTGAGGTTTTTTGTATTTTCAGCACTTCATTTTGACTGGTTTGGATTTTACTCAAAACAACTTTTGCTGGCTGTTTTCTAAAGTTTTTTTTTTCATAGGTAGGTACTAGGCTATTAGCCCTAGGGCCTATATAAGCCTAGCCAAAAGGTACCCTGGCTTTCATCACCCAAGAAAATTATTTTCCCATGCCGCTGTCGAGCAGACCCACAGAAGTGATCTCTGGGATGAATTTCTTATCTCCCATCCAATCATCAAGATTTTTTTTGAAGAGTGCTAATGAGGAGCTTTGTTTGATACAGATCACCTGGGAAGGCTCAAATTGACCTGCTGATCAATGTGCAGGCATCTTGGAAGTCTCAGGGAATATATAATTATAAGCCCAGAGTTACTTTGGTATCTCACAGTTAAAGGGACTATAGGCCTGACATAACCTTCCTTATACCCACTATACAATTTTAAGAACTGAAACCTAGATGAATAACCTAGCTCTTAATTTATTTCACTACTAGCAGGAATTCATTTTGTAAATTTTCTCTGTACCAGATCAGAAAGTAGTCAGTTTTCCTGATGCAGCAGAATTCTGAGTCATGCTTTAGTACAGGCCTTATAAAGACTAGTAAGCAAAACAAGGTCCCTAGAACAGATTTTAAACATCAAGACTACCATCCACATTGCCTTACTACAGAGTAATGTTGTGCTTTCTTGGAAACTTAAGTTGCTGGTAATGTAGACCTGAAAGCCCTTTAATTGTTTGGTCACATCAACAGTAAAATTGTTTAAACTTTAATTGGAAATCCTGAGAACACCTGCATCTGCTCTGATCCAATATGAATTATTATCAGTGTTAACATGTTGATTAGCAAGTCTCTAATAATACACTTCCCTTAAATGTGCTGATACACATTATCACTTTATCAGGCCATAAATTATGAAATTGTGTGGCAATGAGTCAAAGTTAGGTTTAGGTATATGACTAAGACTAGTTACTGTCCCCGTATATGACTAAGACTAGTTACTGTCCCCCAAAAGAAATCAACTACGCATACTGGAGTGGAGCTACAATTAAAATAATATGCTAAGCAGTGTCTTTTGCTAAGGAATATTGTTGAATGTCATCAATGGACACTAGGCCTAGTTAAGCAACTGTTTTTTTTTTTTGGAAAACTACAGAGCACTAAAACTTTCAGCACAATGGTTCAGGCAACAGAAAGATGAAAGAGCTGATGTTAAACTTGGAGAGCCTATAACAAGAAAAATAACCAGATAACCCGTAGAAGTATTAGAAATATTTTGGAAATTTGATGAAAATCTTTATAAAGCAACGAAATGTGGAAATCAAGTAAAAGTACAAATGGAAATGTTTCTGGAAGAATTAAATATGACAAGGTTAGAGGTAGAGGAGGCTCAATTACTAACAGTTACAATAGGAGGACATGTATAACCAATCAACAGGAAAGTCCCCAGGAATAGATGCTATTCCTGTGCAAGTTTGGAAGCTAGGAAGGGAAAATATGATAAAAGATCTGGAAGGTTTTAACAGTATTTTAAGAGGAGGAGAAGGCAAGTACAGTTGTATACACTTACCATAAATGTAGATGTTTGAGTGTATTCACTGTTGCAGCCCTTACAAAATGGGTTATCTGGCTCCCGGTAGCCCACAGTCGGCCAGAATACCAAAGTCCTTGGTATATGACGTCGGCTACCTTCAGTTTAGGCCTGATGTCAGGTACAAAAGAAGGCAGCCAACGCCATTTCCTCAGTTTTTCTTGCCATAACTGTCAGGAGCCCCCCAAAAAAAAGGTTAGACCAGGAAAAGAAAAGCCAGTCTGTGCCCTAGGAAAAAAAGGGGGATGGAAGGGGGGAACCAGGACTGCAACAGTGAATACATGCGAACATCTAAATTTATGGTAACTATACACAACTGTACTATGTTAATTGTGTTTCACTGTTGCAGTCCTTACAAAATGGGTTGATTCCAAAGCCCAGGAAAAAACAAAAGGGAGGAGGAACACCCACTGTTTAAGGGTTGGTAAGGATGCCCTGCACTGCAGTGGCAAAACCAGCCCTGGACTTAGAAAACAAGGGTAAATTGTAATGTTTAGTGAAACTGTGGACAGACGTCCACTTAGCTGCTTCCAGTATGTCCCTAGCAGGTACACCTCTTAAAAAAGCTGCTGAGGTAGAGGCTGCCCTAGTAGAATGCGTCCTAATATTCTGAGGAGGAACCTTGCCATGCTATAAGTAACAAAAGTGAATACAATGAGCAATCCACTTAGAAATGGTCTGTTTTGAAATAGCTTTGCCCTGAGCTCCAGGAGCAAAACTGACCAACAATTTATCCGACATTCGAAAAGATTTAGTCCTGTCAAGGTAAAATCTAAGCGGTCTATGCACATCCAGGGAATGCAGTAATTTTTCCCCTTTATTCTGAAGATTAGGAAAGAAGGTAGGCAGGTAAATATACTGGTTAAGAGTTAGGCTAGAAACCACCTTAGGCATAAAGGAGGGATTAGTTCGAAGACAAACCCAATCCACATGGAAGACAATAAAAGGCTCTACTTCCATTAAGGCCTGCAGCTCAGAAACTCTTCTAGCTGAAGTAATAGCCAAAGAAAAGGCAGTTTTCCAGGAGAGAATCTTCAGGTCTGCTCAGGCAGCTGGTTCAAAAGGAGTCAGAATAAGTTTCTCAAGTACAAAATTGAGATCCCAAGCAGGAGTAGGTTCCCTTCCGGGAGGCTTTAAATTGCTAGCTCCCCTGAGGAACGGTTTCATCATGGGATGAGAGAAAATGGGATGCTCAAAGGAACAATGAGCAGAAATAGCTGAAGCATGGATTCTGACAGAAGAAAAGGAAAGTCCACCATTAAGCAAGCCTGCCAAACAGTCAAGAATAGGAGGAAGAGTAGGTTGAGAAGGGTCTTCCCTCACCTCTAGTCTGCATCCAAATGGAGAATCTTTTCCACTTATCTGTGTAAGATTTCCTAATGCAAGGCCTCTTGGCCTCACGATGAACCTCAACCACTTGTTGGGAAAGGTTTAAATTATGAGCCAAGCTGCCAAATCCAGAGTCTGAAGATGAGGATGCAGAACTTTTGCTCCCCTCCTGAACCAAGAGATCTGATATCAGGGAAAGATGCCAAGGCTGAGACTGGGAGAGACTGCAAAGTAGTGGATACCAATGTTGTCTGGGCCAGTCTGGAGCTATGATGATGGCCCTTGGTTTTTCATCCCTTATCTTTAACAGCACTCTGGGAAGAAGAGGGAGAGGAGGGAATGCATAGCTCGAGAGCTGTGTCCAGGGGAAGGACAGAGCATCCACCTTCCAAGCTGTGCTGTGATGATCCCTGGTGCAAAAGGTTGGAAGAAAGTGGTTGGCTGGAGATGAGAAGAGATATACCTGGGGAGTGCCCCAACGCTGAATGACTCGTGAGGATCCAGGACCTGCCTGCTCAACCGGTCGGCCACGGTGTTGAACCTTCCTAGAAGAAATCGAGCTGTCAGATGAATACCCATGGAAGCTGCTATGGACCATAGCATCATGCTCTGTCTGCACAGGGGGTAAGAGTGCGTCCCTCCCTGCTTGTTGATGTACCACATGATCGTGGTGTTGTCTGTCCTGACCCGAAGAGTAACAGGAGAGAGAAGATGTTTGAAAGTCATTATGGCCTGCTGGACTGCCATCAATTCCTTCAGATTTATGTGCAAATGAACCTGTTGAGAGTTCCAAGTCCCCTGAATGCATCTGCCCTCTAGATGAGCTTCCCAAGCATAGTCCGAGGCATCTGTGGTGAGAGTCTGGCTGGCAGGAGGTGGACAGAATGGCAGGCCTTTGTTCTGTGCACAGGCCATCGCCTACCAAAGGAACTCCGTTTGCAGGCAGGGAATCAGAGAAAGTATCAAGTCTAAATCATGTGCGTGTTAACACCAAAGGTTTTTGAGGTACCACTGTATTTTCCTCATACGCAGTCTGGCATATGGAATCATCAGAATACATGAAGCCATGAATCCCGGGTCTTGCAGGAATTGCCTTGCAGAGAGCTGGGTCATGCTTGCCAAATTTCTGAAGTAATTCGAAAGATCCATTTGTTTCTCTTGAGGGAGGAATACCATATCTCCCTGGTGGGCACCAATTTTGACTTGTTTTCATTGATGGTGTAGCCCAAAGAGGTGAGAAGGTTCTTTACAAAGTCCAAATCCTTTAGAAGTTGTCTGGAGAGTTTGCCTGAATAAGACAATCATCCAAGTAAGGGTAAATTTGAATGTTTCTTTGCCTGCAAAAAGCAATGACTGGAGCCAGGCATTTGGTAAAAACTCTGGGAGCAGTAGATAAACCAAAGGGCAGAGCAGAGAATTGGAAGTGCCTGTTCCCTGCCCTGAAGCAAAGGAACAGCCTGCAGCTTTCCCTTATTGGGATGTGCAGATAAGCTTTGTTGAGATCCAAAGCCATCAGCCAGGAATCCTTGGCCAGTACTGGCAGCAACTGCTAAAGAGTGAGCATTCTGAATTTGGGAATCACCAGAAAAATGTTTAGAATGGACAAATCCAGAATAGGGGGCCCCTTTTTTGGGGACCAGGAAAAGTCTCGAGTATAAACCCTGGCCTATCTGTAGCGCAGGAACTGGCTCTATTGCTCCCAGGTTTAATAAAGAAGAAACTTGTTTTTCTGCTTCTGCCCTTTGATTTGGGGGGGATATCTGGGTATCCTTGGTGGACAGGGAAGGTGTGAAAGGAGCACTTGTAGCTCCGGGATACTATTTTGAATACCCATTTGTCATCTGTGATGGTGAATCAGACATGTGTAAAAATGGATAACCTTCCCCCCCAAAGGAAACCCTGGGCCCGCAGAGGCAGGCAGGGGAAGGCCAGAGTCATTGGGAATGCTTGCTTTGGGAAGTTTGCTTAGAACTCCCCAATTTTGAAGAGGAAGCCTGCCAGTGCTTGGCCTTTTGAGTGGTGGAAGTCGATCCCCTAGAAGACCTGTAACCCCTAGGCCTAGTGTGACTCTGTTGACTAGGGTCAGGAAAAGTCCAGTTCTTAGAAGGGTTGTTGTTGCGTCTTTTGGCTTTTCCTGGTTAGGGGTCGCCACAGAGGAACTCCGGTCCGCTAATGATTGGCAGCTGATTTTTACGTACTGAGTTGCCAGCCCTGATGCACAACCTTCAACGAAGGAATGCCCATTCACACATTTCTCCACGCAGAAGACGCTCTAGCTGAGAGTCGAACCAGACAGCGTCTTACTGTGAGTTGACAACGCTACCGCAGCACCCCCACGTCTACTAAAACGAGGAGGCTGAACTTGCAGAAAGTCCTTACCGGATGTGCCTTTGCACAAGGACAATCTTTTTGGTAGCAAAGCAGAATAGGTCTGGCCTTATCCTCCAACTTTTTCAACACCTATTCTGCTTTGCTACCAAAAAGATTGTCCTTGTGCAAAGGCACATCCGGTAAATTAGATTTGACAGGTTCAGAAAGGGGCTGTTCCCTGAGCCAAGCATGTCTTCTAATGACAGAACTAGTGGCTGCTGCTGTGCAGGAAGCCTTCAAAGTGTCGAAATCACAATGTAGAGAATGTTTAGTGACAAGAGTGGCAGAATTCAATAAAACATGCATGTCCTTACTCTCCATCAGGGAAGGAACACCAGCAATTCTAGCCTTAATAGCCTCCAAAGTATGCTGCTGATACTTAAGCATATGAAAAAGACAATTAACAGATCTAATAGCCAGGGTGGAAGACGTAGAAACCTTTTTACCCCACCTATCCAAGGCCCTGGAATCCCTGTCAGAAGGAAAAGGATTTTTAGCAACCATGGCTTTAACACCCTTAGGGCCCTGAGAAATAATCTCTGGATCAGCAGTGGGATTCTTGAAAAGGAACTGATGAGAATCAGGAACTCTATAATACCTGTCAGGCTTTCTGGGAGCAGGAGGAACAGAATTAGGTGTCAAAGAATTCTCCAAGAAAACATCAACAACTTACAAAACCAGAAGGATAGCCAAAGGCTTATGCTGTGGCAAATCCAAGAATTTTCTAATCCATTTCTTAGACTGAGGATAGTCCTGACTTTCCCATTTGAAATCCTCCCTAAGAGTATTCAGAGTACCTCCAAAAGAAAAATCTTCTGGAGGGGAGGCAGAAGGGATGGAGTCTTCTGGATCAGAATCCTCAAAACCAGAAAAAAGTGGCGAGTTTCCCTCTTCATCAGAGGAGTTGCTGGAAACCTCAGAGTCTGAGACAGAGAAAGCTTCTGGGGACAATTCCCTAATCCTTTTAGGAGGAGGTGGCTGAGAGCCCTTGATAAGGGTTAAGAGATCACTAGCCATTTTAACCATCTGAGCCAGAGGTATTTGAGGGGAGGCCGGCACCTGCTTTGGAGTATATTTTCAGCTGGATGGCCTACTAGAAACCCGGAGGGACTCAGGAGGCCTGGCCACAGCATGAAGTCTGAATCAAGGTCGTCGATCTGGATCTGGTCTCCGGGTGGAGAAAGAGTCCTCAGAAGCCGGTTCCTGCTTAGTGGCTCCGGATCCATCAGAGGTGGCAACTGGCAGAGGGTCAGAAGAAGAAGAAGAAGCCTGTGGTACGGAGGACTCAGAAAAGGTCTCCACAGACGCCTGCTGCTGAACCTCCGCAGACTGCAGGGGCAAGGAAAGTGCCTCACTGACTACCGCTGGGCCGACAACCAACAGGGATGTCGTCTGCTAATTTGACCCTAAGCCTGTCGCAGTCCTTATCCTTGCACTTCTTAGTAACATCTGAAGTCGGGAGACCAGAAGATGCCATACAGATGAACTTAGTCCAAACTCTGAAATGCTTGAACAAGATCCTAGCTCTATGGAGTATGGTATGCGGGTTGAAAGAAGCACAGAGAACACAATTAGGGACGTTGTGCTCAAGGCCCAAACAAGTAATACAATAGGAGTGAAAATCACGGTGCGGAATCTGTTTTCCCCAAGCAAGACAGTTATTAACTTTCTCTGACATTCATTAAAGCAAGAAAAGAGGGTCCACAATGGGGTACTTATCTCAGGATGTCTTCAACTAAGCAGTCGGAATCCAAAAAGAAGGTATTCGGCCGACCGGCATTCATGCAATTTGCTTCGGGCTCCACGGTAAGAAAGACTGAGGAAATGGAGTTGGCTGTCTTCTTTTGTACCTGACATCCTGACGTTAGGCCTAAACCGAAGGCAATCGATGTCATATACCAAGGACTTTGGTATTCTGGCCGACTGTGGGCTACCGGGAGCCGGATAACCCATTTTGTAAGGACTGCAACAGTGAAACACAATGAACATCAACTTCCTGGAAGAAAGTAGTGGTGGCTGTAGTACCTAAAAAGGGTAAAGGCCAATCAGATCCAGCTTCATACAGGCCCATTTTGATTCTAAACCATGATTATATAGTTTTAATGTCTATAATCACTAAAAAATGGCAATGGTGATGCAGACATTGACAGATATGGATAAATGTGGTTTTGTGGAGGGGTGGCAAACACTAATAGAACAATCATAATCCAGAGGGAACAAAATGTAAGAAAATACCACTGTTGCGTCTTGATGCACAGAAAGCATCTGACAAAGTAAGCTGGGATGTTATGAGTAGGGCAATGGAAGCATTTGCATTCCATGATAAAATTATGATTAGGAGGATATATGAGGGACTGGAGGCAAAAAGACTTTCCAGAACCAAAGCACAACCCTCCCCATGGCTACAGAAAACCACTAAGTCAGAAATGAAAAACCGGGATAAAGCCTGGGAGCACTCGTGCAAAACCAAAACCCCCTCAACTAGACAGAAATTCCTAGAACTACGCAATAGAGTCAAAAAGCTAATAAAACAGGACAAATTCCAATGCTACCAGTCTGCCCTATACTCCTCCCAACACAGCCCCAAACAATTCTGGTCCTCCATAAACTCCATCCTCCACCCAGGTAAAGTCAGTACCCCTCCTCCTAACATCCCTCACGCCTCCGAAAATATTGCTACCTCATTCAACACACACTTCACACAAACCATACTATCACTAGCTAAATACCACAACCCCCTTCACCTCCAACCCACACCTTCAACTAGTAATCTCCCCACTGCCTTCTCTTTTTCTCCTGTGCCTACCTCTAATATAAAAAACTCTTAACTAAACTTAAGCCCACCAAATTAGCAGCAGACAACCTCCCAAGTGAATACCTACAAATCGCAGCTGATGCTCTGGCCTTCCCAGTACCCATCTTGATTAACCGATCTATGTCAGAAAGTTACATTCCCACACTGTGGAAAGTGTCACATATAATTCCTCCACAAAGTCGGCCCCTCCACAGAACTAACCAATTACAGCCATATAGCTATTCTCTCTCCACTCTCCAAAATAATAGAGAGATGCATACACTCTCGGGTCTCAGATTACCTCCTTATTAACAACCTTCTTTCCAATACTCAGCATGGTTTCCGACAAAACCATAGCACCACCACTGCCTTTACTCTCCTTTACTAACACTATCCTTCAGCATAAAAACAATGGCCATCTCTCCTCTGCTACTTTCCTAAACCTATCTAAAGCATTTGACATGGTCCCACACAAACAACTCATCTCTGTCCTCAATAACCTATCCTTCTCTCAGTCACCAACTGGTTTCAGAGTTACCTGTCTGACCGCCAACAATCCGTTGTATGGCAGAATGACATATCTCCCCAACTACCTGTCTCCATAAGGGGTTCCCCAAGGATCCATCCTTGGACCCCTACTCTTCTCTGTTTTCACCAATAATCTAGCCTCTGCCACCAAACATGGCACACTCATGCAATACGCAGATGACTCAACCATCATCTGCTCAGCCCAGTCCCTACCCAAACTGCAAAAAGTCACACAGGAAACCTTTTCCTCTGTTGAAACTTGGTTATCCGATGCCCAATTAATACTCAACCCAAACAAAACTAAACTACTCAACTTCCAACCCACCAAACATACTCAAAACAACTCTCACTTTAACATCACAGCAAAAGACAACACCACTATATACCCAACAGAATACACCAAATTGCTAGGAGTGGAAATAGACAAACTAAAATTTGACATTCACATATCCATGACCATAAAAAAAGACCACAAAAAACTAGGAGCATTGTACAGAAATAAGCAACTTCTCACCAAAGCAGCAAAGATTTCAGTAGCAAATTCCCACCTTATCTCCACCCTACTTTATGCATCTCCAATATATACCAACCTGAGGCAATGTGATCTAAACAAGCTAGAGACCTGCTACAACAAAATCACCAAATTCGCCACAGGGGCATCCTACCATAGTCACCACTGTCTCTCACTTGCTGAACTGGGCTGGTTTGAACTCCCTCACCTCCTTCAATGGTATCAACTCTCACCCGCCCACAAACTAGTAAACCATCCACTAAATGTCCCATCCCTACAGAATCTACTCCAACCCTATTGCACCACCAGATCACTAAGATCCAGTAACAAAAATCACTTACAGATCACTAAAGCCAATAACTCTGCTGGTGAAGCACTATTCTCTTGCGCCATAGCCAAATTATGGAACTCCCTCCCACCCACAATTACCTCCATACCATCATGCACCCACTTCAAAACTTTACTAAAAGCGCACCTAAAAACATGCTGGCTATGCCCTTGCAACTCCCACTTTAATATCACCCAATCCAACCACTACCTTTCTTTCCACCCCATTAACTACCTTGATTATAGCAAGCTCAGATACTCATAAGCCTAGTACTTATTACACAGCAGGAACTTCTTATTGTAACAATTGTTAATGTCTGTTATCTACTTCGCAGATAAAGATTCTAGTTGTCTACTGATGTACTATGTTCATCTGTAACTATGTTTGTAATTAATTGCTATGTTAATCAAATTGTTAATCGCTATGTAAATCCAATGTAACTACTGTCTGTTTATTTTAACTGTGGAGCTTTTCTCCCCAGGCCTCTGCTGAAAATGGACATACGTCCAGTCGGACACTCCCGGTCAACAAATGTAAATAAATAAATAAAATAAAAATTAAAGTTTGGGGGGGGGGTCCTTTCTGTTTCAGCAGAGGAACCAGGCAGGGATATCCGCTTTCTCCTTTGTTATTTGCATTACATTTAGAACCACTGGCAAAGAAAGTAAAGAACTCGGAGATTCAAGGATATAATTAGTATGGCAGTCAAGAAAAAATGGCTTTATTTGTAGATGATATTTTATAACTGACAAAATCAGAAAAGGACATTTTAGTGTTAAGGAACATGTTTAGACAGTTTCTAGATTTTTGGGATACAAAACCAATGAAGATGAAACAAAAGCAATAGCTGTAAGCTATGTACCCACACGTGAATTGATTCAGCAATAGCTCAGTGGCAACAAATTAATTTTAACACCAGTAAAGCATATATATATATATATATATATATATATATATATATATATATATACAATTGTTGCTGGACTTTTTCAAGCCAGTGGAACAAGAGCTTAATGAAAAGCTATGTCAGCAACAGCATGAACTGTCTGTGCTTTATGGGGAAGCAGCTACTGAAGTTTTCATGTATGAACTAATTGATAAGATACTCCGCTATGAAACCAGACTGCTTGAGCAAAAGAAAAAGAAACTGTGTAGGGATCTAACAGATTTTAACAACCAGCATGTCTTTACTTGGCCGAAACCTGCACAATCTGCAGAGCAGTCTACTACCAACTGCAATTTGCAATTTATGAGAGAAACTAATGGGCAGTCAGAGGTACTATCAACAGCCTACCAGCAGAGGAGAGGGCGAGTTCAATCGTTTGAGCGGCATGAGAGACTGAGGGCAGAGCATTGGGTACAGTCTGAAGAGACAACCAATGTACTCGGGGAGGAAGAGGAAACAATGAATCAACAGCCAGGAGGGAGTGTCCTTTCACCAAATGAGGCACATTCCATTTATTCTACACCGATGGAAGTGCCATCGTCTTCGGCAACCAATGATAAGGCAACAACTGCCTCCACAACTACAGCCATGGTAAGAAGGAAGATTAATATGGAAGGAGGACAACAACAGGTTTTTCCTGTTCGACCCGTACTGTTTTGAGCAGGGAGGAGAAAATCTGTGGAACAGGACATTTACAGGGGCCAGAAACGGAAAGAGGCCACCAGGTCAGTTACAAACTCACACTCTGAAGAAAATGTGGAGGTATGGGCAGGAGAGTTAATATGGAATATTTCCAAATATGAACTGTCTGCAGCTGAGACTTCTTTATTAAACAGAGGTTTAAATTGTATACCTTCGACTAAAATGGACATTAGTGAATTTCTGTTATGCCTACGTATGTTTACTAGAAATGTAACATTGAAACAACAATTTGGAAATGGCAATGAGGCAAGGGATGTTCAGTTTAAGAAAAATAGTCTGTATGTACCAACACTGCCGCATAATACATAAACCTTCTTAAAATCTTGTGAAAATGCCATTTATAGCACAGGAAACAATTTTTTAGAAGAAGGAAAGTATAATTTGACAAAGAGTGAGCACAAAGAATTGAGTGACTTTCAGACTAACGATAGTATAGTTATAAGACCTGCTGACAAAGGGAGGCCAGTGGTGATACTGAATGCCGACTTTTATAATACAGCTATGCAGGAAATGTTATTGGATCCAAAGGTATATGTTGAAGTAGCAACAATTGTGTTTGAAATGAGTGAAAAGATTGCTAGTACCTTATATGAATGCATGTGTATGGAACTATTAAGTAAAGATCTTTTTAATTATTTTACTGTTGAAAATCCACTCATACCTCAAATCCATGGCTTCCCCAAGATGCAAAAAGACCCATATAACCTGAAATTTAGACCTACAGTAGCAGGGGCAGGATGGCTAACAGAACCTATCTCTATATACCTGGATAAGGAATTGAAGACAGTACTTAATGAACATGCATAAGTCTTGAAAGATACAGAACCGTTTTTAGTGGACCTTTATGGGGCAGTGTAGCAAATGGGAACAGCAGATATGGAGATGCTGGCCACACTAGATGTAGTGTCTTTATTTACAAGTATACCCAATGACCAGGGGATAAGCATGGTAAAATCAGTGTTGACAAGGAAGGGAAAGTTCTCTAATACTAAGATAGACTTTCTCTGTATGTTACTAGAATTGGTACTAGAGCACAACATATTTATGTTCAATGGCATATGCTATAAGCAGTTGTCAGGGGTTGCCATGGGCACAAGTTGTGCCAACACATATGCAAACCTGGTTATGGTTAACTGGGAATATGAACATCTGTTAAGTAATCCTCAAATAGCCTTTTATAGGTGTTTCATAGATGATCTTTTTTTTTGGAAAGGTGATGGTGAACAACTTAAATCCTTGTATGCATAACCTAAATACTACTAGTGACTTTTTAAAGTTTACGATGAACTGTTCTGAGATGAGTTTAGACTTCCTGGACGTCATCATAAACAGAGAAAATGACCAATGGTCTACGAAATTACATAGGAAACAATGTTACAGACCATCTTTTCTACACAGAAACAGTATGCATAACCCTAAGATTTTTCCTAACAATCAGAGGTCAGGCAATGAGAACATCTTGCCTATGTTGTCAAGAGGAAGTGTATAGAAATGAGTTAACTAAGCTAAGAACAGGTTTCATTAATAGGGGGTATAGTGAACATGAAATTGATAAGGTGTACCATAATGTACACAAAGAAAGGAAAGGTAAAGCTAAGCCCTACTACTCTGATAGAGCAGCTAGTGACAGGGTAGGTATCAGGAATAGTGTATTACCATACATTCCGATGGTTTTACCATATACAAGAGATGTGAAAAGGCTTGAAACCATATGACAAAACTGGCATATGTTGCTAGTAGATGAGGATACAACCAACATAGTGGGTGGACAACCACATTTTGCATTTAGAAATAAGAAAAACCTGAAACAGCAGCTTTGCTATCCAAGGATACCTACTCTGATGGATAGCACAGTGAATGGCACCCATAGATGTGGAAAATGCACACAGTGCATTTATATAGATGAATCAAGGTTTTTTAAGCACCCTGAAACAGGGCTTCTATGGGAACTAAGGAATTCTGCTGATTGCAATATTAAGAATGCAGTGTATGTAGCTCACTGCACAACATATTTCCATTTCTACATTGCCAAAACTAACCGTCACCTTAGGGAACGGATAAGGGATCACCTTTACTGCACTAGAAAAGAGCAACTGTACAGTGCTTTGGCTAAGCATACATTGGGTAAGGGGGATGACCATATATTTTTGTTTCAGGTTTTACATATTCAGAATGTCAGCAACAGGATTGGGGACAGTCAATACAACTGAATATATGGAAGTAAAATGGATTTTGCATTTAGAAGCACACAGATGCTTGGGTTTGAATGACAGTGTTCCATTGAAGCCAGTGCTAAAATCTAGAAGGTTAAAATAAAAAAAAAAAAACTATTTTAACAAGAGAAGACTACATAAACACAAGCAAGGCTTTGGGTCAATATGACAGTATTTCTTGATCTGCTTCTAGCATAGATATCACTAAAGACAAGCATTTGTTGAGATGTATGTATTAAAGCACATGTATTTACTAGGTGGACAACATGTGCATTTATTAGGTAGAATATATGTATTAAGTTGTTGAGTGTGTACTGCTTTATACTTTTATATATATATTTATATATATATTTTATGCTTATACCCATGCACATAAGCAGTTATTAAATGGGGACATTGGTGTATATGCATTTATTCACTGACTTTTTATGTATTTTATTTATATTTATTCACGTTATTGTCTTTACATTTTGTGCATGTGTTTTTTAAACAGTTTTTCTGACTTCAGCAATTAACTAAGGGCAAAACGTAACCATAGTAATTAATTGATTGCCAAGTGCTGAATTAACTTTGAGTGGTAGGATTGTTTTAGTAATTAATTAAAGTATTTAAGTGCTGTTGCTGTTTGAATGAACTGTCTGATGAAGCAATGGTTACCATTGCGAAAGCGCTCACCATTTTGTAATAAAAAAGAAGATTATACTTTGTCGTGGTTCAGCTTCTTTATTCCAGCTGCCTTCCTACTGGGCACCTGTGTTTCAACACTCAACTTCTGGGCTGGTTTGGATTTGTTTACTAATAGAACAATCATGATCCAGAGGGAACAAAATGTAAGAAAATACCACTGTTGCTGGTGTGTCTTGATGCACAGAAAGCATCTGACAAAGTAAGCTGGGATGTTATGAGTAGGGCAATGGAAGCATTTGCATTCCATGATAAAATTATGATGATTAAGAGGATATATGAGGGACTGGAGGCAAAAATTAAAGTTTGGGGGGGTCCTTTCTGATAAATTCTGTTTCAGCAGAGGAACCAGGCAGGGATATCTGCTTTCTCCTTTATTATTTGCATTATATTTAGAACCACTGGCAAAAAAGTAAAGAACTCAGAAATTCAAAGATATAATTAGTATGGTAGTCAAGAAAAAATGGCTTTATTTGTAGATGATATTTTATAACTGACAAAATCAGAAAAGGACATTTCAGTGTTGAGGAACATGTTTAGACAGTTTCTAGTCTTTCTGGGATGCAAAATCAATGAAGATAAAACAAAAGCAATAGCTGTAAGCTATGTACCCACATGTGAATTGGTTCAGCAATATCCATATTTATGAGGGCATGATAAAATTAAATGTTTAGAAGTACAGATTAAAAAGGATTTTGTTTTTGCAGCTAAAGACGTGGCAAAACAAAAGATAATACAAAAACTGAGAATGTGGAAACTCTGTTTTATGGATACGGATAGCAAGATGCAAGCAGTGAAAATGTTTTTAGTCCCCTTAGACACATGCCTGACCCGTGTATAGTCCCGTTAGACATATGCCTGACCTGTGTATAAAACTATCAACCAGAACAGAAGTTGTTGATGGAAATTAACAGAGTGTTAAAGGATTTTATATGGGAGAGAAAGAGGGCAAGAGTCAAGTGGGATAAGTTGATCCTTCCAGCAGAACAATGCGGTTTGGGACTACCTGATCTGAAAGGGTATTTCGGAGCTACACAGTTAAGGCTCCTACAAACAGCACAAGCAGAAAGCTATAACTCAAAGTGGAAAGCGATGATAATGAAACAGGGTAAAGATCAAGAAACAAGGAGAGACTGGGATTTTGGATGCAGATCCTTAAGGAGAACAATAACCATATTATATTCATAAAGTAGCAGAAAATATTCTAATAACCAAGCCAATACAGGACTGGAGAAAGGAGATTTTGATGATAGGCATGACTGCAATTAGGGGTACAGAAAAGAGGCAAGAGGGAGCTGGAACTTACTGGAGAAAACTGGCAATGGAACCACGGTACTGGGAGCAAATAATTAGAGAGAGAGAGAAAGGTAAGAGAATGGGAAGAGGCCAAGAAATGGACTGCAGGCTACAGACTGCCTTCCCTATCAAGGATTGTTACCACAGTATAGGTAAAGAGAAAGAAACAAGGGGATACTAAGTGAAAGACCAGCACTAGTAGAGTTTTTAGAAGAACCTACAACAGAAGCTGCTGTTAAAAAAAAGAAATAATTAGTAGGGCATATAAAATATTGCATGACAACTGTAGGAATCAATTAGAGGAGGTTAGAAAGTATTAAGAAGAGAGATTGGATATGCAATTCACAAAAAAACAGTGGGGATATACGTATGGCTCCCAAATGTGCAATAAAGTCTAGAAGATTTAGGATCTTTGCTTGGAAATGTTTGCATAGGTATTTTTATACCCCAAGCAGACTCCAAATAAATTTTCCTTGGGTAGAGTGCAAATGTCAGAGGTGTAACAGGAAAGAAAGATGCAACTGGATACATTTTTTGGTTCATAGGATGGTACTAGGCTATTGGCCCTAGGGCCTATACAAGCATAGCCATAACAATTCTCTGGCTATTTCTTCCCACACTATTTACTTCCCTGGACCCCTGTCTAGCAGGGCGACTAACGTGATCCCCGGGGTGAATTTCCTTTCTCCTATCCAATCATATAGGTTTATAGGTGGAAGTGTAATTAGTTGGCATACTTTAAAAAAATTCCCTGCAGACTACTCTAACAGACATACTGGATGAGCAAATTGGTGTATCTAGGGAAAAAAATGTTACATACTTGCCATAACGTTCCACTTGTGTTGTCCATTTTCATTCTTCAACTGTTGGGTATGGGTCCCACTCATCTGCTTCTGCTAGCTCATGGAACACAAACTCTCAAGTTTCTCCCTTTACCCATAACGCCCTATTCAGCTAACACACCTTAGATCTTGTTTGCTGCCCACAGATCTGCATAGTAAGGAATTATGACAACAGAATCTGGGACTCAAAGGAACAGCGGTTACGGCAGCATCGTTCGATATTTCCAACAGTAAAACAAGGGGGGGGTTGGTGGGAGGCAAGTTGAGGAAGAATGAAACACAGATAGAACGTTATGGTTAGTATACAACTCTTATCTGATGATGTTATTTTTATTCAGTCTGAAACTACTGGTAAGAGTCCTCAGCTACCTAACTTCTGGGAGGACTCTAAGGAAGGACATTCCTGAGCACAGCTGAGGCAAAGACAGCTCTTCCCCTAGAGACCAGATACAATTTGTAATGGGCAACAAAGGTATAAGGGTTAGCTCAAGTTGCAGTTGCGCAAATATCATCCAAAGAAGTTCTAGACAAGAAGGCTGGAAAAGTTGCCATAGATCTGGTGGAATGGGCTTTTGGTGGTGCTTTCAGGGGTTTTCATAAGAACAAACCTACTTTTTCATATACAAAAGTAACACAATCAGTCAACTCATTTGGCTAAAGTCACTTTAGAAACTGGTTTGCCTAATTTTGATTCTGAAAAAAGAAACAAATAATTGTTTGGATTTCCTCAAATATGGTCCTGTGAAGATAGAAATTTAACCGTCTGTGGACAGTAACATATATTCTCCTTTATTTGAGAAATTTGGAAAGACGACTGGAAGGTTGATAACCTGAATAATGTTGAATTTTGACACCATCTTGGGTAGAAAGGAAGGCTTGGTCTGTAAAGATACTCTATTTGTATTTAAAATTAAATAAAGTTTAAATGATAGAGCCTGTAATTCCGATACCTTTCTGGCAGAAATAGCAGCAACCAAGAAGATAAGTTTTCCATGTCAAAACTTTTAGTTCACACTTACCTAATGTTTCAAAAGGGGATTGGGTTAAAGCCTGTAAAACAATATGTAAATCCCAAGGAAGAAGAGGATCCTTTAATGGAAGTCTAAGTAAAGGCTTTGCAAAAGTTGCAAGATTGTTAAATTTGAATTATTATACTCTTATATGAAAATTAGAAATGGCTGCTAATTTGTACTCACTGCTGAGGAGCTAGCACTTTCACTGAATCTTAAAAAAAAAAAAAAAAAAAAATCGGAGCTGGAAAGGGATCTAAATTCTTATGTGCCCAAAAAACAAATCTTTTCCCTCTACTTTTGTAAACTTTTCTAGTGGAAGCTTTGTGGGATCACAAAAGGATGAGACATACAGGCGAGGAGAGCTTGGACTGTCTAGCAGTTAATGAAACTGGAGAAACCATTCAGTCAACTTGAGACTTGAAATGTCTGGATAAGTTGTGCCTGTCACATGAGACAGTAGGTCTGGAGATGGATCCATTATTCAAGGTGGATGTACAAGAACCGAAGGAAGAGAAACCAGATCTGATGAGGCCAATAATGTACAGTGAGAATAAGTATGCTCTTCAATCAAGATGTTTCCTGGAGAAATTTGGGAATGAGGGGTATGAGAGCTAAACACAAAAGAAGACTGGAGGACCAAACAAAATAGAGCGTCTCTCAAAGACTTCTCCACTGGGGTGAAAAGGGCAAAGAACCTTCTGCACTTGTTGAGGGGAGATGCAAACAGATCACAGCATGGCTAGCCCCATCAACAGAAAATCCTTTCTGCCACTTTCCTGTTGAGACCACACTCACAAGGCATTAGAATAGACCTGCTTAACTTGCCTGCAATTACACTGGACTTCCCCAGGATTTGCATTGCTATCAAAAAGTGACTGCATGAGATCACCCACTGCCATATTCTTATAGCTTCTCGACAAAGAGGGTAAGAATAGCTTCCCCTTGCTTGTTGATGTACCAGACCACTGACATATTCTCTGTTTGAATCACAATAGTCCCAGCTGGGAGAGTATTTTGGAAGACCTGCAATGCCAGGAGGTCAGCTCTCATTTACAGGACACTGATATGCATGTTGGCCTCTTCAGGGGACCATGTCCTTCTTAACAACTGCCCGCCAACCCGATCTGAGAAGTGTCCGTGGTCACTGTGGCCTTGGGTTGACACAGAACAAAAGGACAGCCTTCTTATATTTGACTGGAATGGATCCACCACAAAAGGTAATTTTGCAAGTTTGCATTATTTTGACTTGACTGGATAATGGTTGTTGGAGAAGGGACCATTGAGTTGCTAGTGTCCATTGAAGGATCCTCATGTGGTACCTTCCCAGCGGTACTAGAATGATTGCCACTGACATGGATCCCCATGCTTGTAGGATCAGATGAGCTGAAAGAGAAGAATTTTGAAAGATCTTTTTTGACTTGGAACTGAATTGTTTGAACTCGGGACAGAGAAAGAGTGTAGCTGTTTGAGTGAATGACCAATGAATTCCAGCATCTGAGTTGGCTTAATTGAAATTTGGTGTAATTGACAGAAATCCCCAGACAAGAGCATAACTGGAATAAGTAGTCCCGAAACTGAATTAGATGATGCCTGGTTAGATTTGTTAGGAGTTAGTCGCCAGATATGGCAACACCCAGAATTTCTGCAGTCTCAAGTAAGCTGCAACTACCACCATACATTTGGTAAACACCCAGGGGACTGTGGTGAGAACAAAGGGAAGAGCTCTGAATTGGCAATGACTGGCTCCCAGCCAGAAGAGTAGCTCTCTCCTGGTCTGTCTGTTCATTTTTATATGATAGTACGCATCCTGAAGATCTAATGAGCAAATCCAGTAGTCCTTGGGCAGAAAGGCAGAATGGACTGAACTGTGACCAACTGGAACTTTTTATATTGAACTGATGGATTTAGTTTTCTGAGACACAAGATTGGTCTCCAGTCCTGTTTTCTTTGGCACTGAAAAGACTCTTGAATAAGTTCTGGACTCTTTCTGGTCCAGGAGGACCTCTTGGATGACTCTTTTTCTAGCAGTTTATTTCTAGTGCTGCTGCTTTCCTCTGATTGGGTGGAACATCAGGGATTTTGTTTAATCCTAGAGGGGGATGGATGGAAAAATGGTATTATACAACCTCTGGATATTATCCTAGGCACCCATGAATCTTTTGTAATTTCTAGCCAGGTTCTCTGGTGCAGGGATAGACGACTACAGACTGCCTCCAGAGATGAAAAATGGGGTCTCCTTTCAGGAGTGCTGATAGGATCTGTCAGAGGAAGTATCCCTAGATCCCTAGTTATGCAGATCACCTCTGCCACGGGGACGGCATCTTCCATTAGAGATCCCCCTTCTGCCTTGGGGGAATGGTCTTCACGTGGATTTTGTAAGGGACCCTGGGATTTTTTTTAACCACATTTTCCGTCCATCTTGTTGGTTCCTAAAAAAGGTCCATTGAGGGTTCAAAAATTGCACACCTACAGCAGAAAAGGTTTTTCCTTCCTGCTCATACCTACAGAGTGTGTCTAACTTTGGGTTCAAATAAGGAACTTCCATTAAAAGGAGCACTGACAAAGGAAGATTTGAAGGATTCCGCAAAGTCACACAAATGCATCCAGGCATGTCTGTATGAACCGGTCGCTTGTGAGGTACCGTCAGCCACATGAGAGGTAAGCCTCATGTAGAGTTTGAAATGGAAAAAAGGGTAGCCAACTGTGAGGAAATAGTGCTGTCTACCTCAGAGGATGTGGTCCCAGAGAGGTATTTGGAAAACTGCTTAATAAAATCCTTCAGAAGTCTAGTAAAATGTGCCAAGTAATTCAGCGAACTAAGAGCGAAAGGTTGCTGAAACATAGACATGCTTCCCAAATCTGTCCACCATACTAGACTCTCTGTTAGGGGGGGGGACAGTACAATTTTGTTCTGCCAGTTCCTTCTTAGTGGCCGCCATGACTATGGCATCAAAGGGTACTCCCTTACTCCAATATGTTCTAACTTTAGGTGGTGCCAGGATCCTATCTGGTTTCTTAGAGATAGGTTCAATTGGGTCAGGCTCCTCCACACCCACACAGAGACCAAATCAATGAGCTCACCTGCAGGAGGAATCACCCAAGAACTAGACTGGTCGGCTCCAAAGGTCTCCAGGATCTCCACTGACTCCTCTTGGGAAGGGTTATCAGAGGACCAACCACCCCTTTGTTTCAGGAGTTCTAAGATGTCTTCATATGAGACTTCAAGTGATGATCTGAGGGACCCTTCCCCTTCATCAAAATCAGTGTCCACTGTAACAGACTCTTGCACAGAGTTTAAGTTGTTCCTTTTACACTTCCTCTTCCTAGGGACTACTTCAGTGGGATGCTCCAGAGAAGTGTCAGAAGAGATTACTATACCCTGCTGGGTTGTCTGGAGATTGGTTTGGGCTGGCTGCCCCAGCGGAACAGATGATTAGGCTCTGGAAGCAGAATCGAATGGACCTGGGCAGTCAGAGCTGAAGATGGAAGAGAAGTCCGAACTCTGGGAATAGAGAAAGCTCTCTCCACTACCTCAAAGGCAGAATGCCTTGGAGAAAGGAACACCAACGGATCCGATAAGGCAGGCTTACAGATCCCTTTACCCTGAAGGCAAACTACACGAATGAGATGGGCGCCAAGCTGTCCAGAGCTGAAGCTCTGAGGGACAGAGATGGCTCTGACAGCTTTTGAGTTGAAGCCAACACCTCACAGCTGGCGCTACGGTTCTGATAATCCTCAGTGCCAAACCACTCAGTTACACACTAGAGTTGAAGATGTCAACATCTTAGGATCCAAGGCAGAGGACTCTAGGACTTTTGGATCTGATGGCTCTGAAACCAAAGGCCAAATCAGCTAACAATGGGGTGGTAGTACTGACAAGAGTCTCTGGACCAGATGGGGTCAGACAGGAGAGCTCCCATTTGAATCTGCATACTGAGGAACTTCCTCATCATCCTGTCTACATCAGCTTCTGTAAGGCTCTTGGAAGATCAAATGGATGAGGTTGTGGAAGATGGTCTTGAATGGTGCCGATGAGACTGTTCCAAAAAGAGGGACAGGAACTGAGAGGAAATTGGATCCCAGGAGTTTTTTCAGACCTAGGTATCAGATCCAAAATTGTCAAATCTGATTTTTTTTTGCAACTTTAACAGGAGGTTTAGATACGGATGCCATAGAAGTAGGCAGATCCAGAGACCTCTTTTGTGAATCTTTAAAGATAGAATCTACTTTTTTTTTTACTCAACTCTTTTGGGGGTTCGAGCCCTAGAAGATGTAGAAGCAGGTTTGGAGGGTAGCAATCCTCTATGAATCAACTTACTTTTTTCTATCAATATGTGGGAATCAAACCCTTTACACATGTCACAATCAGAGTCAAGATGAGATAGGCAAAAAGGGAAGAGGAGAAAAATACCAACAATGGCAATCAAGGTATTATAAAGTACTATAGAAATACCAACAATGGTAACGAAGATATACTGAAGTAATAAAGAATTTAACATTAACTTTAAACAGAAAAGTTTTAAGTGCAATAGAAAGGGAGAAAAGACAGCAAATATTATAAAGGAAATAATCCTAACTCACAAAAACAATCTAATGCTCACTCAAGAATCATCAGCAACCACGTCTATGCCCTAAAGCGGCAAACAAGATCCGAGGTATGTTAGGTGACTAGGGTATTAAGGGTAAAGGGAGGAGCTCGACTGTTTCAGTGTTCCACAAGTTGGAAAAAGCAGCAAAATAGAATCTGAGGATCGAATCCAAACCCAACAGTTGAGGAATGAATGAAAATGACAACAGACTAATTTTTTTGAGCTATGACAGAGAATCAAAATTGCATAGACACATTAAGACCTTGATGAGTTTAATTCTGGTGGCTGCCAAAAAAACAATTACTAGAAAATGGAAATCAAAGTCTAAACCAAGTGTAGGTGAAGTAGTGACTATAGTAACAGAAATAAAACTGAAGCTGGATCTTTAGAAAAAGGTTAAGTGCAAATTACAGAGGAAAAATGGGAATTGTGGAAACAATACAGTGGATATAAAAAATGTGCACACCCCTGTTAAAATGCCAGGATTTTGTGATACAAAAAATGAGACCACAATAAATCATTTCAAAAATGTTCCCACCTTTAATGTGAAACTAATACTTTGTTGAAGCATCTTTTGATTTAATTACAGCATTCAGTCTTCTTGGGTATACACCTGCCATCAATTAAAGAGACTCCGATTAACCCCAAATAAAGTTCAGGTGTTCTAGTAGGATTTTTCTGACATTTACTCAGATGCTGGCTGCAGCAAAAGCCATAGTTTGCAGACAGCATACAAAGCATCAAAGGGATCTCATTGAAAGGTATCAGTCAGGAGAAGGGTACAAAACAAATTCCACAGCACTGGATATACCATGGAACACAGTGAATTCAGTCATTATAAAGTGGAGAAAATGTGGGACAACAGTGATGTTGTAAATTAATGAACATCCCAACAAAACTGATGAAAAGACAAGACGAAAACTGGTCAGGGAGGCTGCCAAGAGACCTACAGCAACACTGAAGGAGCTGCAGGAATTTCTGGCAAGTACTGGTTGTGTACTACATGTGACAACAATCTCCCGTATTCTCCATAATTTGGACTATGGGGTAGGGCTGCAAGACAAAAGCCTTTTCTTACACAGAAAAACATCCAGACCCAGCTAAAATTTGCAAAACAATACATCAAGTCTCCCAAAAGCATGTGGGAAAATCTTTTATGGTCTGATGAGACCAAGGTTGAACTTTTTGGCCACAATTCCAAAAGGTACATGTGGCGCAAAAACAACACATCGCATCACCAAAAGAACACCATCCCCACGATGAAGCATGGTGATGGCAGTATCATGCTTTGGAGTTGCTTTTCTTCAGATGGAATTGAGGCTTTAGTCAAGGCAGAGGGAATTATGAACAGTTCCAAATACCTGTCACTTTTATCCCAAAACCTTCAGGCGTCTGCTAGAAAGCTGAAGATAATGAGGAATTTCACCTTTCAGCACTACAATGACCCCAAGCATACATCCAAATCAACAAAAGAAAATCTTCACCATAAGAAAATTAAAGTTTTGTAATGGCCCACCCGGAGCCCGGACCCTAAATCCAACAGAAAATCTGTGGGGTGACCTGAAGAAGGCTGTGCACAAGAGATGCACTCGCAATCTAACAAATTTGGAGTGCTTTTGCAAAGAAGAGAGAGTGGGCAAATATTGCCAAGTCAAGATGTCCATGCTGATAGACTCCTACCCAAGAAGACTGAATGCTGTAATTAAATCAAAAGGCGATTCAACAAAGTGTTAGTTTAAGGGTGTGCACACTGGAGGAAGGTTCATTGTGTGTGCTTTCCTACTGTTGATTTACTTAAAAGTGTTTATTTTTGCCTGTATTTAAGCCTTGCAATTCAGCATTGCTGCACACCATGCATTCCACTTTCACCCAGGATGATGCCACAATATAAACAAAATAAGGACATGACACACAAACCCACATATGTGGAGGCACTCACTAGAAGCCTATAACAAGATCGGAGACCTCCGAAACATAAACCACTTGCACACACTACTTTACCATTAAAAACCACTACACATAACACACACACCAGTGTCTCAGCAAATAACCTCCTAGGGCAAAACACCTCAAGACCTAATGCTTTGGTCACAGGCATTTCCACAGTGAGACCCACAGATGTTCCCTTCACCAGGCTGGACAAGGAGAGGGTCACAGTCAGCTGCCTGTCACGTGCCAGGATCCAACAAATCACACATGCACTCAAGTCACTCAACAATTACCATTATGACATTGTCATAGTCCATGTTGGGGTGAATGACTTCAGATGTACCTCTTTGAACTATATGAAGAGATGCATGTGAACTCTCAGATTGTGTGTCCCAGGTAGGTATGACTCTAGCCCTAAGCAGCATTCTACCTTCGCCCATGATGATGCCACAATACAAACAAAAAATTATCAACTTCAATAACTGGCTTTGCTTCTGGTGTCAGTCTAGGGGGATCCAGTACCTGTCATCCTGGGAAGACAGGGTTGACAGGCCACACTGCTTTGCTAGAGATGGTCGGCACCTGCCTCCTCTAGGCTTTCGGATACTGGCAAAGGCACTTGCCTCCCTCATACAGCCTTTTTGAGGCAATGTCAAAACAACAACATTTCCGATGTAACAAGATCCCCTTGGAACAAACTCTAGACTCCCAGCATTAAGCAGCAGAACCTTAACAGGAAACTGCACTCCTGGAAGAACTCCCCACTTTGGAAGATGCATTCACTGAGACATGGTTCAAAGCAGAGAACAGCACCCAGACTGTGCAAGACTACAATACCTTCCATATGTTCAGACCTCAAGATGAGCATGAAAGAAACAAAGGTTGAATTGTATCCATCTTCATTAAAGAGAAGTACACCTCGAGACTGGTCAAATACTATGACTCTGTCAAACTACTCCATGTCCAGTTAACTATATGCAAAATACCCTACCACATCATTACTAGCTACAGGTTCCCAACCGTGAACCAAAAAAAATATGTTGCTTACCTGGACACACTGGAGTCACTCACCATACAGCCAAACACCTTGGTCATGGGTGATTTCAACTATCCTTTCACTGACTGGGTGACATACACAAGCACAAACATACTTGCCCACAGGCTCATGGAATGAGTCACATCAATGCTCTGGAATAAGAAGTTATGTACCTACCATAACGTTCCATGTTAGTTGTCTTCATCTCGCCTTTTTTCTTGCTGTTTGGGATCGGAGCCGAGCTCGGCCATTTTCAACAGCTCAAGAGCTGTTTACTGGCTCGAGGCTACCCCTTATCCCATAATGCCTAGCGATAGCTACCCAGATCTCGTTTGAAATAGCTAAACCAGACATAAGAGAAAAAACAGTGATCAAAAACTGGTTGTTCCCAGCATTCTAATATCTAGAATAGTTTAGGAAGACCTGGCCAGAAGAATAATAATAATAAAAGAATACTCAGACAGTGAAAAAAGGAGCTACTCTCAATCCACTAGGACGGGGGATGGAGGGAGGGACGCAAGAAAGAAGGCAAGATGAAGACAACTAACATGGAACGTTATAGTAGGTACATAACTTCTTAATGTTAAGTTGTCTATCTCGCCTTCATTCTTGCTGTTTGGGACAGTGTCCCTAGCACCTAACACCCTGGATGGCTCAGTGGAACAGACTCTTCAGAACAGTGGAACCAAAGTCAGCTCTGCTCCGGGAGACCATATCCACCTTGTAATGAGAGATAAAGGTATGAGGGTTTGCCCATGTGGCAGCTGCACAGATGGAATCCATGGGCAACCTAGACTGAAAGGCTACAGAGGTGGCCAACGCCCTAGTAGAATGACCTTTTGGTTTAGTTGGTAACTCTTTGTTCCTTAACTGATAAATAAAAGTAATAGTGTGGGACAACCATCTGGATAAGGTCACCTTGGAAACTGGGAGACCTTGTTTGTTTAAGGCATAAGAAAGGAATAATTGGTCTGACTTTCTTATTTCTTTAGTTCTCTGCAGGTAAAAATGCAATTGTCTATGAACGTCCAATTGGTGAAGTTTGTACTCTGCCTTGTTGCTATGATTTGGGAAGAACACAGGGAGATCTATAGATTGGTTTAAATTACTTTCTGAGCAGACTTTAGGAAGAAACGAAGGATTAGTCCTCAGAGCAACTCTGTCCTTGCGAAACACCAGGAAGGGAGGATGAGCACATAGTGCCTGGAGTTCTGAGACACGCCTAGCTGAAGTGATAGCTACCAGAAAGAGTGTGTTCCAAGATAGAAACTTGATGGAGCAGGAAGCTGTTGGTTCAAAAGGGGGCAGAATTAAAGAAGTTAGGACTAAATTAAGGTCCCAAAGGGGAGGAAGATCTCTCACTGGAGGTCTAAGAAGAGATGTTCCTCTCAAAAAAGCTTTACAGAGCTTATCAGACATAATGTTAGAATTTGACCAACCAATATGAAAATTAGAAATGGCCACTAATTGTACCCTAATCGTAGCGGAAGCGGCCCTGGAGTGAAACAGTTGTGCCAAGAATTCCAGAATTTCGTGGAGTGGGGCTGAGAAGGGATCCACATTCCTAGACTCCGCCCAACAAGAAAAATGTTTCCATTTGTTAGCATAAGTTTTTCTCGATGTTGACTTGTGAGAGGAGACGATAATCTCACGTACTGCTGGACAAATGCTGGGAAGCCTGGCTAAGGTTGGAAGTGGAGCAACCAAGCTGTGAGCTGGAGAGTTTGGAGGGATTGATGCAACCCGCCTGATTGATGAATCTGATGATCTGGAATTGGGTCCAGAATACAGGGTTGATCGAGAAGGTAATGGTGCAGGAACGGGAACAATATCTGTCGAGGCCAGTAGGGGGCAATGAGGATCATTTTGCAACCCAACGATTTTGCTTTCTGTACGAGTTTCGGTATCAGGGGAAACGGAGGAAAAGCATAAAGTCGTCCCTGAGGCCAATCGTGGACTACAGAGTCCCTGGGTATGTGACCTGGAAGCGGAAAAAGGGAGAAGTAGTTGCTGCATTTGCTGTTGAAGGGGGTGGCAAAAGGATCGCAGCAAGGCTGTCCCCATTTGTGGAAAATAAGATTCGCAACTTCCTGATTCAGAGACCACTCATGAGGCATGAGGATAGCTCTGCTGAGCCTGTCCGCTATGATGTTGAATCTCCCAGGGATGTGCGTCGCGATCAGAAAACATTGGGAGGAAATCGTCCACTGCCAAAGTCTGAGTGCTTCTCGACACAGGGGGAAGGATCTGGTCCCGCCCTGCTTGTTGATGTACCACACTACTGACATGTTGTCTGTTTGGATTGCAATGGTCCCGGAAGGAAGAGAGTCTTGAAGAGTTTGCAACGCTAGGAGCATGGCTCTCATTTCTAGGACATTTATATGCAGATAGTACTCGTGAGGTTGCCAAGTGCCTTGGACTGTCCTGCCCAGATAATGCCTCCCCCCCACCCTATCAGGGAGGCGTCTTGTCGTCCATGTGGCTACAGGAGGGGGTTGTATGAAAGGTCTTCCCTGAGTAACTAATGGAGAGACCATCCACCAGGAAAGGTGTTTTTTGCATGCCTCCGTGATAAGGATCATGTGAGACATGGGTAGCTCTTGGAAGGACCACTGTGTGAAAAGCAGCCACTGAAGATTTCTCATGTGGAAGCGCACTAGTAGGATTAGAAGAATGCCCGCTGCCATGGAGCCCAGAGTTTGAAGGACATACCTGACTTGGATCCTTTTGCTATGCATTAGAATTTGCACTTATTGACGAATTGTGGACACTCTTTCTAGTGGTAACCTTGTGAACATATCCCTTGTGTTACAGTCTGCTCCTATGTAAATGATAGACTGACAGGGCAACAAGGCAGATTTTTCAAAATTTATTGTAATACCTAGCTGGGTGCAGGATGTGATTGTATAATCCCACGCTTGTAGGAGTTGATGTCTGGTGGTAGCAGTAAGGAGCCAGTCGTCTAGATATGGAAACACCTGGAATCCTTGAAGTCTCAGGTGAGCTGTGACCACTGCCGTACACTGGGTGAACACCCTGGGGGCTGTGGTGAGACCAAAGGGCAGAGCTCTGAACTGGTAATGACTGGCCCCCACCCAACAGTGAAGAAATCTCCTGGAGCGTCTGTCCATCTTGATATGGTAGTACGCGTCCTGAAGCTCTATCGAGCACATCCAATTGTTCTGACCCAGAAAGGGTAGCATGGACTGTAGCGTGACCATCTGAAACTTTGTTCTTTGTACAGACTTGTTTAATCTGCTGAGATCCAGAATCTGTCTGCAGTCCCCTATCTTTTTTGGTACCAAAAAGAACCTTGAGTAAGTTCCGGATCCGTGCTGGTCTGCGGGGACTTCCTGGATGGCTCTTTTTTCTAGCAGTTTTGAAACTTCTATTACTGCTTGCTCCTTCAGATTGGCTGGCACATCTGGAAGGATTTTCTTTGATTGTAAGGGGGGTTGATGGAAGGGAATTTTGTAACCTCCGGATACAATGGACCGTACCCATCTGTCTTTTGTTAAATTTAGCCAGGCTTTTGGGTACAGTGAAAGTCTTCCCCAGACTTCCTCCAGAGGTGAGCAGCCAGGCAACCCTTCAGGCATGCTGGAAGGGCTTATCAGAGAAAGATTCGCTGTTGCCCTGGTTCTGTGGACCACCTCTGCCACGAGGGCAGCGTCTATTATTATTGTTTCCCCCTCTGCCTCTGGAGGAAAAAAATCACTACATGTGTCAGGCAAGGCTCCCTGAGATTTACGGAACCACATTTTCCCACTCTTCGGACCCTTGGGGTAAGGTGTAGAGGGAGTGGAAAAACGGACTCCGATGGCAGAGAGAGTCTTGCCTTCTTGCTCACACCTAGTCAACGTGTCTTTCACCTGTGGCCCAAAAAGAAAGGAGCCATCAAAGGGGGTATTGGTGATGGACGCTGGAAAGGGTTCCGCAAAGTGACACAGCCGCATCCACGCATGCCTCCTAAGGGCTACACCCATGCCCACGTGGCTCTACTTGCTCCATCGGCTGCATAGGAAATGAGCCTCATGGAGGAGTTAACTATAGAATTAAGCGTCGCTAGCTGAGAAGCTACTTTGGCTAGTGCTCCCTCAGCTGTAGGATCTTGAAGGGTATCTCCAAGCTCTTTAAGGAGATCCCTTTGAAGTCGAGTAAAATGACATAGATAGTTCAGTGACCTCATGGAGAAGGTTGCTGAAGCAAACATTCGCTTTCTATACTTGTCCATTGTCCTAGACTCCTTGTTAGGGGGATGAACAGATGAAGAGGTCTCTGCTAGCTCTTTTTTGGTGGCTGCTGCTACCACCATGGCATCAACAGGCACACCCTTAGAAAGGAATTGCTTATCCTGGGGGGCTGTAATTTACTAGGTCTCTTCGGAGTTGGTTCCACTGTGTCTGGAGCTGACCAAGGCTTACGAGCCACTATGAACATACGTGGGTCGAAAGGTGGAGAAATCCCTGAGGTGGAAGGTCAGGAACCGGAAGCATCCAGGAATACAGACTCATCTTCGGTAGGGGCTAGGGGATTCCAGTTCTCCACTGCCTAAGCATTTCCAAGATGTCCGAGAAGGAAACATCTTCAGAGGGGGATCTCGGGGACCCTTCTGATTCATCTAAGTCTGTATCAGAAGTGACAGACTCAGGGGAGTCAATGTGCTTCCTCTTGCACCTCCTCTTTCGAGGGGGCTCCTCTGAACAAGGGGAGGCCTCGGAAGAAGAGGAAACACCCAATGGGGTGTCCTGGAGCATTGGTTCTCCACGCTTGGGGTCTGGTGGAGGAGCAGAGGTTGGCACAGGCACTACGGAGGATGGAGCTGGTGGGGCCTGTAGTGGAGCTGACTATGGGGACAGCACACTCCGCATGACCTCAAAGGCATCCCTGTCTCGAGGCAGAGAAAGCTCTGGTTTCCGAAGAAATAGGAATCTTTCTCCACGCCGAGGGGGATGGCTCCAAGGCCGATGTTGGAGCCGAGCTCACCTGCACTGATGTTCCGAGAGGGAGAACGGGGTCGGACAAGGGTCCGATGCCACTCGCCCCGTCGGAGCCGATAAGGGAGCCTTGGCATCCAGATCCCTCGATGGAAGGTACCATTGAGGTAATCGGAGCAGACGTCGGAACTGAAGGGGATATGGTTATCAGAGCCAACGGTTCCACTACTCAAACCCCAAAAAACTCCAGCTCCAAACTCATTGGAGTCGGAGGAGGAACATCAAGTGAAGTGGACAGAGCCGATACCTGTTGAGGGGGGGCTGGACAATAATTTAGTTAGTGCCTGCGACTTTAGCAACCTACTGACTACTCTTCTCCAGATTGTGATCCGACAGCCTAGAGGATCGAGAGGAGTGAGAGGATCGGTGGCTACGCTCACTTTGAAGTAATGGAGACCGAGGAGCCAAATGCACCGACTCTAAGAAAGGGGACCTCAGCCTCTTGTGGCTCCACGATGGCTCCGAAGCATCTGATGGAGCCGACGGGGAGGTTGTCTTGTCGGTGCCAGCTGGAACCAACTTTGAAGATAAATCCTGCACAGGAGTTGGCTCCAAGGATGGAGCAGATGGCTTAGAGGATTTTGGGGATTTCACTGGCTGTGAACCCTTTGCCAGTGAATCCTGGGGTTTTAACAGACCCCTAAGAATCAGTTTGTTCTTACGCTCCTGCAGGACTCTTGGACAAAAAGCATGGCAAATAGAACAAGAGTCCTGCAGGTGAACAGCGCCCAAACAGTAGACGCAACTAGTGTGCCCATCTGTCAGAGACATCATCTGACAGCATGAGTCACACTTCTTGAATCCAGAAACCTTAGCTTCCTTAGACATGACTGTACCAAAAAAGGGAAGACTAAGTAAGTAAATACAGACAAAAAACAGTACTACACTAGACAAAACACACCAGTACTATCTAAAACTGTAAAGAAAATCTAAGATATAATATAAATAAATATATATATATATATATATATATATATATATTTTTTTTTTTTTTTTTTTTTACAAGGGAAAAAAAGAAGTAGGAAAGCCTCTAAGTTAAACGGCTAACCTAGGGATGGGGGAGGCGTGGAGAACTCTCTAACTTAAATGAGTTCTGTCAAAAAAAAGGTAGAGACTATAGAAAATATAAGTACAACACTAACTAACTCTAAAATAGAAAAGATACTAGAAAGTTTAAATTCTAAGGAAGTTTACACAAAAAGTTAAATATACGAGCCTGAGCCAGAAAAATGACACCCTCGCAGCTGAAGCGGCAAATGAGATCTGGGTAGCTATCGCTAGGCATTATGGGATAAGGGGTAGCCTCGAGTCAGTAAACAGCTCTCGAGCTATTGAAGATGGCCGAGTCAGAGCCGAGGATCGGCTCCGATCCCAAACAGCAAGAATAAAGGCGAGATAGACAACTTAACATCATATAATCTGCACCCCAACAAGAGGCTCAAACGTCCTAGACATAGCACTCACCAAAATGGGGGAGGGGGGCATTGCAATTGTTAAGGTCAGACCATAAATCAGTCTTGTTCGAGTTAACTACTGGACCTGACACACACACAGGAACAAAAAAAAATCCTTTTACCAAAGCAAACTACAGCTGTGTCTATATTATTTCAACTGCATTTAAATACACTGAATACCTTTTCATCAACCCCTTTTCAGCAAAAACCAAACTCTGCAAACGATCGTTAGATCTCAATTTTTCCCACGGTAAGTAAACCAGTGGGCCAATGTAACAATCGCATAATAACAGAAAAATTTAAAACCCAGCCTGGTGGAGGGCTGTGATTCACTTCCCCAACTAAATATACCACCTCCAAGATTGCAGTACAGTGGAGAAAAGGGCAAATTCCTGAAGATGGACCACTGGTTATTTGCCATGGAAAAAAATTCCGATTTAACGATCATTTGCAGAGTTAGTTTTTTGCAGAAAAGGGGTTGATATTCAATGTATATAACTTCTGCTGAAATAATATAGACCCCTACAGCCTAAGCAATGGTATAAAATGTTTCAAAGCCCCCACAATCACAGACAACAATGACTCCCATACAGAGACGTACACAAATGCCCTGTATAAGCAACTGTACACGCTCAGCTAGACCCGAGTGAATCAAAACCAGGTCCTCCCGAAAAAACAAGCCACCCTGCTGGACCCTCAAGTGCAAATAGGTTACATAACTAGAGAAAAAAAAAACTGATGTCTAAGAACAAGAGGGAACTGACTCACAGAGGAAAAACTCCCTCCACCGCTTGAACAAGCAAATCAGAAATCTTGTTAAGTCCTCTAATGCTAATTACAAAGCTAAAATAACATCCCTAGCAAAGGATAATCATAAGGCATTCTTTATGTCTGAAATCTAAAAAGGAATACCCAGCTATGTGCCAAAATTGGTAGTAGAAGGTACCATCCGTACTACACCGGAGGAAATTGCCAAACTGCTAGCCTGACAGATTTGGTGCAAACTTCAGCCCCCTGTCCCCACCAGCCATACCTCAAAATCTTACATGACAGCAGTCCTCTGCCTAGTATCTCCAAAGATCAGGTCATATCTGTGCTCTCCAAGGCCAAAAACATAGCCTCAATGGGGCCGGATAACATCCCAGGTTGCACACTAAATCTAAAACAGGACCTAGTGGACCCCAATTGGTGCCCTCGTTAACCACAGCCTGAGAATTGCCTTTTCCAGCAGAGTGGAGAACAGCAACAGTAATCCCCTTGTACAAAGGGGGGCATCACCCAACCCAGGGAACTACAGACCCATAAATCTAACCAGCCTCATCTGCAAGGCCATGGAAAGAATCATCATGGACCTTATCAACAAGGACATAGGTGACTTTCAAACTCTAGATCCAATCAAGTTTGGCTTTGTTAAGGGTAGATCATGCTGGTTAAACCTAGCAGACTTCTTCAAGAAAGTCACCAAGGCCCTGGATGAAGGAAAAACACTGTATACCACCTACCTTGAATTAGCCAAGGCTTTTGACATAAATCCCTAAGCAAGTATTATTCTGAAACTCTCCCAACTGGGGATTAACTCCTATGTCACTAGATGGGTAGCCAATTGGCTCTCTGACAGAACACATACTGTCAAAGTTGGTGACTCCACCTCTACCAGTACGCCCGTCACCAGTGGCGTACCTCAAGGATCAGTGCTGGGCCCTTTACTGTTTGGAATCTATTTCTCGGAAGTCCATGCTAAAGTAAACGGCCTTTGGCTTACCAAGTTTGTTGATGATTGCAAATTGGGTGCAATCACAGAGTCCCCCAAAGATATAGTACAGAATGGGCTAAAGCAGACAAATGATTGATGCCAAAGTCACGGACAAAAACTAAATGTAAAAAAGTGCACTATTATCCCCTTTGGGAAAGTGGAATTCCCTGCTAATTACAACACTAACACAGAACCTCCTTAAGTTCAAACCCAAAACCAGTGGTATGAGATTTGGAAAGAGTGGTTGACTACTCTCATCAGACCTTTAATAAAGTAGAATACTCCCTTTTGTGCAAGGCAGCACGTAAAAATCTACTGCCAATCATTAGCGGACCGGAGTTCCGCTGTAGCGACCCCTAACCGGGAAAAGCCGAAAGACACAAACAAACAAACAAACTCCCTTTTGCATATACCTCACCAGAAAAACTATGGCAGATGGTAAGAAACCTCTGGGGTCCCTCCAAGAAACTACAGGGGATCCAAACCATGACTTACATGGATAGACTGAAAGCACTATCACTGTATTCTGCATCTTATAGGTTGCTGAGAGGGGACTTGTGCCTGGTCTAAAGGGCAGTCTCTGACCCTGCCCTAATGGAAATGCTGCACATCTGCAAGTCAAATGGCACAAGAGTCACTCACTCTAGGGATCTTAACCTGGCCTATGACAAACAGAACATGCTGGACAGACAGATATATCTCCCAGAGAATGCCACTCCTATTGAATAAACTTCTGATTCATGTGAAACAGAGCTTCTCTATGACCCTATAAAAACACAACCTAGACAAATGGATGGGTGACCGCAAATTCACCCTGAGGGTGGCGCTCATGTCCCTCATGGCTAGGGGTAGTCAGCATTAATCACAGACTTGCTCTGCGAATTTCACCCATACAACTAACTGGGGCAACTCAGGATTAACACAGCTAGGCTTGTAAGGGCTCTATGGTCATTAGCCTAGTAATCTCCTATGAACCTATGCATGAAACTAAATGCCAAAAAAATGCATTACTGTATCCTTTGGGAAGTCACCTACCCCAGGAAACTACTACACTGACAATATGCCCCTAAGAGTTAACCTAGTTGTTTTGGGTTTGGGAACTTAAGTGGACAGTGACCTAACTTTTGACCAGCATGTGTCTATTTTTTTTTTTTAACTTCTAAGTACTTCATTTTATCATGTGCCCATAAATATAGATATTGCTCACCCAATTCATGTGTGGGTTCATAGTTTACAGCTATTGCCCTTGTTTTATCTTCATTAATTTTGTATCTCGAAAAGACCTGAAACTGTCACAGAATGTTTCACAATACTGAAATATCCCCTTCTGGTTTTATCAGGTATAAAATAATATAATCTGCAAATAAAGCCAGCTTTTCTTGACAACCATACCAACTATACCTTTAAATTTCTGAGTTCCATAACATGTGTCTACTGTAGTAAGAAAGTCCTTCTATATTGTACAGCTTATAAACAAAAGGACTATGTCTATATCTCCCTTTACTCAGCTCTCATTAGGCCAATCACTGAATATAATGCCCGTTTGGCATATATCCGCCCAGACACATGCAACAACTGGAATGCCCACAGAGATACCTTATTAAAAGGATATAAGGGCTAAACAACATGTCCTACATGGACCAACTCAAAGGCCTGTCACTATACTTGGTATCCTGCAGACTGCTAAGTGGTGACCCGTGTCTGGCATACAAGGCATCCTCCGACCCACTGCTGACTGATTTACTGCATATTAGCAAATCAAATGTCATTAAAAAATATTCTGGTCTAGGTATCTATACCTCTTCCACAATACCAACAGAAAGGTTTGGAGGGACAGGTACATTTTACAGATGATACCGTTGCTATGGTACAGACTCCCCATCCACATAAAATAAAGTTCATCCCTGTCCATGTTCAACTGCAATTTAGATCTATGGATGGTAAACAGGAAATTCACCCCAGGACTGCCCCAAGTACTACTAATGGACAAAGGCAGCTACTAAATGCTTTATCCCTTGCATGGGTCGCCTCAAATTATCTATGGTATGATCCCAGTTCTTCTCATTAGGGGTAATATATAATTATTGACCATGGCATGAGTAAGGCCAATCTATAACCAAATAGAACAGGTTATTTTGAGCACAAAAAGGGGAATTGGCTAGGCTTAAAATGGCCCACAAGTGCAGCTAGCCTCTTCCTTGACTATGAATCTATAAGCTTAACAAACAGCTTTCAAACCAGTAGGACAATAATTCTAAATCTGGTCATTGCATCCCCCTTTATGAACTGGAACTTTACTGGCCAACTTCCAGTTCATTGGCACTATTCCCTGCAATAATAAAATATTTACCCCAGAGATTCAGTTAAAACATTTTTCACTACATGAATCAAACATCCAAAGATATTATTTATGGATATGCAATTATTTCAGATTATGGGATCAAGGCAAATTCCTGAAAATAATATAAACAAGTTTTTATAATCAACACAGTATATTCATTTGTGATGTAAGCAAAGCATTTGACTGAGTCACTGATCCCTTCACATTTGCAGTTCTTCAAAAAAATCTCTTTTCCTGACAACTGTACTCAGCTGTAAAAATATACAATTCATCATCTACTTTTATTGAAATTAATAGTGAGACCTCACCTCCCATAATTTCTACGGAGACTAGGCAGGGGAGACCTATGTGACTATCTCTTCATTACCGCTCTCAATCCATTCTGTTAGAATTCCACAGAATCTTTTAACAGGAATAAAACTACTAAATTCAGTCATCAATGTTACTTCATTTGAGGATGACTTTATAGTTCTAGAACTTCATAACAATTTATACCACGTCTTACAAGTAATTGAGAAATATAGTAAAGCTTCAAATTATAAACTGAATCTCAACAAATCGATTTTCCCCACAATGTTTCAAATACAACACTAAATCCTTATTTGGCAAATAGAATCAACATTTTACTTTAATTTACATATCTTGCTATTAAATATAAATATGAAATATTTACATTCATCGAGGTAAGTTTTATGTTCTTAACTAAAAAAACCCTGAAAACTGAAATAAATTTTATCTTCTTACATGGACATTCATCAATGTTAATGCTTTTGCCTAGGCTATTTTATTTTTGTAACAATTCTATTACATATATTCTGAACAGCCTCCATAATTAACTTGATTTTGAATTTCTTATGAAGTAATAACAATCCCAGGGAAAAGTTACTAATCTTTCTGATCCTAGGCTGAAGGCAGGCTTCAATGCTCTTGCCAAACACAATAGACAGACAGGTGCAACACACACTTTTAAGTTTTCTGTTATACAAGTCATCACTCCCAATTTACAGGGGGGGGGGTGACATTGAAAATTACACAGAGGATTCATTAAAATTGCAGTTACAAAAAATGGGTTACCAAAATTCAACACTCTCTTGGGAGTTTATGATTCTTCATATTCCCCCGGAAAATCTAAATAAATCAAAAATGATTGTAATTATGAATATTTGCCTATTAATGAAATTATATACAGCCACAAATTGGTTGAACCCAGCCCAGACATCGTGGGAAAATTTCAGATTGTTGGCAATAAAACACATCTTAGCGCATAAACTGTTAATTAGTGATCACAAGAAAAATATCAACAACATAAAAATCTGGGAGCAAATTTTTAATATTATTTTGGCTTAAGAGGTTACTATCCACTTTTTCTCGGGAACCAGAATATAGTCTAAATCAACCTTAGATTAGATAGAAAATGTACAGAAAAGACAGATTGTTGGCTTGGACTTGTTAATGTTGGATTTTTTTTTTTTTTTATTATTTTCCTTTTGATTGTTAGTGCTGTACCTTTGATCAATACATGAGGTTGATATATATGTGAAATTAACCAATGGAAGCATTTTGTATATATTGTATATAATGTGTGAATTTGTTATATGGTTGTGAAAAATAATAAAAAATGATTATGGAAAAAAAAAAAAAAAGAAAATTACACAGAGGAATGTGAACTAAGATGGATCATCAGGTGTAGAGCTGATAAAAATCCAGGCTTGAATGACAAAGTCCCCTTAAAACCTATTCTTCGGAATAACAGCATCCATAATTAACTTGATTTTGAATTTCTTATGAAGAAATAACAATCCCGGGGAAAAGTTACTAATCTTTCTGATCCTAGGCTGAAGGCAGGCTTGAAATAAACCTTCTGCCCTTTTTTTTTTTTTTTTAACAAAGTCAAGAATGATTAAATTCTTTAGTATATCAGAAAACTTTAATTTTGGATCTCATAATACTCCCCACTTCTGGATGTGCAATGTCTGGTCAATCATAAAAACTATGGGGATTTCACCAAGATCCTTACTTTTTACTGACAAAACTACAATCATTCATTAGGCTCTCTTTGGTTATCAACCTTTCACTCTTGGAAGTCCAAAACCTGATGAAAAAACTAAGGTTACTTAAAGAGCTTGTGTCGTTTTAACTACTCAGAGACAATCCAAATATTACCACAAAGAATGACCACTCAGGTCTGTAAATTTTCAGATGATAAAAGACAAATCCATGTATTATGTTATTATTTCTCACAAATACCAGAAAACTTTGACAAGGGAGCAAGTAACCTCATTCTTATATGGGACTTTCAGAGGACCTACAGAGGAGTAAGAGTTGGTGGGCAATTTACTACCAATGAGGGCTTTGATGACAAGTACAGGGCTTTGCTCAGTAGGTGACAATGGAGTCCTTGTGCTTGCTAATGAAATGGAGGGAGGGTATACTGTCTTGGAAGACAAAAAAAAGAGATTGTAGAGCGCTTCTTGGTGTCTGCCTACTAGCCTTCAAGGAAATGTCTGAAAATATACAAATGATTGGCTACAGTGGGATCACTAAGTCCTGACAGAAAAAAATCTGACTCTGGCTGGTAGTTTAAGCCAAAATAATACAGGTACAGGAGGTGTCTATCCTGTTTGGTCATATTCAGACTACATTACTTCTGAACAGTGATTTTAGGTGTTTTTCAACATGCAACATGGATGTTTTACATACATGTTAATTAAATGGGTTAGTGACCTGATCCAAAGACACTTTTCAAACATAACCTGGGCCAAAACTAATGACAAACAATGGTAACAAAATGATCTTGACAAATCAATACTGTAATTACAGCTGGGAAAATACATTATAATAATTACAGACAAACGAAATGATAAACACTGAAAAGGAAAAACTGCAAGTTAAATAATGTACAGAATAAGCTACTTACAAGATATAAAAATGTTCAACAAATGAAGGAGGCAAAAGCAAGTTTAAGTTTCAGAAAAGAAAAATTAAGACTGTGACTTCGGGACCACTGATTACAAGAAATGAAAGGAAGAACTGAAGAAAACTCAGACATGGCCTCTCAAAGGGTGTTCCTTCATTTGCAATGTAGGGATTGATCTTGGATGGTTCACTCAGCCAGATCTCTTTGTGAAATTACTGGAAGATCCTTGGCTGCTGAAGCAATACTTAAATTAGCAGCAAGGGCATACTGGCTGAGACTTGTGCAAAGAAAATCCTAACTGTACATAGTCTCATTTATCTTTTAATTACCAAGTAGACTTTCACAAATGTGATACATTTGCTTATTATGAGTCCCCCCCCTCAATTATATTACACTCACATTGGACAACTGTCAGCTCCTGTGGCTTAGAAGGATAAAGTCCTGACTATGGCTCAGGTGACTCAAGTTTCATTATGGCTCAGGCAATTGATGGAGCTGTAAGGGAGGGTGGGAATTGCCCATCCTCCAGAAAAGGGGCAATGGGGCTGATAATATGCTACTCTATAGGTATTCAGGGATAAAGTCCCACTTAGCAAACCCCCTTCAATGCACTCATCAATCCGAGTCCCCAAGGAGTGGAGAATTTCCTTTGGTAAATCTAACATCGCTACTGCTTACCATATAGATTAATCATGGACTTGGGCACATACGGTGATTGCTATTACAATTACCTTCAGTTGGTAGACTAAAATAAATGTCGACATCCTGAAGGTAAACCATTCTACAGTGAAAACTGAAACTGACTTCCTTGTATGCATGTCTCATGCAAATATTACTTAAAAAAAAAAAAAAGAATTCCCCCACTAATTATATACACTTACTCTGAGACTACACAATCCCCTAACCGGGGAATGTCAATCTCACACACCTGTCGACTATCTGTATAGTCAACTAAACCAATGGAACACACTGATTACAGACTTTGCTAGAGGATTGAGGGTTGCTATTATATACTTAAGTTGTTTACCTTACAGACACAAGGTTCAGGGCTTATTTCTCATCTTTGAAAGGGAAATTGGCTAGGCTTACAATGGCCCATAAGGATAGCTAGCCTGGTTACTTACCTATGCGAGCTGGGACTTGGCGCTTGGCATAATGGTTAAAGTGTTTATCACACAGACACTAGGTACAGGGTTTGATTCCTGAGAAGCATGGCTAGGCTTAAAAAAGGCCCGCTGGGGTTGTTAGCCTAGCAATCACCTATGAATCTTCTCTGTTCACCACCATGTTTCTCGTGGTTAGAAAATTCTTTTACCTTGCACACCATACCCTTCACAGTATCTCCTCAATGTCCAAAGTACTTGTAGTCCAACTTTATTCATCTCTTATTAGACTCATCATTGAATATAATACGCCATTTGGCATGTACCTCCCCAAGCACCTAAACTAGTTTGACACACCTCAACATTTCCTCACTAAAGAGATCTCAAGTCTCAGTATCTCAGCAGACTCCCAAGGGAGAGTCTGGCAACTGGATCAGATGGTTAAAAATGCAAGCTTTAATTCTTGTGGTATAGGGGTTGATAAAATTCACTTAACCAGACACTGCAAACAGGATTCCCCTGAAAAGGGACCGTGTCTAGCAGGCCTACCTGCTTAACAAATGGGTATTATCTCTACTTAGCATTCTGTACTATGAATGACCCTACACTCTTTGAACTTTTTCACCTAAACAGAACAAGTGGTAAAGCAAACACCCATTCTAAAAACCCTAACCTACACTATCAAATCAATGACTCCAAATGCCATGATAGGTATCTAATCCAACACACACTATTTCTGGAAAATGATGCTCTTACCTTTCAAGCAGAGTACTTCCTTAGCAACTTTTAAAACCAGTTTGGATTACTGGATGGGGGATAGCAAATTATCCCAAAGGATAACTGGAGAAAAATAGGTGACACTGGTAGTTTCCAACCAGTCAGTAATGGATGATGTGGCTGGGCTTCTTGACAGTCTCCTCTGACTGTAACCTTAGTAAGAACCTATGAATGCAACAACAGCACAAGCAAACGTCATGGCTGCCTAAATGACAGCCTCCCCCCAGACGTCTCTCACCTTAGTGGATTCAGTTGATACTCACGGCTAGTGAATGAATAGGCTCTAGTCTGACTGGATGTTCAGAATGCATGCATCAGCAAAAGTCTTGAAAGATACAACTGCAAGCTATGCCTCTAAATGCATTTTTTTTTTTTAGAAAAATACCTTAAAAGATGTCTGACATAGCAAATCATTTTTAGCTTCCTGTGCAACAATCCCACCTTGCTTAGAAGCTTTAGCAAGACTACGCCAAAAAGTGAAAGACTCCTGCAGTCAAGTAAACAAAAGCCCGTAATGGATTAACAGCGTGAATTGGTGATGAGTCTGATATACTTCAAAAATACTACAGCAACTTCATGCTAATTTCACTGCATATAAAATAATGTTTCTTACCTGTGTACCCACACTTTATGTGGGTGTTCGGCTATGATATCCAGTAAGAGTTTAATAGACTTGTGCACCTCATTTAGCCCTACATAGCGCACAATCTCTTCCAGGAATCTCAGAGAAAATGGGTGGTTGTGATGTTTCCAGGAGTGACCTCGTGTTGGCACATTACCTGCATGAAAGAACAATAATCAATGGAAAAAAGAATCAACAAGGAGAAATTAGCAGCAGAGCTATAATACAAAACTTTCAACCCCTCTCTTTTCTGATGTAATCCTTGCCTCTGCATGAGTACTTTCTATTTATAGCATTTTGGCACCCAAACAGACAGCACCAGTGGAGCAAGGATAAACGGATGACTAGAACCCAGGCCGCATGAGTTCACTAAGAGGTTCTGGTTTCTGACGGGGCTTATCAGGGGAGACTGCATATCACAAAGATCCCACTGGAGGAGCTAGAATACAAATAGGTGGCCTAGGTCAAGTGTTAGGATCACCAAGTCGCCTGTAGATGCAAGACGTTGCAGAGGTTCAGGGCATACATTTCAACCCGGAAACATCAAAAATCTGGACAAGGCCCATGAAAAACAGGTACAAATCTGTACACTGATTAACATATAATTTGCATACATAATTATGTAACCCCCACCCATTCCAATGGAATTGTTGGATACCAACTTTCAAACGCAAATTGAAGAACAGACAACCAACATATGGCACCAGAGTCCCCCTGCAACCATTCCAATCTCCCATTACCTGGCTATTTCCCCCATTTACCATAAACACTAATGTATGCATACTGCTTTAATTCTACAATGATTATTTGGATTTTATTTTTACATTTTACAGCACAGCAATGCAGAAACACTAACAGACATCTGGTAAACAAAGCGATAGTGTCTCACAATGAAAACAGGCTTGGCATTAAAACTTCTCTGCCCCTGAAACTCACATTCATTGAAATAGCATTGAAACTCACACAACATCCAAAGAAAATGCATCTGGCCAGTGGTGGATAAAGATTACCTTTGGGCTGTTTTCAAATTATTGGCCCCTTGCAGACAAAACAAGAAACATAATGTGTTCTTTTCTTTGATGCACCTTCTTGACTTTATTAAATTATATTCCTTGTACAATACAACACACTTGTTTTAAATTGTATTCCTTGTATAATACAACACACTTGTTAGAGCGCATTTTAAATTTATTGTTTAAAATTTTTCTAGTAGGCTGTACTGTAGGTAATGAAACAAAACGCACAAACCAATAATGACAAAACTGCCCAATTCAGAACATTTCCATAATAAAAGTGTACTTCGACACACACACTTTAAATAGAATGACAGCAGTATAAGCCATAGGTATTTTGCACAGCGTCTCACACTTATTTTCAATTTCATTTTTTTGGGGGGTGCAAAAGGTCAAAAACTAGGGACACATTTTAAACATTGCTTGTATAATTTTGTAAAGTTGCTAGAATAAAATGTTGTGTTACCACCATGCATTTCACTGGCAAGTTTTGAACCCAGGATCATATGCACTACAGTCAGAACAACATACCACTATGCCAAATCAGCAGCTTGCTGAAAAATAGGAAGAATGAAACTTAATGGCTGTCATTTAGTGAATTCATTTCTCACCATAGCTCTCAGCCACTCAGCACAAAAAAATGGACAAAGCCAATAATGGGGGGATACAAATTCGGTTCTCGCTTCTCAGTATAGCTCACAACCTCAGCACAAAAAACCTGGACAAACGAAGCCAATAACGGGGAATACAAATTCAGTTCTTACTTCTAAGTGCCATAGCTCTTAGCACAAAAAAACTGGACAAAACTCAAAGTGGTGGTGGCAAGGGACTTACCAGGGAGTCGGACACATTTTAAACATTGCTTGTATAATTTTGTAAAGTTGCTAGAATAAAATGTTGTATCACCACTATGCATTTCACTGGCAAGTTTTGAACCCAGGACCCTATGCACTACAATCAGAACAACAGAGTACTATGCCAAATCAGCAACCTTCTGAAAAACAGGAAGAATGAAACTTAATGGCCATCATTTAGTGAATTAATTTCTCACTTCTCACCATAGCTCTCAACCTCTTAGCACAAAAAAACCTGGGCAAAGCTCACAAGTGGTGGTGCCCAGAGACTTTAGGCTCTTTTTACCCTGTACCCAAGGTATAGAGTTTGAGTCTGAGTACCTCTAGCCACCTTGAGGGATGTGTTTTCGTGTCGGTGAAATTAAAACTGTGTGCGTATGTATATATATATATATATATATATATATATATATATATATATATATATATATATATATATATATATATATATATATATAGTTCAATAAGCAATCATTCCATATGAATCTCTCTTACATAATTAAAAAAAAATTAAACACACAAGTCTTGACCTAGCAATTTAGGCTCTATTCATCACATTTTCATGCTTGTGTCTGTAAAACTTTCAAACTTTGAAACAGTTTTCCAGCATTCCTGATCTAACTTCTTAGCTTCATAACAAGCACAATCTAATAAATCTACATATGTGCATACCCCCACAATGATCACTCACACACACACGCACACACACACACACACACACAAAAAAAACTGCACATTACATTTATATAGATTTATTTCTTTTGCATTTGCATCTTTCATCTATCTGCTTATTTTCCTTCTGTGATTCTTCTAATTTTAAATTCCTTGAAAGGAGCTAATACTTGTTATTTATTTGTATAAACACACACACACACACACACACACACACACACACACACACACACACACTTTGTCCTTACTTCTCCTTCTGCAGGCTGACGAATGATAATACATCTCAGTTTCCCATTGCAGCAGCCGATCTTCTAAAATCCGATGAGCGATAATACTTCTCCGTTTGGCCATAACAAATCCACATTCCATTGCAGCAGCAGCTGAGCAAAAAAGCAGGCAGGAAGGAACTTCTAAAATAAATAATATCCAGGAGCGAGCGATAGAAACAAGCCGTTCCCACTTGCAAAAGCATTTGATTTGAACCTACGTGCACAAGCTCAATTCCAACAAGCTGTTAGCCCTGATGGAGCTGACGTCATCGCGTGCACGATGACATCTGCTAACAAAGCGTGAAAATAAAAAAAATAAATAAATAAAAAGACAAAGAAAAAATCGGAAATGAAGGGGTGCCACTCGGGAATCATGGCATCCCATTTCTGGACCCCAAAATTTGGTAAAAACGGAGTAATTCGGGACAGTTGGGAGATATGGTTCAGGGATACTTCTGAACCTCATCTGCTGGTAGTGTAGAAAACAAAAAAACAATCAGTTTTTCTTACTGAATCAGTCCTGTCCAGATTAAATCTCAGATGTCCATGCGCACTCATGTTATGTAAACTATTCCCCATTTAAGTATCTGGGAAAGAATACAAATTCATAAACTTGGCTCCATGAATAATTTATACATAAAGAATGGGTTAGAATGCAGGAAAATTCTCTCCTTATGAAAGACCAGAGATGAACTGATACACTGTGTAATCCAGAAACTTTCCTAGATGAGGTAACTGCCACTAAAATGATCTGTCGGATCTAGAAGCTGGTTGAAAAAGGGACAGAGAGAGCTTTTCTAACACAAAATTCAAGTCCTCATATACAGAGGCTCTTTGAAAACAGGTTATGATAAATCAGCCCCTATCCTCAGTGGAATTTCACATCTCCTGTCACCCAAAACACATATGTCTTCTCCAGGCACACAAACTAATTCAGAATTATGCATTTTAATCATCACAATGTAAGACTTTGTTTGAATCAACGGTAAAAAATATATGTTAAATATGCTTAAGCCATGACTGTATGACATGAAAAATCCAATCAAAATACATGCAATCAAAAAACCTGCATCAAAACATACACTAAGAATAAAAAAATGAGCTGTTCAAAGTAAAAAAGATTTCTGGTAACACCTGCACTGTTCCTGGATGAACAGCTTTTGTCCGAGCTAAATTACTAAGAATGAAGTTCTGCAATCGGCCTGTAAACAAATATACATATCATGAGAACTGCAAAAGTTACAAAGAAAATTAAACTATGAAAATTAGCCAGCACACACTCCTCTTCACAATGGTAATATTAATATGTCAGCCATCCATAAATGGTGATTTTATACTGAAGATAGAAACGTACATTAATTATATCAAATCAACTGTTAATATCCAACTATAGAAAATATACCCTCAATTACCAGTGTGACTTTTGCCCATACAGACAATCTTCAGTTTGCTGCATAAGTGTTTAAGTATCACTCCTTATAGGTTCATAGTGGACCAATGATCTAGTGGACCATTTGGAGCCTAGACAACAATCCCATCAATTTTGCAAGATAAGATTAGTACCAGACCCTGATCTAGTTTCAATCCCTTTCCATATGGGCTACAGGGGCCACACAAGGGACACACGTATGACTGCCCATCCTGCCACCCAAAATATGCTTAGAGAGTCATGGTACTAAACTCTACTTTACCTCCAGTGGAAGTCTACTCCATAAAAGAGGCATTCTCTGTGAAAAATACCTATCCAGCTAACAGTTCCTATGTATGTTTCAGTGGAAGTTTAGGTTTCTGACTGGGTGGTTAGGGTGATATTACTGTCGTGGATGTGCAGAAAGTAACATCTGACCAGGTTTTTGAGGCTTTTAGTCTCAAAGTCCCTTATGATAGTCAATTTTATGGAGGGTGTCACCTATGTGATGGGAGCAGGTGTGCACAGGTTCCTAAGGAGCAATGCTGCATTTTTTGGGGATGTAATTTCAGACAGTGGCCCAAGCATTACATGCTAAAATGAGTTAGGCCCACTTGGAGAATACGTACAGTGAATATAAAAAGTGTACACACCCCTGTTAAAATGACAGGTTTTTGTGATATAAAAAAATGAGACCACAATAAATCATTTTAAAACTTCCCACTTTAATGTGACCTATAACCTGTACAATTCAATTGAAAAGCAAACAAATCTGTTAGGGGGACAAATATAAAAAACATACAATAACCTGGTTGTGTAAGTGTGCACACCCTTAAACTAATACTTTGTTGCAGCACCTTCTCATTTAATTACAACATTCAATCTTCTTGGGTACACATCTGCCATCAATTAAAGAGACTCTGATTAACCTTAACTAAAGTTCAGCTGTCCTAGTAGAATTTTCCTGACATTTAATCAGTTGCCTGCTACAGCAAAAGCCATGGTTCGCAGAGAATTTACAAAGCATGAAAGGGATTTAATTGTTGAAAGGTATTGGGAGAATGGAACAAAAAAATGTCCACAGCATTGGATATACCATGGAACACAGTGAAGAGAGTCATCAAAAACTGGAGAAAATATAGGACAAAAGTGACGTTGCAAAGAACTGGATGTCCCTCGAAAACTGATGAAAAGACCAGACAAAAACTGGTCAGAGAGGCTGCTAAGAGACTGACAGCAACACTGAAGGAGCTGCAGGAATTTCTGCCAAGTGCTGGTTGTGTACTATATGTGACAACAATCTCCCGTATTCTCCATATGTCTGGACTATGGGGTAGGGTTGCAAGACAGAAGCCTTTTCCTACACAGAAAAGCATCCAGGCCTGGCTAAAATTTGCAAAACCATACATCAAGACTCCCAAAAAGCAGGTGGGAAAATGTGCTATGGTCTAATGAAACCAAGGTTGAACTTTTTGGCCACAATTCCAAAAGGTATGTTTGGCGCAAAAACACTTCACATCACCAAAAGAACACCATCCCCATGGTGAAGCATGGTGGTGGCAGTATCATGCTTTGGGGTTGCTTTTCTTCAGCTGGAACTAGGGCTTTAGTCAAGGTGGAGGTAATTATGAACAGTTCCAAATACCAGTCACTTTACGCCCAAAACCTTCAGGCGTCTGCTAGAAAGCTGAAGATGAAGAGGAATTTCCCCTTTCAACATGACAATGACCTCAAGCATACATCCAAATCAACAGAAGAATGGCTTCACCAGAAGAAAATTAAAGTACTGGAATGGCCCAGCCAGAGCCCAGACCTCAAGCCAATATAAAATCTGTGGGGTGACCTGAAGAGGGCTGTGCACAAGAGATGACCTCGCAATCTGACAGATTTGGAGCACTTTTGCAAGGAAGAGTGGGCAAATATTACCAAGTCAAGATGTGCCATGCTGACAGACTCCTACCCAAGAAGACTGAATGGTGTAATTCAATCAAAAGGTGATTCAACAAAGTAATAGTTTAAGGGTGTGCACACTTATGCAACCAGCTTATTGTACTTTTTTTTTTTTTATATATTTTTCCCCCAACAGATTTTTGTTTTTCAATTGAATTTTACAGGTTATAGGTCACATTAAAGGTGGGAAAAGTTTTGAAATGATTTATTATGGTCTCATTTTTTATATATCACAAAAACCTGGCATTTTAACAGGGGTGTGTACACTTTTTATATCCACTGTAGATCACCTGGGGTATTTATGACAGCTCCAAGTTTGAAGCTGCTAGCAGACATCATTAACCACAGGCCCTTTACGACTGCTTTAATGTCAGAGATGTAGACACCACAGAGGACTGGTCCCTAAGGAACACTGCTGACACCACTTCTAATTACTCTTTTAGCTGAGAGTCTGCCTGTGACACTAACACAGTGGGATCTGTTCGTGAACCAGTCTGCTATCCATCAGGTAAGATAGGGCTTGACATTTGACTGCATTAGTTTATCAATAATATCTGTGGGTGGAATGGCATCAAAGGCTGGAGACAGCAAAATGTTTGTAGAAAATGATTACTCAATGTCCAACAGGCAGAAATGCTCCAGATGCATGCCTTTGCAGCATGGGAGGAAACCCACACGAATGAAGAGGACATGCAGACTCCACACAGAAGGCACCCCAGCCGAGAATCGAACCGGAGAACCTCTTGCCGTAAGGCGACAATGCTACTGCTGCACCACCGTGCCATCCGCAGTGGTTGATGAAGAACAAGCTAAGGAGGAAAAAAAAAGTTTATACAAGAGAAAGTGAACCAGCAAGCAGAAAGGGACCTCTGCTTTTCATTCTTCTGACAGTAAAGTACATAGGCAAACTTTTCCAGTGAAACCTTTTCTAATGTTCTAAAGGAAAATGCTTGAGATACAGAAAAAGCACAGGAGGTGACCTGAAGAACAATGAGCACCTTGCACTTAAACAACAGTCTGGTACTGGGACATGGAGATGAACAGGAAGAAGACCAGCAGCACTAAAATTAATGAATAAATGAGAGGCTATAAAACATCAATCACATTTGCAAAATACTGCTTTGCAAGAATCAATGACTTTGTTAAACCTATGGGCAGACTATAAAGCATATACCTCACTTCATGTCATTTATGTTTAGGAAGACACTTAAAGCAAGGAAATATAACCAAGTAAAACAATGTTTTGTTCTTATTAACATTTGCACAAAACATTTCATGACAAACTGAATGCTATACATAGTAAAACATGTTTGTGCAATGTGTATAGTCAGGGGTATTTTAAATGTGCGGGGGCTTCATGTTGTGTGTGTTTAAGACATTAAAGTACTTTATAGTAGCAAAAATGCAAGCTTTACAGTATAATAAGAGAAGAAAGTCTAGACAAAAGCAAGTTAAATGTTAATATTCTGTGATCTTGGGCTTTTGGGTTGGGGTGGGGTGTAAAAGTGTATTGATTAAATTATATGTAGAATTAAGGTATTTTATCTTTACAAGGGTGACTGTCTAGATTAAAGCCTCCCACTAAAGCTATAAACAAGTGTTTTTATAAGCAGGTATGCTTTAAAAATAAGACAAAATGATAAAAGCCACGAAAATATGTTTCTTACAACAGCAAAGATATTAGCTGTTTTTTTCCATTAGCAAATGTTCAGTGAGTGTTGAGAAGTCTGCAGCTGAGGGCAGCTGTACATTCGGTTCTGAAAGAAATTTACAAAGATTTATTGCAGAATACTCTTCCATGCAGATAAGCTGTCTGGAGGACCAAGCAATTGATTTTGAGAGTTCTGAGCACCCTTTGTTGAAGGGAAATGCAAAATTTAAAGGTACACTGGGATACTGTTCTGTGAAAAATAAAGTTTGAAATTACTGGAATTGAATAAGAGATGCAGTCTCTCTAGCTGCCATAGTATTTTAATGCATTTAATAGAACAGTGTACACTTTAGTTTTATTTAAAGGCAGCCAGTGCACTTTTTCTTAGGGCTAAAATTAATATTTTCTGTAAGCATACAAACTATTTTCATACCTGGCAGGGGAATAGAGATATGAAAAAACAGTCAGCAATCAGTATAAATGGGAACACAGGCTATAGAATGTGCTTTAGCATGGGTAATCTTAATTTTAAGGTCAAGTAATGCTTTTGGATGCAACTTTCAATTTGGGGCAATTGTTCCTCTCTGGAGGGGTAAACTCCATTTTTTGAAGTTATACATAGTTTTTGTACATCTTTTAATAGGGGAAGGGTGTATTTTAAGAATGTACTTTGTTTTTGTTTTGAGGGTTTTCATTAAAATAGTCTCGAAAAATGTGACATAGGTTCAAATGGAGATGAGAAGAGGCAACTGTATAAAAGATCAACCTGACAAACATTAGCATATACATGTAACACAAAACATGGAATAGGTGTCTACTCTATCCCTAGTATACTGGAACATAAATGGTCTTACAGGTATAAACAAAAAGGAGATCGTACTGAATTATATTAAGAAATTCAGAGTGCAAATATCAATGCTGCAGGAGGCACATTAGGAAAGAAAAGGGCATGTGAATTTGATAAAGAAAGGATTTTAGAAAAGATATTTGGCAGAATATCATGGACAAATAAAAAGGGGAGTAATTATACTAATTGCTAGAGGAACTCCAATAATGATAGAAGAGGAAAAAAGACAACATTAGATTTGTGGTAGCAAGGGGCTGCTGGCAAGGGAGGAGGATTAAGATGGTGTGTATTTGTATGCCACCAAAATTGCTATTATGTAGCTTAAGAAACTTTTTTGGAGAAATAATCATCTTTCATCAACTCTGGTTATTTTTCTTGTTATAGGTTCCCCAAGTTTGGCAGCACCCTTTCTATTTTCTGCTGCCTAAGTTAGGTTAAAGGTTTTCAGGTAGGGACTGTAACTTGATTTGCAATTATGAGGATGTATCAGGAGCCAAAAAAGGGCAAATTTCTGAAGAACTTTATAAAAATATTTGGTATGGAAGACATGATTTCAATAGTAGGAACTTGGACAGAATTTACATATTATTCCCCAAGGTACAATAACTGGGATAGACTAGACAGAAATTACATTTCATATGAACATTTGCATTTAATTGAAAGTGTCAACACACATACAATAACTACTTCCGATCATGCACCAATAAAAACTAAAATAAAAATGCCGGTTAATAAAGTAAAATGAGACAGTGGCACTTTCCCACCAACCTGTTAAAAAGAGGAATTTAAGGAAAAAGTAGTGGAAATTATTCAAGAGTTAATATGGAAGATAGAAATCTTCAGAAGTTATAGGTAGTAAGTGGGACAAAATGAAAATGGAGTTTAAAAAACTTTGTAGAAATAAGAGAAAGTTATGGTTAAGAAGTAACAGGAATTACTTAGGAGGGCTGAGAAAAGTTAATTAAATTATTGCAGAATAAGGGGAATCTCACAGAAAAAAGTGCAAATGCAGAGTGCTAAAGAGAGAATTAATTAGTATCTGGATAATGTGCATTAGTTTAGAAAGACTGCTGTTAAGCAACTATTTTTGATAACTCCAGATCTCAAAAAACGGGTAATCCTATGGGCTAGGCTTGTAAAGGCTCCAGGGCCATTAGCCTAGTACACACCTATGAACCTATAACGTAGGCAGCAGAAACTAGAAAGGGATGCTGCCAAATATAGGGAAGCTATAACAAGAAAAAAAAACAGAGATCCTGTACAGATTTTACAGATAACTTGGATTTTTTTAAATATGTATAAAGCACAGAACTGTGGAAATATAGAAACAGCATAAATGGAAATATTCGCGGAAGACTAAAATTATGCCAATACTAGAAGTAGATGAGGTTCAAACAACTAATAGTTAAGATAGAATGGGATGAGATAAAATGGTGATGTATAATTAATCTTCAGTAAAGTCACCAGGAACAGATGGTATTCCTGTGGAAGTATGGAAGTTATGAGGGAAGAAAGTGATGAAGATCTGGAAGATTTTGTTTAACAGTTATTTTAAAAGGAGTGGAAGCACTGATATCTTGGAAGAGAGCTGTGGTGGTTGTATTACCTAAGGATAGTAAAGACCCAGCTTCATATAGACCCATATCAATTTTTAACCCTGATTATAAAGCATTTTTGTTTATACTAGCTGAAACAATGGCAAAGGAGATAGTAAAATTGATAGACATGGATCAATGTGGTTTTGTGGAGGGAAGGTAAACATTCGACAGCATTAACTGAACAATGATGATCCACAGAGAAGCAAAATGAAAGAAAATACCACTTTTTTGGTGGGTCTTGATGCAGCAAAAGCATTCAACAGAGTAAGCTGGGATTTTATGATTAGGGCAATGGGGGCATTTGCATTCCCTGATACCATAACAAGGTTAATTAGGAGAATATACAAAATATCAGAGGCAAGAATTAAAGTAGGAGGGATCCTCTCCAGGCAGGGGTGTCCTCTTTTCCCTTTGTTACTTACTTTACATTTAGAACCACTGGCAAAGAAAATATGTGACTCAGAAATGTAAGGATACGAGTGGTATGGTAATCGAGAAACATTGGATTTATTTACAGATATTATTTTGTACTACATAAATGCAAAAAAGGACATCTCAGCATTGTGGAACGTTTTGAGACAGTTTCAAGTCTTTTCAAAATATAAAATAAAGGAAGATAAAAATAAAGGCTACAGATGAAAATTATGTACCCACACACAAATTGGTTCAACAATATCCATATTTATGGGGACACAATAAGATGAAGTATTTTAGAAGTATGGATTAAAAAGGCTTCTGTTATAGCAGCTAATGATGTATGGGAAGAGACTAAAAAAAAAAACTAGAAGCTGTTGTTTATAGATATGGATATTAAGACACAAGCAGTGAAATGTTTTTAGTTCCACTAACTTAACATATGGGTCAGGCATGTTTTTATCAACCAGAGACGCTGTTGTTGACAATAATTAAAAAAAGAGTTGAAAATTATCTGGGAAGGCAAAAGGGCAAGAGTTAACTGGGATAAGCTAATCCTTCCAACGTAACAATGTGGTTCAGGATCACCTGATTTGAAGCTTTTAATAAGCTTAACAGTCCAGGAGGCCATCGAGGAGCTTAGCCCAACTTCTCCACTAACAATACAAGTCTGGTTAAGTGACTTGCTCAGGGCCACACAACAGGCAAATCAAACCCTGGACTACAAGAAACAGCTCCTTAACAGCTCACTGCATTAATCCTCTGCACTGACTGAACAGCTACTCTAAATTTTTCTACATATATATTATATTCACTCTTTCTCACAGTGCTCAATTCACAGCTGAAAAACAGCTACAGACTAGAATTACAGGAGGCCTTGTTTTATTAATTTGTTAATACAGTACATTATCCCTCTGTTAAAATAGCAATGTTGCCTTAATATTTAATTATGACAAAAATAGCTACTTCCAATTTTGTCCGACTTGATATCACAGTAGCAATGGAAACAGATTCACATTTGGATTTCTGCTCGACTACTATGATGATTTCAGAGCTGTAATAGCAGATGTTCTTCATGTTTCACTGTTGCAGTCATTACATTTGGGTAATCTGCTGGCAAGTTGCCCTCAGTCGGCCTGATTAACAAAGTCTTGGGTCCTGCATCGGTTGCTGTCCCTTCTTCCATGACGTCAGGTCATCAGGGGTATAAAACATGCAGCCAACGCCATTACATCAGTCTTTCTTGCCGCGCGGTGCCCGAAGCAGAAGCAGTTCGCAAGTGCCGGACGGCCGACTACAAAATTTTCATTTTTGAGTTTCAGAACCAAAGTCTTCAACTAAAAGCTAAGTACCCCATTGGGGAAACTTTTTCTTACTCCTTACCGATGTCAGTAAAAGTTAGTAATTGCATTACTTGTGAGAAGCAAATACCTCATAAGGATTTTCATTTGTACTGTAATTCCTTGACTAGGCCCTGACCACAACGTGCCTTGCTGTTGGTTATGTGCTAAATTTAATCAACGCACGATTAAACGTCAGCATATTTTTGCTTCTAAATATTTTGGCTCAAGATTTAACTATCCAGAAATGTCATCGGTTAGCAATCCGACTACCGGAATACCTAAAAAACGCAAAGAAAAAGATAGAGACAGACTGTCGAGGTCCAAAACCGACGACACTTCTCCTAAGTCAGTCAGTGGTTCGCCGGTACTCAGTGAGGTGCTTACGCAGCCCTCGATACCCGCTACTTCTGATTCGCAGGCCTCTACTGAGACCCATTCGGAGTCTGGTATGCCGTGAGATACTTCAATTATGGAACCCGTGGATGTCTCTACCTTAGATGGGTCCAGAGCCGCTTGTGCAGGCACCGGCTTCTGAGGGCGTTTTCAGGCCTACAGATTTGTATATTAGACCGACACCATCTTCAAAACTAAAGCCAAAATATAAATCTGTGTCTAAAAAACTGACGCCTGGGCCACATGTGCAGGCCCATATGCCTAAAAAACAAATGATCAAAATGACTGAAAATTTAATTACTCTGATCAGGGGTAGCCAACCCCCTCCTTCTAAGAGGCATAGGCAAGACACCGATTATGAATCTTCTGAACAGGATTCTATTTCTTCTGACTCTTCTAATGAACAGGATTTGTCTATTCCTACTTATGAGGACTCTGATGCAGAGGATTCCATTCCTTCTGCCTCTCCCCCTGAGGATTTTTCTTTTGGGGAAACTTTACATGCCTTAAGGGAACATTTCCCCTGGGAAAGTCAGGATTCCTCTAAATCTAAAAAGAGACTTAGGGATTTTCTTCTACTTCCTCAGCATAGGCCTTTGGCTATACCTCCTGTTCTAGACATTGTTGTTGATGTTTTTTCAGAATCTAGTACGACTCCTGATTCACTGCCTCTGGCTCCTTGTAAGCCAGACAGATACTACAGGGTTCCTGACTCCCACAAATTCCTTTTCAAAAACCCTATTGCTGATCCTGAAATAATTTCTCAGGGTCCCAAGGATATTAAGGCCTCTACTGCCAAAAATCCTACACCTTCTTATAGAGATTCCAGGGCTCTGGATAGATGGGGTAAGAAGGTCTACACGTCTGCAACCTTGGCAATCAGGGCTTTAAACTGTCAATTTCATATGCTTAAATATCAACAGCATATCATGGGACTACTTAAACAGAAAACTATGTTAATCTCTGACTGTGTGGAAAATAAAGAATCACAGGATTTATTGCATTCAGCTGAACAAGTTGGAAAACATACTTTGCAATGTGGTTTTGATTCCTTGGAGGCCTCTTGCAGGGCTGCTGTAACTGGATCTGTGCTAAGAAGGCATGCTTGGCTCAAAGAGCAAACTCTGCCTGACCATGTTAAAGCTAAACTGTTGGATGCTCCTTTACAACAGGACCGTCTCTTTGGTAATAAGGCTGAAGAAGTGTTAAAAAAGATGGAAGATAAAGCTAAATCTATGCAAACTGTTAAAGATTTCTTACAAGTGCAACCTCCAAGATTTAGTAGGCATTGGCCTACTAAGAACTGGTCCTTTCCAGTCCCCTCAAGAGCCGCTCAAGTCAAATCAAGACAATCCAAAGGCTCCAGGTTTCAGCCACAAGGAACCTTTAGAACAAAACAATGAGGTGCCTCCACCTTCAAATCTGGAAGCAACAAGCCACCTCCCTATGGTAAATAGTCTCAATGACTTCCCTCTACAATCATCAAGCACTTACCTCTTAGCTGCCCCTTTGGGGGGGAAAACTAGCACTTCATGCATGAAACTGGCAACTTATTACCCAGGACGAATGGGTTTTAAATATAGTATCCCAGGGATACAGATTTCACTTCCACACGTTGCCAATCCCAAATGGATGGCCAGATCTGACCCCAAATCAGTGGGCAGAGGCCCAGAAACAAGTTCTGTCCCTCATGAACATGAGGGCTATTCAACCAGTACCAGAAGAGGAAAAGGGACAAGGTTTCTATTCCAGACTTTTCCTGGTGCCCAGAAAAGACAAATCATGGCATCCAATTCTGGACTTATCCACTCTAGACATATTTCTGGAGATTCCAAAATTCAAGATGCTGACTCTAACAGTTACTACCTATGCTAGGCAAAGATGCCTGGTTGGTAACTATAGACTTAAAGGAGGCTTACCTGCATATCCCAATCAGGGAATCTTGCAGAAGATACCTCCGCTTCAAAGCAGATTACTTGCATTACCAGTTCTCTGCACTGCCCTTTGGCTTATCTACTGTGCCCAGGGTCTTCACAAAGTGCCTGACACCAGTAATTGCCTTTTGCAGGCAAAGAAATATTCAAATATATCCATACCTGGACGATTGTCTAATTCAGGCAGAAAACAAGGACATTTTTCTAAAGCAGCTGGTGTTTGTAAAAATGGTTCTAACTTGTCTAGGGTACACCATAAACAAAAAGAAATCACAACTCGTACCCTCTCAAAAAATTACATTCCTGGGTGCAAGCTTGAATACAATTGCCCAGATGACTTACCTTATGCCAGAAAAGCAAATTCAATTGATGACTTACCTCAAACAGGTGGCCACAAAAACCATGCTATCTGCAAGGCCAATTCCGCAGGCCTTGGGGTTCATGGCCTCCTGCATTCTTCTAATTCCATATGCAAGACTGCATATGAGGAAACTTCAGTGGTACTTAAAAAGTTTACGGAGTCAACATTGTCACAGCCTGGAAACAATGACTCCTATTATACCTTGCCTGCAACTAGAGTTCCTATGGTGGACAGAGGCCTGCCACCAAAACAAGGGACTGCCATTCACTCCACCCCTTGCCACCCAACCCCTGACAGCAGACGCATCAGACTATGCTTGGGGGGGCTCATCTGGCAGGGAAGTGCATTTAGGACAAATGTTGCCCAAATCAAATGCACCTACATATCAATCAGAAAGAGGTGCTAGGTGTACAGAATGCTCCGACAGCCTTCAAGGATTACCTTCATCCAGGACAACTAATGATAAAGACAGACAACACCACAGTTATGTGGTACATAAACAAGCGGGGGGGGGTACACATTCTTACCCCCTTTGCAGACTAGCCATGGCATTGTGGAACACGGCCTTATAGTTTCATAGTTTCATAGTATAGTACTAGGCTATCTGCCCTGGGGCATTTGTAAGCCTAGCCATAGTGATGTGGCTTTTGCCACCCCATGAAATGGTACAAAAATTGTACAGAATAAATTTAGAATACTGTGCCTCTGTCTAGTAGTGACACAATGAAGGGCCCCTTATATAATAGAATTAGTTTACTGTGCCCCTGTCTAGCAGTGACACAGATGTGACCCCTGGGGTAAACTTACAATCTCCCATCCACTCATCAAGAGTTCTCTTGAAAAGAGTCAGTGAGGGGCTCTGCCTAATACAAACTGAGATCCTGTTCCAAAGCATGGGAAGCCTCTGGGTTATGAATCTATCCCTCCAGCATGTCCTATTCATACTTGTGCCGAGGTTTAAGTCTTTAGCTCTCGTGGTCCTGATGGATTTGGATTTTTTGAGGTGGAGCATGTCCATCAGATCCTGATTGGACATGGCCTTGTACGTCAGGCAGAGATCACCTCTGACAGGCGGTATGCTACTGAATAGAGCTGAAGTTTCTTTAGTCTGGCAGAATAAGACATATGTTGGAGACCCTTGATCCTCTTGGTGAAGTACTTTTGTGGTCTCTCCAGCTGTTGCAAATGCCGGGTGAGGTACATACCAAATGGGGCATTGTACTCAATCATGGTTCTGATGAGGGAGGAATATAGGGGTACAATGACATCCTTGGATCAGGATGTGAATCCCTTCATGATGAGGTGTGCAAGATAGAATGTTTTTCTAACCACTTTGGCAACGTGGGTGTCAAATGAGAGGTCGCTGTCGACTTGGGTCCCTAGGTCTCCGATTACTTTTTCCGTACTCAGTGGGTTGCTGTCTATGTGATAATTTGTGGGTACTTTGTTTTTCCCAAAGGGGATGACTATACATTTTTTGGCAATTAGTTTAAGGCCGTGACTCCGGCACCAGTTGTCCGTTTCTGTGAGGCCTTTTTGTAGGATGTGTGTGTCTGCTGGTGTATCGACTATGGCGCCTAGTTTGCAGTCATCTGCGAACTTTGTCAGCCACAGCCCTCCCATGTTTGCTTTAACATCTGAGAAATAAATGCCGAACAAGAGGGGTCCCAGGACAGATCCCTGTGGGACACCACTTGTGACTGGCTTTGGGTCTGACATTGCTCCAGCGATTTTAACTTTAGGGAATCTGTCCTTTAGCCAGTTTGCAACCCATCTAGTGACATAAGGGTTTACTTTTAAGCTGTTGAGCTTATCTATGATGCCCGAGTGGGGTAATGTGTCAAAGGCCTTAGCCAAGTCCAGGTATGCTGTATGGACTGCTTTGCCCTCATCAATGGCTCTGGTGACTGTTTCGAAAAAGTCAACCAGGTTTAAAAGGCAGGATCTGCCCTTTACAAAGCCGAACTGGGTGGGGTCAAGTGTCTGTAGGTCTCCTATGTCTCTGTTTATGAGTTCAATAATGATTCTTTCCATAGCTTTGCAGACCAGGCTGGTTAAGCTTATGGGGCGGTAGTTTCCAGGGTCTGTAGAGGCACCCCCCCTTGTGGAGTGGGACCACTGTTGCTGTACGCCAGTGTTCAGGTACATATCCTGAAGTAAGGCTAAGGTTAAATAGCATTTTTATGTATGGGTTTAGCTCCTCTTGGAGTTCATGTAACACGCAACCCGGGATACCGTCAGGTCCCATTGATGCTGTTTTTTTTGCTTTGTTTAGGGCGGTTCTCACTTGGACATCTGAGATGACAGGGAGATTACATTCAGCTGGGATAAGTATTTCTTCTTTTGGGGGTGAAGGAGGGGAGAAATTTGCACTGAACCTGTCAGCCAGAATGTTGGCAATATCTGTGGGTTCAGTGTATTTTATGTTGTTGTGAACCAACTCTGAGCATATCTGAGGGTTTCCACCCAGGTTTCTAACATAGCTGAAGAAGGCTTTGTGGTTATGTTTAATGTCCTTAGCGATTTTTCTCTCAAAGTTGGCCTTGGATGTTTTTATGAGAGAACATAGTTTTCTGCTAATGTTGATCAGACATGTCTTCCCTTCATGGGAATTTGCTCTGACGTGCAGTAGCTTCCTTCTTTTGTTATACAATTTGTTTATGGATGAGGTCCACCAGACAGGACGCTTGCCTTTGGTGGAGGGGGACTTGGATTTGTTTGGGATTGCATGATCCATGCATTCTTGGAGATGTCCATAAAAAGCATTTGTGAAGGATTCGGCATTGTGGGATGTGGTATCCACTGGCACAGTGGGCTTAAAGGATACCATCTCAGTCTTAAGAAGAGTGAAGTCTGCTTTTGAGAAGTTTTTCACGGTGGTCTTTTGTGCTGGGGGTGGAGGTGGGATATGTACATCCAGGGTGATTAGTTTGTGGTCAGATCTCACTAGTGAGGGGTATACTTCCGGTGTGGAGCATTTTGTCCCCATGTTTGTGATGATCAGGTCTAGTATATTATCTCCCCTAGTGGGAGAGGTGACTAGCTGTTCCAGTGCATTTGAATTTATGAATTCCAGGAACCTTTGGGCTAGGGTATTAGGGCTAGAATAATGTACCCAATCTATGTTTGGGTAGTTGAAGTCTCCTAGTATGATGGTATTTTGTGATACATTCATATCCTCCAATGTCTTCAGGAAGGCTGAGTGGGGTTCTTGAGATTGGGAGGGTGGTCTGTAACATGCTACCAGTTGTATAGCAGTTTTACCTATGGTTAGTTGCACCTGTATGGTCTCTGATGCTTCATGTGTTGCTACTAACCTGGAGGGGTGGGTGTCCTTGATGAATATGGACACTCCCCTCCTTTGTGGTTCGCCCGGGTTTTGGGGCGAAAAGCATGATACGAGGTATAGCCTGGTAGCGCTGGGGTGCTCTCCGGAGCCTTGAACCAGGTTTCAGTTACTGCACAGACGTCGATGTTCTCCATGCTGAGGAGTGCATCAAGTGCCTGCATCTTGAGATTTAGACTTCTGGCGTTGAGCAGCATTACCCTTAGTTTTTTCCATTTTTGTTTTCTAAGGAGGTGGGTTTGTCTTTTGAGCCTTGCCTAAAAAGGCACTATGGGGTGGCAAGAGCCTTAGCCAATATCCGGAAGCCCAGTGGTGACAGGTGTAAGCCATCCCTTGCAAAGCAGCGTGGCTTGTCCAACATGTCATCCCAGGCAGACAGATATTGGATCCCCTTAGAATGACACCAGTACTTGAGCCAATTGTTAAAGCTGATCATCTTGTCTTTGTATTGTGGTATCATTCTTGGTGAGGGCAGGATGCTGCTCAGGGTCAGGGTCATACCAGCCTGGGCTACATAATCGGAGAGCTCCTCTATGTCTCTTTTCGTGTAGTCCAGGGAGGTACATCTCAGGTCATTCACACCAGCATGGACAATGACGGAGTCATATTTGTACTTGCTTTGGAGTGACCTGAGTGCGTGTGTTATGTGGCGGATCCTAGCTCCCGACAGACAGCTCACAGTCACCTTCTCCTTGTTCAGCCTGGTCAGCGGGACATCAGTGTGTCTGACTATAGAGTCACCTATTACTAGTGTATCAGGCAAGGTGTTTGGCCTTAAGGGCTGTGATTGGTTGACACACTGATTTACTGAAGTATGTGTTGCATGTGTTTTGTTTAGAGGTGGTGGATTTTTGGATGTCTGCTTTGGGAGCCTCTGTTGTTTTGGTAAGTTTTTTATTAGAGCCTCTGAGTATGTCTTTGTGTTTTTATGTGTTTGGTTTGCAGTTGAGGTAGGTATATGTGGGACTGGGATTGTTGTGTGTGTGGTTGCCATCTCCTCCTGTCTGGTCATGCCAGCCCTGAGTTGAGAGAGTTCAGCCTCCAGTTTGGCTATATAGTTGCATCTCTCACATGTATTTGTGTTTGTTGGGAGGAGGAGTTGGTTGTCTGTGTACATGAGACAATTGTAGCATTGTCTCAAGATACCCAGATTGACCAGCTGAATTGGAGACTACGCCAGTAATGTACCACTCGACATGCTAGAACAGTATAAGGGAGTGCTGTACCTTTAAGGGAAGTGGAAATTCACAGGGGTGGTAAGTAGATGCAGTGCTTTACTTAGTACGAGAGTGCTTACTTAGAAGAGAAGTATTAAGAACAAGTGCTAGGCTTATAATATAGTGAGTAGTCTGGTTATACTAAGAGTAGAGCTTCCTTAAGGGAAAATTTGAAGAGCAGACTTGGCGGAGCCAGAAAAAGTTTAACCTTGTTTAACCAGCGCTGCGCTATACGCGCAAAGCCGTGCAAACGGGGATTTTAAACAGTGAACTACAAAAGAGCTAGAAATGGTCCAAAACAATCAATTACTACAGCTTATTGTGCTGAGGTCACTTCCTTCAGGGACAGGTAGGCTGCTCAAGGCTCCCCACTCCCACTGGTGAGCAAAGAAACTTCCTTCTATCCAAGTAAGGTAATGGACAACACAGGAACTACACCACAGCCCAGAATACAGCAATGCCTGTAAACTGGTCTAAACTAGTCGAGGAAGGCGGGAAAACAAGGATTATCAGATACAACTACAAGCTCAATTCCTGCCAGGAAAGCTAAATACTCTGGCAGATGAACTAAGCAGAAATCTTATGGACCCACAGGAATGGAAACTGGAACCACAAGTTTTCAACATGTTGACACACAAATGGGGGAACCCCAGACATAGATCTTTTTGCCTCACTCCAGAACTATCAGTTGGACAAATTCTGCACAAGAATTCATCACAAAAAAGCATGGAAAGTGAATGCTCTATCAGTCAGCTGGAAAAACCTATCAGTCTATGTCCCCCCCCCCCCCGCCTCTGCTCTCCAAAGTTCTAATCCTGGCCTTGCCAACAGTGGTACCCACTCCTGCGCAATGTGTCACACCTTCCTCCATGGCACCTGCCACAGACACCTTACCTACCGTCTCAGCAGAACTTCCAAATTCTGCACACTCCTCTCCAAACTTTGAATCTCGCAGTGTGGCTAATCAACTAATTTCACCCTTGGCATCCCTCAGCAAACCAGTGATGGATGTCATTTTGGAGGATAGAAGGCCTAGTACTAGAAAATCTTATGCTGAAAAATGGAAAAGATTCTGTGCCTGGAACCAATCACAAGGAATAAGCACAGCAATGGCCAATATTCCTCAGATTCTGCAATACTTAACTGAGATGCTTCACAAGGGCCTATCTTTTTCCTCCATAAAAATCCATGCCTCTGTCATTTCAGATCATTACAACACAGACCCTCCCCTCTTCTCTCATCCTCTGCTAAAGCAGTATCTCAGAGGGACCAAAAAATTAAGACCTCCCAGGAGAGCACCAACTCCTGCATTGGACCACAATTTTGTTTTAGAAAAACGCACTCTCCCTCCTTTTGAATCAGCTGCTACTGCAGACCTAAAATTTCTCTCCTGGAAAACAGCTCTCCTTTTAGTAGTCACTTCAGCTAAAAGGATTTCAGAATTACAGGCTCTTATGGCAGTGGAGCCTTTCATTATTTTTCATCTGGACAGGGTGGCTCTCAGGAGCAATCCATCTTTCATGCCTAAGGTGATATCCTCTGAATCAGATCATTCATCTGCCAACTTTCTTCCTCAATCCACAGAACAAGGGTGAGCGGATTCTGCATTCATTGGATGTACACAAACAACTTAGATTCTACTTAAACAGGACAAAATCTCTAAGAAAATCTGAACAACTATTGGTGGCATTTGCTGCAGCGGCAGAGGGAAAGGCTATTTCCAAGCAGGCCATTTCCAAATGGATAAGCCATTGTATTCGTTTCTGCTATACGCATCATGGTAAACCTATCCTCAAGGGGATCAGGTCTCATTCCACCAGGGCTGCATCTACTTTCTGCAGCCTTTCTCAGACGGGTTCCTATCAGAGACATTCTAGAAGCTGCTACCTGGAGCTCAGTTCATAAGTCCACCAAACATTACCATTTACCTCTCTTCTCTAAATCCAGAGCTGGCTTTGCCACTGCTGTCCTGCAGGGCCTTATAGCTGCTCCTTATGCTGTATAAATCCATCCCCCCAACCATAGCTTTGGGATTCTACCCAAATGTAATGACTGCAACAGTGAATACACTCGAACAACTACATTTATGGTAAGTGTACACAACTGTACTTTTTCCACCACTAAGTGTTCTGTTTGACCAAACAAATAATCAGAGTGCAGGGCTGTTTTTAGAAGCAGTGCATAATACTTGAGGTATCTTAATGGACTGACAAAAATATGAAACAGATTTAGCTTAATGTATTCATTGTGAATACAAATATCTACTATTCAGCAGCATTTCTACAAGTTAATGTCTATTATTCTATAGCATTTTCATTTTAAATGCTTTGCATACATTTTGTTTTTATTTACAGAGTGAAAAAAATGCCTTCATGTATGCAAAGCTGCAACCATTAAAACACAGCATGACAAAATTAGTGAGCGGCATGTGTGTAAATAATGAGGTTGGAGATTGGCATAACAGTTAAGGTGTTTAACTTACAGACATAAGATACAAAGGTTTGGTTGTCTCATGGGATAAATGGCTAGGCTTAACCTGTCCCAAAAGAGCAGTTAGCCTAGTACTAATCTATAAACCTAAGAAAAATATTATTTTTCCTACTACAAATCAAATTAATACACAATAAATTAGTTTTATAAGCAAATTACCTAATAGGCAGAAAAAGAAAATAGATTATGATCACATGTCTGATTGCAACCATCTTATGTATTTGAGACATGAATGCAAAGAAATTCACCTCAAAAGCAAAGCTCAATGGAGTTCCCAGATGGCTGCACATCGAGTAACAGCTTAATTCTAGCTCTGCCAGTATGAAAACAAACTCAGCAGAGGAGGCCAGCAGACGTGTGTTTATGGGTAAATCTCAGTAACTGGCTAGTAAGGGTACTCACTGGATGCCAGGAAAAAAGAAATATGAAGGACCTGGAAAAAATCAGCTACAAAAAGTGAGGAAGAAACACTAACTGGGGAAAGTCTTGCAGCTGTTCAGCAAAAAGCAATGCAATCTCCAGACATGAATTTCAGTAACCTACAGGAAGATACAAGACAACTGCAAACATACCTAGTTAAAATAAATGAAACACTGATGGAGTATGTCAACACCAACAACAAAAGGTTGGAAATGATGGAAGGAGCTTTAAACAGGTACTCAGATGAGTTGATAAAGCTGCAAAACTCAGATGTTAAAATGAAGAAAAGGCTACCTGAACATGAGACTGCTCAGGAAGACATGTTTCAAAAAATAATAGAATTAGAGGACAGAGCACATAGGGATAAATTGAGATTATCAGCTATACCAGAAAAGCTGTAAGTAATAGACTGCATTAATTTTATGAAAGCACAAATAACTGGATTGGTATTCCACAGCAGGAGTTGTTAGTTGAAAGGGCACATCATGTTTATGCTCCAAACCAGGCTATAAGAAAGCAACTCAGACCTTTAATAGTAAAGACGCAATCCTACCAGCAGAAGGCGTTGATTCTGACAAAACCGTGGCAGAAGGGCAAAGGACTAAAAGTGGGAGAGAGCAGAGTGCTTGCGGAGTATAATTACTCATTGTACACTAGGCAGAAGAGGAAGAGGAAATTTACTCCACTATTTAGGGAATGTCGAGATGCAGGTGTGATATTCAAACTGATGTATCTAGGTGTCTTCAAGGTATTCTTCCCCAGAGAGACAAAATGATTTTTGATGAACTACATGCTAAGGAAGAAATACAAAAGCTTGTCCAACAAAACGTAAGCTGTGAAACAGAAAGAGATTCTGCTTCTTGTACTTCTAGTAACAAAAACCACATAGAGACTGTATCTGTGAAACCTTATCCAATGTTTCAACAGTAAATGTTGAAGAGAAGTAAGGAAGCATGAGAATTGACTAGAAGACCTGAGTACATTGGAAATGGAGGAGAGAGAGGATTTGGGAGATGGAAATGAACAGGAATAAAACCAGTAACAATGTGGGTTTACAATGCAATAATTACATTTGTGAAATATGACTGAACAAAATCTAGAAATATTGGACTTTTTCATAATTTGTTGGACTTGTGGGTACTCTAATGCATATGCATTATGCATCATGTCATTACTGTTTGGAAAAGTCCTTTGGGGAGGGGAAGAGGAGGAAGAAAGTTAACTGTAAGTAAAGTTTTTTTCTTAAACAGTACTGTTTTTGCGGTGTGTGGTTTTCTTTACCTACTATAAAGTTTTTTTCAGTTTGTTTTAAGTGTAACAGAGATTGTAGCAGGTGCTGCTTTTTTCTTTCTCACTTCTCTCTCTCTTCTTGTTCAGTTTTAAGAAATGTAGGCACTGCAATGTAAAATAAAAAGCCTGGTTTCAAAAACCACAACAAGAGAAAAATGAATGTGCTTTTCTCACTCTTGCATAAGGAGAATGACTGGATTAAGGACCTTAGATTGATTTGCTAACAGGTTTTAAAAGCAAGTAAATGAAAAAAATAATATTTATTGTATTTAATATTATGATGCTTTTTTCTAGCAAATACATCATTGCTTAGTAGCAAATCTGCAGCTAGCCTTCATGTTTCCATGGAAACAATCTGATAAAGAGGAACTGGCTGCAGTCTGGTGGACAGTGACTGGCTGAGGGGAAAAAAGGAGAGAGAAATTGACTAGAATGTAATGTTTTCTGAAAGAATTCAGGTGTTGACCTAGCTGGAAGAGCTATAAAGCTAAGACAAAACCAATTAACACTTAGTAGAAGAAGAGGCTGCAACATGTATTTTAGCATGCATAACATTTCTTTTAGGTTAACTCAAGTGTATGAGTGTTGGCTGTCAGTTTGGGACTTTTTTTCCTATTAGGAGGATAATATTTGAAGATGTACATAGTTTTGTCTGTTAGCATTAAGTTAATAGGTTTTAGGGGGTATTGGGGGTCTGCCTTTTTTGAGGGCTTTCAATAAAACAAAAAGTTTTATAAGATATGACAGAGTCAAATGGATATGACAAGAAACAACTGTATAAACGTTCAACCTGCAAAACAGTGTATGCATGTAACACAAAAGCTGGAACTAGATATTAAACAAAAAAGGTGTTATACATAAAATATGTGAATCATAACTTTTTAATGCAATAATGCTTTCTGTAATGTCTTTAAATGTCAATGGTCTCACAGACAAATACAAACAAGAGAGTAGTGAACTATATTAAAAATGTACAGTGGAAATAGCTATGTTATAGGAGTGAACATGTGAATTTGATTAAAAAAAAGGTTTTCAGGATGATTATTCAGCTGAATACTTGGGACAAAGGAAAAGAGGAGTCATCTTTTTCTTTTGGCTGTTAGAGGAGTACTTATGCTAATTGCAACAGGATCTCCAATAGTGACAGAAGAGGATAAAAATGATAACAATGACAGATTTGTACTGTTAAGGGGCTACTAGCAAGGGAGGAGGATTACACTGCCATGTATTTATATTCCACCTAAAACTGCTATAATGGAGCTTAAGAAAATTCTGGGAGAAATAATCAGTTTTCAGCAAGGAATATTACTTGAAGGTAGGGAGTGGAATGTGATTTGCAGCAGTGAAGATGTGTCTAGGGGGCCCAAAAGGGAAAGTATAACAAAGGAGGGTAGATTTTTGAAGAAATTTATGAAACTATTTGGCATGGAAGATGCGAGTTCAGTAATAGGAGTTTCAGAGTGAATTTACATATTTCCCAGTATTTAAAAACTGGGCTAGGCTAGACAGAATTTAAATTTCACAAGAACATGTGCATTTAACTGAAGGTCTTGATACTCACCCAATAACTATTTCATATCATGCATTAATAATAACTAAAATAAAAACACAGGGTAATGAAATAAAATGAGACACTGGCGCTTTCCTACCTATCTGTTGAAGAGAGAGGAATTTAAGGAATGGGCAAGTAGAGATTATTCAGGAGCTACTAGAGAGGATAGACATTACTTCTGAAAATATAGCTACGGTATGGGATAAAATTAATGTGGAGTTTAAAAATAGGGTGGGAATAAAAGAAAGGAAGCTATTGTTAAGAAGTAGCAAGAATAATTTACATGGACTGACAAATGTTAAAGTATTGCAGAATAGGGGGATTCTCTCACAACAATAGGATCAACTGAAAAATGCTACACAGAAAATAAGGGATTACCTTGATAATATACACAGATTTAGAAAGAGGGCTGTTAAGCAACTGTTTTTTGATAATAAAACTAGAGCATAAAAACTTTTATCACAATGACTCAGGCAAAAGAAAGTTAAAAGAGCTGTCATCAAGCTTAGGGAGCCTGTGTTACAAGCTTAGGGAGCCTATAACAAGGAAGGTAACAAGAGATCATGTAGAGGTATTAAAAATATTTTTGAAATTCTATGAAAGTCTGTATAAAGCAGAGAAATATGGAAATCAAGAAAAGATACTAATGGAAATGTTTATTGAATAATTAAATATGCCAAAGTTAGTAATTGAGCCTCATCTACCTCTAACTGTTAAGATAGGAGGAGATGAGAGAAAAATTGTGATGTAAAACCAATCTACAGGAAAGTCCCCAGGAAGAGATGGTATTCCTGTGGAAGTTTGGAAGCTAAGAGGGAAAAAGATGATAAAGATCTGAAAGTTTTGCTTAATAGTATTTTAAGATGAGGAGAAGTACCAACATCTGGGAAGAAAGCAGTGGTAGCTGTAATACTTAAAGAGGGTAAAGATCCATCAGATCTAACTTCATATAGGCACATTTCAATACTAAACCATGACTATAAAGTGTTCATGTCTATAATGGCTAAAACAGTGGCAAAAGTAATGCCAAAACTGCACGATTTGGATCAATGTAGTTTTGTGGAGGGGAGGCAAGCATTTGACAACATTAACAGAACACTGATGATCCAGAGGGAAGCAGAATGTAAGAAAATACCATTGCTGTTGGTGGGTCTTGAAGCAGAGAAAACACTTGACAGAGTAAGCTGGGACTTTATTAGCAGGGCAATGGAAGCATTTGCATTTCATGAAAAAATTCTAAGGTTGATTAAGAGGATGTATGAGGGATCAGAGGTGAAAATTAAAGTGGGTGTGGTCCTCTCTGATATCTTCTGCTTGAGCAGAGGGACCAGGCAGGGGTGTCCTCTTTCACTTTTGTTACTTGCATTATATTTAGAACCATTGGCAAAGAAAATATGGGACTCAGAAATTCAAGGATACAACTGGTGTGGTAGTCAAGAAAAGCTGCCTCTATTTACAGACATTATTTAATACCGGACAAAACAAGAAAGAGAAATTACAGTGTTGTGGAGCATTCTGAGATGGTTTCACATCTTTTTGGGATACAAATTTAATGAAGCTAAAACAAAGGCAATAGCAGTAAATTATGTACCCACATATGAATTAGTTCAGCACACATCCATATTTATGGGGACATGATAAAATGAAGTATTTAGGAGTATGGATTAAAAATGATTCTGGTGTGGCAGCTAAGGATATGTGGAAAGAGACTAAACAAAAGATAGTACAAAAACTGAGAAAGTGGAAGCTTTGCTATATGGATACAGATAGCAAGATACAAGCAGTTAAAATGTTTTTAGTCCCACTAGTCTTATACACAAGTCAGGTGTATTTTTTATCAACTAGAGGAGAAATTGGGGATAGCAATTAATAAAGTGCTGAAGGACTTTATCTAGGAAAGGAAGACAGCAAGAGTCAAGTGGGATAACCTGATTCTTTCAGTAGAACAGGGAGGACTGTGATTACCCGATTTGAAGGGGTATTTCAGAGCTACACAGCACAAGTAGAAAACTATAATTCAATGTAGAAAGAGATGATGATGAAACAGGGGGGAAACTAAAGAAACAAGGACAGGCTGGGATTCTGGCTGCAGGCCTTTAAGGAGAATCATACAAAATATTACATCTATAAAGTAGCAGAAAGTATCCTAAGAACTAAGCCAACACTGCAGCTAGAGATTACTACAATTAGGGATACAGACAATAGGCAAGAAGAGGCTGAAATTTATTGGAGAAAACTGGCAAAAGAACCAAGGTATTGGGATCAAATAACTAGAGAGGGAAAAATGACAGAATAGGAAGACGCCAAGAATTTATTTCAATTTCAGGTTAGAGATTGTCTTCCCTATCTAGAATTGATATCAGAGTATAGGCAAATAGAAAGAAATAGTGGGGGGTCCTAAAGGAAATGCTAGCACTGGTAGAGATTTAGTAGAATCTAAACCAGAAGCTGCCATTAAAAAGGAATAATTAGAACATATAAAATATTGCTTGAACACTATTAGAATCAATCAGAAGAGGTTAGAAAGAATTGGGAAGAGAGATTGGATAACCAATTCACAAAGAAATAAATAATGGGAGGATATGTGTATGTCTCCCAAATATGCAACAAAATCTAGAATATTTCAGATTTTTGCTTGGAAATGTTTACATACATATTTTTATACCCCAAGTAGACGCCAGAGAATTTTTCCTCAGGCAGACAGCAAATGCTGGAGGTGTGATGGGCAAGAAAGAGGTAATTGGGAACATTATTTTCTGGGAGTAAGGTGAGTTGGTGAACTTTAAGGTTTCCCTGCGGGATGCACTATCAGAGATGCTGGGTGGGAAAATTGGTGTGACGAGGGAGATGATTTTTCTGAGCTATGATACAGAATCGGAATTGCCTAGACATGATAAGGCCTTGCTGTGTCTAAGTATGATGGCTGCCAAAAAAGCAACTTCTAGAAAATGGAAATCAAAAATCTAAATCAACTATACTAGAAGAAGTGAATATGGTAACAGAGATAAAACATCTGGAAATTAGATCTTTACAAAAGGGAAAGACAGCAAACTACATAGGAAAATTTGGAATTGTGTAAACAATACATATAGGGAAGGAATATGGTTTAAAAGCTGGTAGGACTTAAATGAGCTATATAATTGTCTGACTGAAAATGACTGGGTAGATTATATGTGATGTGTAAAGTTTGCAACTGGGAGTGTGTCAGTATGGTTTGTGATGTTCAATGCTTGCAACTAGGATTGTGTCGGTGTGGTTTGTTTTCAGAGTAGTGCAACTGTTAGTGTTGTCGCCTCACAGCAAGAGGTTCTCTGGTTCAATTCTCAGCTGTGGTGCCTTCTGTGTGGAGTCTGCATGTCCTCCCTGTGTTCATATGGGTTTCCTCTGGGTGCTTTGGTTTCTTCCCACATTCCAAAGACATGTGAGGAATATTTTCCTGGGCCTCCACTAAAAACGGGCTCTGTCCAGGTCAGATTTTCCTGGTAAGCAAATTAAAAAAATAAATAAATAAATATAAATGTATAACTGCCTATGTCATAAGCAATGGTTTAATAAAGATGTTTGTTTAAAAAAAAAGGGCAGGAATTGAATAACTTATGCAATGTTGCTTAGGTTATATGATATATAGCAATATATGTGAAGTATAATGTTTGTAAGCATGAATTTGTTAATACAGTTTGATTACTCTTACATAAACTTAAACTTGCCTTTGTCACAAGTGATAATTCAATAAAGGTGTTTAAAAGAAGAAACAGTTTAAATCATGTCTTATTCTAAAATCTGCACAGTGTAGAAAATGACAGCATAATTACACAACCATAGTACCAAGTAAAATTCACTTGTCCAAATAGTGACAACAAATCAAACACATGCCCTTTAATCAAAATTAAACATTTTAAAACAGCATAAATTATCAGTTACTTGAAGATTCCGATTGCAAGTAATGAAAAAAAAACTCCACAGAAAATGTAAATAAAGTAATTTTACGGTAAAATCACAACTTAACAGCAAAAACAGCAATAGCAGTGTTAAGTCAGTAGTAAATATTGTACAAATGAAGAAAAAATTGAAAAAATGCAATGTCTTCCTATAAGAACTTTCAAATGTAGCAGAGAAACAACAAGCAGGAGGCCCAATGTTCAACTGACACCTTAAATCTTCAGTTTCCCAGTACAAGTAACACTTTTGAAAAGGCTCCATAACTGCTTAAAAGCATACAAACAGCACAAGAGTAAGAATTTTCAGAGAAATTAACAGCAGCAGTAAATATAAAGAATATTAAAAAAGTTAACACTCAAAAATATAGAACACATAGTTTTTAAATAAAACAGAAATAAATAAAAAATATATATAAGAAAAAGGAAGGGAAATTCTCAAGGAGATCTTACTGTAGTCTGGAAGCTACAATCCATCAAAACAGACTGCTGAGGATATTCAGCTATGCGAACACTACAGCTGACAGTAAAAGACTGATGACTTTCTGTGACGGGCAGGCTTCCCTTGATGAGAAGGGTGTGGCCAATCCTCTGTTACAAAGGATCTAAGGAGTCAGTTCTGAGCTCTGTAAAGCTCTCAGTATGGGTTTGTGCAGTCACAAAACCCACATGCTACTGAGGCAGTGTGAATGATGAGCAAGTGACGATCATAAAACAAACCGTTTAAGAATAATGCATCACATTGGCTCAACTTCTAAGGAGCCACAGCATACTGCCTGCAACAGCTACATACACATCCTCACCTAATCTATCACAACATACAATTCCATACATTATTAATGCATTCCTTAACAGCTATAATCACTGGAGATTTTAATATGAACTTTCAGCCCAGGTAACGGTGTTTGTCCAGCCAACCAGCAGTTAAAATTGACTCCTAGCTTTTTATAACTGAACACTGCTAGTTTCCTCACCAACTTGACGCAATGCACTAAATTCCACTCTCATATTAACTCCTTCATAAATAAGCTATTTTCTTTAACAATGAGATGGCCTGAAGGCAAAGCTTCCCTTGGTTAAACTCAGCACTTAAATTAAAGAAAGAAAGAAAAAAAAAACTATGCCCCACCCATCAGGAAAGCCAACAGCCAAAATGACAGCAGTCAATTAGTCATCCTATGCACGTTAAACACTAAGGTAGCTAAAGCTACCTATCAAACCAAACAAACCAATGTGGAATGTCAACCTAGGCATTTTGGAAGCACTCAATGTAGCAGCATACTTTAGTATTACATATTCAAAGAAAAAGCACAATTACACAGCAGCTCTACCCTCTAGCACTCACCGCAGTAAAAACTCAAATGCTCTAAACCAGTTCCCTACCTTTTACTTCTCAACTGCACTTAGTCATCTAAAACACACACACAAAGCAAATTCTAACCAATAAACGGTTGACCCCATCTTTAAATTATTAGTACATGTGCCTTTTTCCCCTAGAGCAAAGCTTTATTATCCTAATACTCAAGAGACACTGCTTTTCATATAAATGTTGAGATATGTCTTTGCTAGCAGCTGTTTGATTTCATTTCATATCTTTATAGTCCAATCTAGCTATTACAGTAGACACAGCCCAACACTGGTGTTCACAACTTAAATGTCACATATAATGTACTTATTTTGTTATTCAAAACTTTGAGACATTCCCTCCTTTATCTTTCTCTCTAAAATGTGTGATCCCCCCAAAAAAACACGTAAAACATTCACAACTCTAATACTTCCAGAGTACCTTGTAATAATCCATGTTTAACATTAGTAAATTACATTTAAATAATCCTGACCATTTCAAATGCAAAACCATTAACTTCTATGTAATGGAAAAATTATATAACTATGGTGCACCACTGGGGAAAAAACTTTTACTTTCCCCTTCTTAGCCTCGTATCCTCCCAGTGTACCTCTATTTCTCAAAGTACCTTACCCAAATGTAGCCATCTTTACATAAATCATTTTTTTATTCTTTCAGACGTTCATTCTATTACTCTCTCTCTTACCCATTAACTCCAACTCCAGCAACATGGGGGACTCTCTCTTCTGTCTCCTAGTTATATCTTTCTTTGCCAAGAGAATAAAACATCAGCGTTGAATCCTCCATAGCCCACTTCCTATAGAAAATTTTCCACACAAAACATATATTATAGCTACACAAACACGTGTGTGTGTGTGTCTATATATATATATATATATATATATATATATATATATATATATATATATATATATATACACACACACACACAAACAAATACATATATCATATACACACAGACACGCAAACACCTTTTCTGTCAAAGTTACTGGAACACCTTTTATGTCTCCTAGTTGATTAAAGACCTCCTTCAAAAATGTTTAAAATTTTGCAGCCTAAAATTACATATTTTCTTCTGTCTTGCATCTCCAATAGTAAGAACTTACTCTAGGCTACATCTTTGCCAACTTTACTGGTGTATAAAACACATATGAAAAGATTTCTAAGCAAAAATTGTGAATTTCTTTGCATGTACTGCTTTACCTAAGATTAGCCAAACTCTCCAAATCTATTCAGTTAATTTCGTAGTTAACTGTTATACACCACACCCTTTTCATTATATTCTGCCTGTTCTTCATAGCCTTTCTACAAAGTCTTATACATTTTTTACACAACTCCCCTTTCCACTCCTTCCAACCCCCTTGTTCCAATACTCCACTTTATCAACTCCAAACATTCACCCCGTTTCTTTTTGAATCAGTTCAATTCAAATGCTACTCTACCTAATGCATATAACTGTACACTTGCCCTTTCTTGAGATAAAAATTAAGTGAAATTTCTTCCCATCTCAACTCATCCTTCAATTAATCATCTGGTCTTAATAATGCACCTCAGAATTTAATTGCTACCTACCATCTACCCACCTAAGTATTACCCCCAAAATCTATCATTCCTACACCTATTGGAATAATATCTTGCTTCCATTCTTTTAGCCTTTCTTTTTAAAAAAAGGCTTATTGATTTCAACACTTACCATACCCAGCAATAGCAGTACTACTCTAGCAACTTCGCAACCCTGAAATACCTGCAACTTATTTCCATGTCCTAAACCAGTATTTTTCCCCTGAAAAATCTCCTTCCACTTAGCTAAGTAATGATTTGGCTGGCACAGTGCTATAAATAAAATATGAATTACTTCTGGATATAATGAAACATCAAATAGTCTTAAGCTACCTTTATCCTTGGGAGTATCAGTCTTTCCCACTTGACTCATGGCTTTCTGTCTAACCAAATAAGCTCCCTTGTCCAATCTTTCAGTCTCCTTATAATCTTGGCCTCCACAAGATCCCATAACAATTGTGCCAAGTATAAAATATAGGTGAGAATATACAAATGTATTAATTATAACCTCTGATATAAACCTGTTTAAATGCTTCCATTATGCAAATTTACTTGTACCTTATTAAGTGTCAGATCATGCAGGATCATACGTAAACACTAGGCTATCAGTCTGCAGACCATTTCAAGCTAAGCTAATAACATGAGGTCATAATCAAACCCTGTACCTTTTATCCGTGAGGTACAGACCTTGACCATTATGCCAAACCCAGACGTTTGGATTCTACATAATCAAGGAATGACAATTTCCAATTATTTCACTCTCCCTTGCGTGTTTCAATTTTGGCTAGGCCAAGGATCCTCAAAAGAGATATCTAGCCAAATTCCATGAGGTAATGGCCTAAACAATTATTTCCCCAAACCAATTATAATGTTTTTAAAAACTTGACATTCTGATTGCCATATTTTCAGAGGTAACTTATTCCATTTTTCAGCATTGCAGCTGAATGCACATGTTCTACTTTGCTTATTTTTCAATAAAAAAATGAGCAACATGTTTCTGGTCAAATTTCCATGTGATCCAATGTACCCAAGGTTGCTGCTAAGTACACACCACACAAACATTTGTACACTGAAAATACATTCCCACACTATAAACTGTAGCGGACCGAATACATGTTCAACATTTTAAGTCTCACTTTGTATTTTAAAATGTTTACACTAATATTTTCAGTAAAGTGCCCTTGTACTATTTCCATCTTTTTGATGTCACGAAGGCTGTCACTGTAAAAAAAAAAAAAAAATCTATATTTAAGTGTAGTTGCAATGTTTTTTCATATAGTTATCAATACTAAACTACCACTAGAAACAGTGCATCTAAATAATGTCTGAATTATTCCATGACTATCTTTTGCCTGTGAAATAGTAATCACTGCAGATTTCAGATCATTAGTTATAACCAAGATTGTTAGATTTTGTACATCATCCCATTTTTTTCTACACTGGGCCAGTGTCTCCTGTCAAGTGTCATCACCTCTCGCTATACAACGACACTCTCCTACCTTCTTTGACAGTCATATCTGACCGTCGCAGGTCTTCTCTCACACAATCTATCAATCTCTTTGTTGGACAGCCTCGTTTCCTCTTGACTTCTTCCCATCTGTCCCAAATCAGCTTCACCAAACTGTCTTCTGTTTTCATACAGTATACATGCATTTGCGCGAACAACCGATGTGTGAATGCAAGTGTCGACAACAGAACCCCAGGATCGCGGATGTTGAACCCGAGATTACCGAACGCCGGCCAGGCTACTATTACCCCCTCTCGACCCATGGTAGCACTTGTTGCAGCGGTTGTGCGATTGGGACTTTCGAATTCGACAATGTGTGCGACATTCCGAGCATTTGCGAGTACGAGATTCGACATTTAGGTTCGGCATTCTGATGGATCGACCTTCGGTCGCGCGACCAAATGCATGCAAACCGTTATTATAAATGTATCCAAATAACTGCAATCTACTCTCTTTGACCTTCTTTGCAATTGGAGCTATTAGTCTTCTGCTTAGATGTCCTCATTTCTTCATCTGTCCTGAAGTGTGCATCCTAAAACTAGTCTCAGGAAATTCATCTCCATCACCTCCAGCTTCCTCAACTGCTCTGCCTTAACTAACCAGGTTTCTGTACCATACAGTAGCACTAGTTGCACCACTGTTTTGTATACCTTACTTTTCAGCTTACTTTGGCATTCTTCTGCTATACACTAGGGCTGACACACTGACAGTTAGCTACAGCCCCTTTGATTCCAGTTTTGAACTACTCATTCAGGTTTCCCTTCTCCTCAACCACCCCTCCCAGGTAGCTGAAGCTGTTAAGCTGTTCTAGAATTTCCCCTTCCATCTCAGCTACCAACTTCTTCAGATTTCTCCCATTAAATGCCATTACAACTATTATAGCTGTACTCAGTTTCATCCCTTGTGCCTTCAGTTTTCCATTCCATTCCAACCTCCTAGCCTTTGGTGAAGTTATTTTTCAGAGTCTGACAGTAAAGCCACAATCTGCATACAACAACTTTGTTGATCTGTCCTCTCCTACCTGCTTATGCATACAGCAACTTTGCTAATCTGTCCCCTCCTACCCACTTACTAATGTTGTCCCATCACCAGTATGAACAGTATTGGGTTCAGAGGTGAACCCTGATGCACATCTCCACTCAGAACCCCACTGAGAGTATGAACCCTGTTCATTCCTTTGTCATTGGGTCCTTATACATAGACTGCACTAACTTCACCAATGTTTCTAGGATTTTGAATCACTACAGGACTGCCCAAATTCGTTTTCTTGAGATTTTGTCACAATCTTTCCCCATGACTAGTAATGTCCAGTTGGAATCTTTCTTAATCTCTAACTTATTCTCAACTGCTAGTCTTATTGCAAATAAGAAGTCAGTTGTGCTACATCCTGATCTGAATCCAAAATGCTCATCTCCCATCTGTCTTTCTTCTACTCTGTGTATTTGCTTATCGTTCACCCTCTCAAGAATCTTCATGCAGCATGACAGTAGTTTGATATAGCTATATTACCCACCGTCGTGAATGTCCACTCTGTTCTTTTACACTGGCATCAGTATGCGTATTCTCCAGTCATCTGGGATACTCCTTTCTCTCCTTACAGTTAGGAGTACCCTCAGGAGCCATTTTGCCCTTAGCTTATCCAACATCTTGATAACATCTGCTGTGACCCAATCTGAGCCTTCTACTTTCCCTCGATTTCACTTTCCTTAGTGTTGTTCTTACTTCTTTCGAAGGTTGGTTCTTCCTCTTTCATCATAGGGTGTGTCTGGGGCAGTACAGTATCTGTGGGGTTTTCTTCACTCAAAAGCTGCTGGAAGTACTAATTTAATCTGTGGAATGATGAGCAGGTTGTTGCCGGCATTCCCTATGAAGCATTTCTGATGGCTACCATCTATATTACTCCTTACCTTGCAACCTAACAGTTTCTTTATACCACCTACAGAGTCATTTTCCAGAAGCTAGTACAGTAGCTCAGCTGCTGTTAGCCAAATAGCATTCTTCTTAGCCTGGTCCATCTTTTCCATCTCCCACTTTTTCCTGTACTCCTTCATTCTTTTGATAACTTCTTTGACTTCTGCATTCCACCACAAGTTTCCTTACGTGCCTTATTTCTATATCTTTCTCAGCCCCATATGTGTTCTATAGTATTCACACATGCTGATTTGAGGAGCTGCCATTCTTCAACTCTACCCATTTCATCTTCTTTCTAAGGTGCTAGAGCCCTGAATATTTTCTTGAACTCTTGTGTTCTCTCTCCAGTCAACTTCCAGGTCTTCAGCCTAGACTCTGTTGACCTTCTCTGACCACTGCTTGCAGCTGATTGCACCAACCAGTGGTTTAAACTGTGGGCTGACTGTTGCACTAAGAATGACTTTGAAATTGCTGATTCTACTCTAGTGTCTTTACCCTACTAGAAGGAAGACTACCCGAGGTGGATGTTAGTCACACTTGTAACTGATGATGTAACTGCATCAGTTGCTGAACCATATGCTGGCTACCATCAAGCCATTTGCCAGACAGAAGTCAAGAATGGCCTCTCTCCTTTATTCCTGTTTACCCACCCATGTGAACACAGTCAGTCCTCATATCATGTTTTGTCTTGATACATGCATTCATGTTCCCCATTATAAACACTAATTCATGTTGGCCTGCTTTATCAAGTAGGTCCTACAACTGCTGCCTGAATGCACTCTTTTCCTTCAACTGTAACCCTGCTGTGAGGCAAAGGTTGGGATTATGAATACTGCCCTATCCTTACCCTGGAGTCTGCCATGAGCCTGTCAATAATTAGATTTGTACACGTGGACACCAATTCATTAAAGATGCCCTTTCCTGAGTAAAGTACAATACATGTCTAATAGATAAGTTTCATAGAATTATCCCTCCGTTGTATTATTTCATCCAAAATCATTTTGAAGTGCCAACAGTATAAGAAAATTTAATGCTGTAAAGGAGACTAAAAAAATAGAGGGAGCAAACAAAACTACAAAGAAATAAATGGAATCAGTGAGAAAGTACAGTTGTGTACACTTACCATAAATGTAGATGTTCGAGTGTATTCACTGTTGCAGTCATCACACTTGGGTTGTCTGCCTCCAGGTAGCCCTCAGTCTGCCCGAATACCAGAGTCTTGGGATTTCTGCATGGGATGCTGTTGCCTCTTCCATGATGTCAGGTCATCAGGGGTGTAAAACATGCAGCCAACACCATTACATCAGTTTTTCTTGCCCCAAATGTCAGGAGCCCCCCAAATAGGAGCTATTATATGGTGTGGAACACCACCAGTAAAAAGTAAATGCCACTGCCATTAAAAATGGCCATAAAGAGGATAGGTAGAAAGGATAGAGAAAACCTGGGGGCTGGAGGGAGGGAAACCAGGACTGCAACAGTGAATACACTTGAACATCTGCATTTATGGTAAGTGTACACAACTGTACTATGTTCTTCGTGTTTCGCTGTTGCAGTCATCACAATTGGGTTGATTCCCAAAGCTGAGGAAGGGGGGAGGTAGTCAAGAAGTGTTAGGGCTGGCTAGCAGGCCTTGTAATATGTAGCAAATCTAGCTCTGGATTTAGAATAAAATAGGTAAGTGGTAATGTTTGGTGAAGGTGTGCACAGAACTCCAGGTTGCAGCTTCCAGAATGTCCCTGGAAGGGACTCTCCTGAGAAATGCTGTAGAGGTGGAAGTAGCCCTAGTGGAATGTGTTCTGATCCCCTGTGGGGCAGGTTTTCCATGGTGCTTGTAGCAGAAATGGATGCAGTGTGCTATCCATATGGAAATGGTTTGCTTTGAAATGGCCTTGCCCTCTACCCCTGTAGTAAAGCTGACTAGCAGCTGGTCAGATTTTCTGAAAGGTTTCGTCCTGTCAAGGTAGAACTTGAGCTGTCTGTGCATGTCCAAGGAGTGCAGTATCCTTTCCCCTTTATTCTGAGGATTAGGGAATTAGGTTGGCAAATGGATGGATTGGTTTAGATCCACACTGGACACCACCTTAGGCATAAAGGATGGGTTAGTCCTGAGGGAAACCCTGTCAGCATGGAAAAGAACGAAGGGTTCCACAGCCATTAGTGCCTGTAACTTAGACATTCTTCTTGCTGAAGTCATGACTAGCAGCAAGGCTGTTTTCCAAGAGAGGAATTTTAACTCTGCGTAAGTAACAGGTTCAAAAGGGGGAAGTTTGAGCTTTTCCAGTACAAAGTTAAGGTCCCGGACAGGGGTGGGAGTTCTCCTAGGGGCCCTAAATTGTTATCCCCTCTCAGGAACTGTTTGCTGAGAGGGTGAAAAAAAAAGAGGTGGCTCAGTATTATAATGAGCTGAGATGGCAGAGGCATGAATCTTAATGGAGGAGAAGGACAGGTCTCTGTGGAGTAGTTCTGCTAGGTAATCAAAGATTTGAGGTAAGGAGGGCACTGCTGTGTCCTTTCCTTGAGACTGATTCCAAGAACAATATCTTTTCCACTTTTCAGCATAGGATTTCCTAGTACTAGGCCTTCTAGCCTCAAGAATGACATCCAGCACCTGTTTGTTGAGGGTTGCTAGTGGTGTATTCAGGGGATAAGCCAGGCTGCAAGGTTTAGGGTTTGCAACTGTGGATACAAAATCTGTCCCTCCTGCTGAGACAGCAGGGAAGGTGCTAGGGTGGCACTGCTGTCAGACTGCGTAGGAGTGGGTACCAGTGCTGGCATGGCCAGTCTGGGGCAATAAGAATTGCCCTTGGCCTGTCTTGTTTGATCTTGAGTAGTACTTTTGAGAGGAGGGCAGAGGGGGAAAGGCATAAATTGAGAGGTTTTCCCATGTGAAGTATAGGGCATCCACCTTTCAGGCCCTGCTGTGAGGGTTCCTGGTGCAGAATTTCCTCAACTGGTGGTTCTCAGGGGAGGCAAAGAGGTCCACCTCCGGTGTCCCCCACCTCTGGATTAGAAGTTTGAAGGAGTTGGGCTCCAATTTCCACTCGTGTGGGTCCAGTAGATTTCTGCTTAAGTCATCTGTTAGTGAATTTTGTTTGCCTGGCAGGAATTGAGCTTGTAGGTGCACTTGGTTGCTCAAGGCTGTGTTCTACAGGGCCATGGCTAACCTGCAGAGTGGGTAAGAATGGGTCCCCCCCTGCTTATGTACCACATAACTGTGGTGTTGTCTGTTTTTATCAGCAGCTGTCCTAGAAGGATTAGGTATCTGAAGGCTGTCAAAGCATTCTGTACAGCTAGCATCTCTTTTTGGTTGATATATGCAGGAGATTTTGTCCTGGGCTCCACTTGCCCTGAATGCATTTGCCTGCCATGTGAGCGCCCCATGCATAGTCTGATGCATCTGTTGTCAGGGTTTGGGTGGTGAGGGGTCAAGTGAAAGTCAGTCCCTTGTTGTGGTTGCATGCTTCTGCCCACCAAAGGAACTCTGCCCTTAGACAAGGTATGATAGGAGTCACGGTTTCCAGATCCTAAGAATGTTGACATCAAAGACTTTTTAGGTACCACTGAAGTTTCCCCATATGCAGTCTTGCATATGAAACTAGAAGAATGCATGTGGCCATGAACCCTAGGGCTTGCAGTATTTTCCTTGCAGATAGCTGGGTTTTGGTGGCCATTTGTTTGAAGTGGTTGGTCAAACAGACCTGCTTTTCTGGAGTGAGGAATGCCATCTAGGAAGTTGTGTTCAAGCTTGCTTCCAGGAATACAATTTTTTGACTGGGCACCAGTTGTGATTTCTTTTCGTTGATGGTGTACCCCAATGAAGTTAGAAGTCTTTTTACAAATGCCAGGTGGTGAAGTAGCAATTCCTGACTGTCCGCCTGAATCAGGCAATCATCCAAGTATGGGGAAATTTGAATATTTCTCTGCCTGCAGTATGCAATGGCTGGAGCCAGGCACTTTGTGAATAATCTGGGAGCAGTAGATAAGCCAAAGGGAATTGCAGAGAACTGATAGTGCACACAGCCTGCCCTGAAATGTAGATATTTCCTGCAGGACTCCCTTATGGGGGTGTGCAAATAAACTTCTTTTAAGTCTAGGGTGACTAACCAGGCATCCTTGGCTAGCATAGGGAAAAGCTGTTGCAGGGTAAGCATTTTGAATTTTGGGACCACCGGAAAGGTGTTGAGAATTGATATATCCAGGATTGGGCAACAAGAGCCTTCTTTTCTGGGCACCAGGAACAGTCTGGAGTAGAAACCCTGTCCCCTTTGTTCTAAAGGAACAGGTTGAATAGCCCTGATATTGAGCAGGGAAAGTACTTGCTTTTGAGCCTCTGCCCACTGGTTTGGAGGAAGGTCTGGAAACCCGCTTGGGCTTGGCAGGGAATGGAAGTAGAATCTGTATCCCTGGGATACAATGTTTAGAACCCAATCGGTCCTGAGCAATGGGCATCCAGATTTTTGCATGAAGGGCACGTTTTCCTCCTAGGGGCGTAAGCAATTGGGCAGGGCTGGGAAGGATAACTGAAAAGTCACTGTGAACTTTTTCCATAAGGGGGTGGGTTACCACTCCCTGATTTTAAGGTGGGAGCACTCCATTGTTTAGATCTCTGCATATCCTGAAACTGTAGTCTTGGTGGTCTGTTTCCCCTGGGTTTGGACTGAGAAGGCCTGGAAGGGGCAGGAAAGGACTAGTTTTTAGAAGGCCAATACGTGCTGAATCTAGGTGGCTGCATCTGTAAGAATTCTTTGACAGTTCACATAGATTTCGCTTTTTCCTCCATCTTTTTAAGAACAACTTCTGCTTTGGTGCCAAACAAATGGCCCTGATTTAAAGGAGCATCTAGTAATTTTGATTTGACATGATCTGGCAAGATTTGTTCCTTCAGCCAAGCATACCTTCTCAGTACAGACCCAGTGACTGCAGCCCTGCTAGATGCTTCTAGGGCATCAAAGCCGCACTGCAAAGTATGCTTACTAACTTGGTTTGCAGAATGCATTAACTCCTGTAAATCTTTATTTTCTGCACAATCTGGAAGTAACACCATTTTTTGTTTAATTAGTTCCATAACATGTTGCTGGTACTTCAACATGTGAAACTGGCAATTCAATGTCCTTATGGCAAGAGTTGCAGAGATATATACCATCTTACCCCATCTGTCTAAAGCTCTGGAATCCCTGTCTAAAGGGATATGTTTTTTGGCTGTAGTAGCCTTAATGCCTTTAGGTCCCTGGGAAATAGTCTCTGGATCCGCAGTAGGATTCTTAAAGAGAAATTTGAGAGAATCAGGTACTCTGTAGTACCAGTCAGGTTTTCTAGGGGCCGGTGGTAAAGTGTCTGGAGTAAGACTGGATTTCATGAAGACATCATCTACAATATCCAGGACAGGGGGTAAAGCTAGAGGCACGTGCTGAGGCAACTCTAAAAATTCTCTGAGTCTCTTTTTGGACTAAGGATAGTCCTGGCATTCCCAGCGGAAATGCTCTCAAAGTATGCAAGGTTTCACCAAAAGAAAAGTCCTCGGGAGGAGAGGCAAAGGGATTAGAATCCTCTGCATCTGAATCCTCATAGGTAGATAAGGGTATGTCCTGGTAATCAGAAGGGTCACAGTCATCTGACTCGTGGTCTGTAGAATTAGAATGAAACTCAATTCTTTGTCTTTTAGCAGGGAAAGGCTGGCTTCCTCTAATTAGAATAATAAGGTCTTCAGCCATTCTAAGCATTTGTTTTTGTGGCATGGGAGCTTGACCATGCACTTTGGTCATCAGTTTTCTAGGCGTAGTGTGAACTCTGGGCCCGAGAAACTTGGTAGTTTTAGTTAAAAACGAAGTTGTCGGTTTAATACGAACATCGGTAGGTCGGAATACACTCTCAGAAGCCGGTGCCTGAACAGCGGCTCTGGACCCATCCAAGGTAGAGACGTCAGCAGGTTCCATAGTCGAAGAAGCATCTTGTGGCATACTGGACTCTGAATGGGTCTCAGCAGAGGCCTGCGAATCTGTAGAAGCAGGCATCAGGGGCTGCAAAGGCACCTCACTGAGCACTGGACTGGCAACTAGTTTAACGGAACCGTCGTCGGCAGTTTTAGACCTATGCGGTCTGTGTCTGTCTTTATTTTTACATTTTTGCGGAAGATTGGTAGTCTGATGGCTTATCGAACTGTGAAGAATGGGGAAAGATGGGCAAAGGCTGCCAGCCTAGTCAAATAGAATTTGATACATAATTCTATCATTTGTATAAATAAATGTAAAATACAGGCCTGTGTTTTTAAATGAAAGAAAACACTGTAAAATGTGAACTTCAAGATTGTTGCAACGTTTCCATCTGCTGTAAGGAAAACCAAGCCAAGCATTTCAAATGTTCTTTGAAGATGTAATTATCTAAAGTGGTGCTGAAGCGGCGGGCTGAACACATTTTTTTTATTGTCTTAACTTAAGGAATAATTGTTAGAGTATACATGTGAAATGTCTTTTATTGTTGTAGTTTCCTGAGCAGGTGTTAGCTTGCTAAATATTGTAGTTTGTTTGCCTGGGAACTCCAGACCAAGTGTCAAAATGATGCAATGTGAATACTGGGAAAATCTAAGTGTCAAAATGATGTAATTTGGGAGGGCCTTAGCAGAGCTGTTTGTTTTTAAAAACTATTGTTCAGTGAGAGACTGAAAGATCGCGGTGGTGCAGCGGTAGCGTTGTCGCCTCACAGCAAGAGGTTCTCCCATTCTATTCTCAGCTGGAGCGCCTTCGGTGTGGAGTCTGCATGTCCTCCCTGCGGTCGAGTGGCGTTCGAACAACATGTGTGAATGGGCGTGCCTTTGTTGAAAGTTTGGTGTCGGGCTGGCACAGTAAAAATCTATTGCCAATCATTAGCGGAGCGAAGTTCCGATGTGGCGACTCCTAACCGGGAAAAGCCGAAAGAAGTAGTAGTGAGAGACTGAAAAAATGTTGTCTTGGACCATCAACCACAACACTTCTTATGCTCTATATATGCATGTAAGTAAGATTATAGCACTGTGTTTTCTCTTAAGAATAGATAAAGATTAGAAAGTTAGATTAAGTGTTTTTCTCTGACATCAGACCTGCCCTACTGTATTCAGTTTCTGTGTGATCACTGAACTCTTCGATATCTCTCTGGTGTAGTAGTATTGTCTTGTGTTTTAATTATTTATTATTAAATATTTTAAAACCTTTACCTGTGGCTGGCTTATGTAGAGATAGTAGGCTCTACAGTACATTGCATATTTACAGAGTTCATTGTAATAGGTCACTCTAATAAGCCTTAGACTGAATAGTCACATTACCAATTGGATAACAACATTGCACAGTAATAATTGGAAACCCTTTTAAGGGCCTTTGGGTAGCTGATAACTATTAGCTGGTGGTGACAAAAATTACTACCGTATAGTCTGGGTAAAGGGGATACTGCGGTGGTGGTGCTGTGGTAGCATTGTCGCCTCACAGTTAGACATTACCCGTTTGATTCTCAGAGCGTTTTCTGTGTGGCGACATGCATGAATGGGCATTCCTTCGTTGAAGGTGGTGCGGTACGCCCGGCAAGCCAGCACGTAAAACTCTACTGCCGATCATTAGCGGACCGGAGTTCCACTGTGGCGACCCCTAATCAGGAAAAGCCGAAAGACACAAAAAATAGTCTGGGTAAAGGGGCATAACTGGAGAATCTGTGTCAGCCTTTCCCAGGAGTGTCTGTGAAGTTGTATAAATACTTATCTCAAAGTGTGGGTGTGTGTCAGCTACCTGGGCAGGGACACGAAGCACTGGTTGGACAGAGAGGGTACTGGAGGTTAGCTTGCCAGCTAGGCTGAGATCTGGACCTTATAGCTATGCCTGTGGGGAGTCTTATTGGGGACCTGGAGAGCAAGGGAGCAACCAGCCCCAGACTGACTGTGATTTCTGTGTGCACCTTTAAGGGAAATTGTATTTTACTGTGTGTATTAGTTATCCTTTCCTCTTCTATGAGACAACCTCCCTGGTGTTAGTGGTGAGGATTGAGGCTCCTTGATTGCTGGACCAGGCATGGTTGTCACAAAAGCCATTTCAGAATACGGAGAATGACAGCGAAAGAATTTAGCGACAAAGATTTCCTGACGAATGGTTCGGGCGTTAAACAAGGCACAAAACCAACAGCAAGGGACGTTGTGGTCTGGGCCTAAACAGGTGACGCAGTAAGAATGAAACTCTCTGTGAGGTATTTGCTTTCCACAGGCAAGACAATTGTTAACTTTTTCTGACACTGGTTAGAGCAAGAAAAAAGGATCCCCAACGGTGTACTTAGCTTTAGAAGACTTCAGGTTTGAAACTTGAAAAATGAAAATTTCAGGTAGCGGCCGACCGGCACTTGCGAACTGCTTCTCGGCAAGAAAGACTGATGTAATGGCATCGACTGCATGTTTTATACCCCCGATGACCTGACATCATGGAAGAGGTGACAGCATCCGATGCAGAAATCCCAAGACTCTGGTATTCGGAACGACTGAGGGCTACCTGCAGGCAGACAACCCAAGTGTGACAACTGCAACAGTGAAACATGAAGAACATATATATATATATATATATATATATATATATATAGAGAGAGAGAGAGAGAGATGTATACACACATATATATATATATATATATATACACACACACACACACACACACACATATATACAGAATCAATGAGAAGATATATATATATATATATATATATATATATATATATATATATATATATATATATATATATAAGTTTATTTAAGTTTGATGACCGGAGAAGTCCACTGGGCCTGTTTTCAGTGGAGGCCCGGGGAGAAAAGCGCCAAATATTGCAAGTTTTATATATATATATATATATATATATATATATATATATATATATATATATAAATATACATAAATAGAACTTCAATGTATATATACATGTGCATATATATATATATATATATATATATATATATATATATATATATATACACACACACACACACACACACACATACACAGAGACACACACACAGATATAGATGTGCTCAGGAGGAGGAGTGAAATTTCAGGGAAGGCAGGACCTGAACAATGTACATTAAACCACAAAAAAGAAATAAGTATGTTTAGAAGAAACCACAAATGTAGCTTACTAGCACATAAAAACACTATTCATTCCAGTGATTCAGTAACTACATGCTTTCAAATATATATAAAATAACATATGAATAAAGTAATTAATAGATCAGTTAACTAATCAAACAAATGCCTTCAATTAAGTTCATTATTCATTACCTACATGATCAAAATAGCTTCTTTCAATAACTTATTCTCAGCATTCACATTAAACCTACCATTTCTCTAAATATGCAATAAAATAACGGGTTTTAACATATTTACATCACCATTATGTTTAATCACTATATCTAATGCTATAGGATTCTATATTCTTTTATTCTTAAAATTAACATGTTCTTGAATCCTTTTTTAAAGTTGTCATATATAAAACAATCCAGAAAAGCATGACATTACATATATTGCACCCTTAGTATTATATATGTGCCATGGCTTTTAAAATGAATTGCATTAGTAATTAATATACATATATATGCCCACAAGGAAATGTACCATGTAAAATGAGAATATGCACTACACTTTTTACAATTTTCTCAAAATTACTATGCACTAGTATCTTCCAAACTTGTTCCTCTTTAACAGGAAATGACAATGTTTAAACCATGAAATTTAGAAATCGGACAAAATATGCAAATGTTTTTTTCAAAAAGAAAAAAATACGAAAGACAAAACAGGATCTGTAGAACTGCTGAAATATTTTAATGTGCTCTGGTACCTCGGCCAAAAGCCTTCAGAGGAATAAATTACTCAAACCCAGTAACATAATTATGCTTCTCAGATAATTACAATCAATTAAGTAATTACAATTTAAAAAGACACTATACCAAAGAACATCAGTGGAAATATATATATATATATATATATATAAATGAAAAAATATATATATTGCTATACCAATGAAACTGAATATTAGTTATTTAAATTGATATCCAAACCAACCTCTAGGTGCAAGAGTGCCAAAATTCAAAATAAACCTGCTTTCTAAATTCTGAGAAGCATAGTTCCCTCTCCTAGAAAATGATGGTCTAGCAAGCACGCTGAAAAACAGAGAATCATCAGATCCCCCCCATGATTACTATTATTCCTCTGAAGGCTTTTGGCCGAGGTACCAGAACACATTTAAATGTTTCAGCAGTTTTACAGCTCCTGTTTGTTCTTTCGAAATGTTTTTTTCAATAAAGAAATGAATAACTTTGAAAATAATGTGTATTTTGTAACAAAATCAGTGTGCTGTTATTAACAAATCAAGTTTGTGCCTATCTTTTTGTAAGGTATTCGCCCATCAAGTAATTAATTTCTACTTTTTATTGACTTCTAGGAAAGCTGATTTAACTTTATCCACTTAACAGCTTTTAAAAACAAATCAAATGAATAAGATTCATGCACTTCAGAAGGGACAAGCAATCTACATAATGTTAAAATGAACAATTACTGATGCAAAAGAAATCGTATGTAATGTGTGAAATGAGAAAAATCTTTAATGGTTTGTTTTCCCTTTATAATTGAATATGTACACGTCATTATGTGATATGCGGTATTAATAAGGATAAAGTATTTTCTGCTCTTTTAAAGTAGTAACTCAGTTTTCAATTTTTTTAAATCATCTGTAAAGTTAATCAGCACTTCTTGTTGGTTGCCACAGTGGACATAAACGCAAAGAATAAATATGAGATCAAAACTGACCCCTGAAATATTCCACAAAGTGGACTATACTGATCTGATTTAATATTATATATGTTGACATCAGATTTCTCTCATGAAACCCAATTCCTTATCTATTAAATCAAGTAAGGATTTCAATCTTCTTTCAGTGCCTTAAAAGGAAAATGAGGCACGGAGCTTTGTTAGATCCAGACATGATATCCACCAGAATATTGCTGTATTTGGCTGCTGTTATATCTGTGAAACAAAGATATACTCGGGCCTTTATAAGCCTAGCCACGTTATACCAGTGTTCCCTAAATGACCTTGATTAGATGGTCATTATTCACAGAGTGAGTCTATGATCAATACAGACTGCCCCTGTCAGTGAGGGGACATATGTGCTACCCACAGGGAAAACTAGACTGAGCTGGATTTGAACCCTGTCATTTGTGCCCTGAACATGAGTTCACTGCTCTTACGCCTGGTGCCACAGGGAAGGCTAAAAAGAACTGAGAGAAGGGCTCACTCCTGCTTTTATAAGTGAATACAAGGTTAACTGCCCTGAACAGCCATTTCAAACTTAGCCAATTTCCTCAGGTCAGACTCATGCCTTGTAATCTGTATCTATGAGGTGAAGACCTTAACCATTATAGAGCAACAGAAAATCCATGTTGGAAAATGTCAGTGTTGTCAAGGTTCCCCTGATGTTTCACACATTTTCACAGTAACCTTTCCAATGTTTTAGTAATAATACTTCCTAGACTTCTCTGTCAGTAATTATCAAATTAGTTAGATCCACCTCTCTTACGTAGAGAAATTACTTATGCAAACTTCCACTAATTCAGTACATATCCAATGGATACTGATTTCTGCAACACGCTTGCGGTGGTGGTGCTGCGGTAGCATTGTCGCCTCACAGTTAGACGTTGCCCGTTCGATTCTCAGTTAGAACGTCTTCTGTGTGGTGACATGCGTGAATGGGAATTCCTTCGTTGAAGGTTGTGCATTACGCCCGGCAAGCCAGTACGTAAAAATCTACTGCCAATCATTAGCGGACTGGAGTTCCGCTGTGGCGACCCCTAACCGGGAAAAGCCGAAAGACACAAAAACTGATTTCTGCAACACAGTGGATAGAAAAACACTTATTTTATTCAATAAGTGAAGATTTAAATGTGCATGTAATGCTAATGACTTTCTTAATTTTTTTCACTGCTTCAAAAAAACAAAAACATTCCATATACACTGTGGGGACTGTACCTTTACTAGACAGCATTTGTTTTAAATATTTACTGCAAACCATACTGGATTTCCTAGCCATCTCAAGAGCTATATCCTTACTATAAGTTAATAACTTGTTTCCATGACAGTGTTACTTCCCCATGCCTGTGTTCTCTGACATGTTTAAAAAAGACTTCGCAGTCAGGAAATATGCAAATGTGTATTTATATTTTCTTCTTGCACGTCTCATCTCTAATCTACATTTTGCTGTACTTTCCTTACACATTAAAAAGTTATTTGAAGATGGGTTATCTTTCCATATCTTCAGTCTTTTAAACTTTACCTTTGATAGCCAAGTTTTTATTCCACCATGAATTTCTATATTTACATCTAGGCTGCCTTAATATTTTGAAGGGAAGTAATTTGTATGGCCTCATATAGTCCATCTATTGTTAATACTGTAAAACAAATAAAAAAGAATACCCAAAACAGCCAAAGGTATAGCAGCATTTACTCCTGGGGGATTTATCTGCCTGCATCCTAAGAATCCATTTAGTTTCTGCTAGCTCTAAATCTATTATTAACCCCCTTTAACTGTACAAACTGCAATACCATAAATTCAAAAACATGACCTGAATGTAAAGAAATATGCTTGGCTAATGCATTCAATAAGATGTTAGGTCTGATATCACCCTGATGATGTAAAATCCGTTCCTTAAGCATTCTTAAAGTCTTCCCTACAATAAAAGGAAGTACAGTGTCTGCACTTTGCCAAGTAAATTAAACCTTTAGATTTGCAATCAGCATAAAACCTAGCATTAAAAATAAAATCTAGTATAGGATATTTAAAATTGCTGTCGAGAAATAAAACTACAAGCTTTGCAAGTTCTACAAGGAAAGGTGCCCAGTCGAACAGAAAAAACATGGGGAGCATTAGTAGATCTATAACATAGCTGCCACTTTAAAAAAAGATTATTCTTGAAAGTGTAACTGGGTCTGTCACCCACAATATTTCTAACTCTTTCATCTGAAAGGAGAACCGGCCAATACTTATTCACAATTTCACAAACTTGTTGAATGTCGTTACCATAAGTCAAAGGTAACCTGATGAGTATTGGGGCACCTCAACTCAGTGGTGTTACCAAATAACCGAGGATCAGCTAACCTATTAATGAATGGTGTGCCTATATCTTCACGCATGCTGTCAAACTCATGCTGTGTCCTATCTAATAATTCTCTCCTGTAACCCCTATTAATAAAGTCCCCCTCAAGTCTATGTACAGCTTCTTTATATTCACTATCCTGCGTATGTAATCTAGACATTCTCAAAAATTGACCCTTAGCAATGTTACTAAAAACATGCTTAGGATGCATGCTCCTTTGATGAAGAAGGGCATTTTTTCTACATGGCTTCCTGAACAATGAAGTACGAATAACACCATTAGTCATTTTAGTATCTAAAAATTCAATAGAAATCGAAGAATAATTCAGTGAAAACCTAAAACATTCACTATTTTGCTCTAGGTATTGCACAAAATTCAAGAAATCATGTACCGCACCTTGCCACAAAATAAAAACGTCATCTACAAACCTTTTATAATATAATAATTGTTCTGAATGTTGATGATTAGAAAGGACCTCCCTGCTCTTCCAGTTCGCCAACACAAGGTTGGGGTAACTGTTAGCACAGGGGGGTTCCCATTGCTACACCTACTTTCTGCCTGTATAAAACATCTTTAAACAAGAATACATTATTATACAAAATAATCTAAATTAATGAACCTATAAGATCAATATGTTCACTAGAATAATCAGTATACCGATGTAAAAATCTCTTAAGAGATGCTATTCCCATATCATGTGGTATAATGGTGAATGAAGTCTTGACATCCAAAGTCACTAACAATATATCCTATGAAAACATGCCATGGACTCTAGTAAAATTACCAAAGATGCATAAAAAATATTCTAGTGAACATATTGATGACAGGGCATTATACTCAATTATAGGCCTAATGTGGGAGGAGTACAGAGAGGTAATAACCTCCTTTTTTTCTGGATGTAATACCTTTACTTATGAGATGAACCAAGTAAAAGGCTTTCCTGACCACAACCGCCACATGATGGTCGAATGTGAGATTGTTGTCAACCTGAGTACCCAGGTCTCTCACCACAGGTTGTGTGCTTAGGGGGTTGCCATTGATGTGGTATTCAGTAGGGGCCATGTTTTTGCTGAATAGTATGATAATACATTTTTTTGCATTTAACTTGACATGTAAAATGGACTTTGCAAACCAACATGCACTCAGCCCACTTTCTTGGGCCGTCAATATTAACTTTTCATATCTTGGTTTGAATTTGCACTTTTCTTTAACCATTCCTGCGTTCGATCCTGATCAACATGAGATTTTTCCAGAAGTTTTCTATACTTGCAACTATATGCATGCATTTTCCACATTTCATGCCTTCTCATCAGGTCATTCACCTTACATTCTTTCTTTTGTTTTTTGGCACATTCAGTTATTGCCTGAATTTTATCTACTTCTGGTTTGATTTCCATTCCTGCTTGATGCCGATATGCTTCTGCTAGACTAAGCAGAGAAGTGATCTAAGCTTTATTCTCATATTTCAAAACTTTCACTATGTTTGGGTCTTGTGAGGTCAGCAGATGTGTGCACATACCCACAATTGCAGATCTGTATACGTAATCAGTTTTAAGGAGGCCAATCCCTCTTTCGCAATGGGGAATATATAAACTTGGTATGCAATGATTTTTTATGAATCATTTGGTGAGCATGAAGCATCCTTCTTGTTTTTCTGTCTAATCTATTCAACATGTTTTGGGGCCAGTCAATCACTCCAAAACTGTAAGTTAGGACAGGAAGAGCAAATTAGTTTATAGCTTGAATTTTGTTCCTAGATGTCAATATTGTTTTCAGGATTAATTTAAGTCTTCTAAAGTACTCCTTACTAAGCTTTATTAGCATTTGTTCATGTGTTATTGTTGATCCTTCATCAGTTGCTAAATATTTATACATTCCCTCTTGCTCAAGTTCTTTTATATCACATTCTTGTCCCAAAGTGATGCTTTCACGGTGCTGCAGTTTTCCTGCTTTAAAGGTTGCTTTTGCACATTTATCAAGGACAACTGACATTCTTATATCATCTGAAAAAGTTTTGACAACTTGCAGTTGTGCTTTCAGTTCTTCATTTGATGAAGTATATAACTTTAAATCACTGAAAAAGAGAAGATGAGAAGTTTTTATACTTTGTTGTTTTCTAGGAACTAAATTATAGCCATGGCCTGATCCGTTATGTAGACAGCTTAATGGGGTAAACTTCCTACGCCTCTCCTACATCCACTAATATATAAATTACTGTTTATACCTACCCACACCACAACACCACTCTCTCATCCCCCTCCCTCTCATTATCTCCCCCACACTCACATCATCTTAGCATATTTACAGCCTTTGAGTTTACCTTCCCTTAACCCACTAATGCTCCCTTCTTGCTCACTCCTCTCTACCTTGTAAATTAATCTCTCCTTAATACTCTTTATTCATTTGCATCTTATTTCTCATCCCTCTCCTCCTTAGTAAATAACCTATTCCCCACTCGTTTACCTAGCTCTCTGTCATCCTTCTACTTTCATTATCTCATTTCAAACCATGCCCCCGTACCTCACATCAATCCTGCTTATGTACCTCTCTTTACTTACCTCCTATCATACACACCTTACTTTTTATATTCACCCCCAACCTACGCCTTTCCTGTACTCCACAATGAAACCCTCCCTGCCCTTCTTAATTTGCCCCTCTCTCTTTAGCTCTTCCTTCACACATCTCTTCAAAATAAAAATTTTCTTGGTCACGATCACATTCTTCAAATCTAAATGCAAACACACTGGCTTTTACCTTTATATAAATAAACCTTTCCCTTTTTCTAACAATTTACTATCTTCCGGTGACATCCACCCCAGGCCCACCTAGCCCAATCACAACAAACACCTGTCTCACAAAACATCTCCCTGTATTTGCTATTAACATGCAAAGTCTACCTAATAAAGTTACAGAACTACACTCCTGGATCAGCCACCAATCACCACACATCCTGATCCTATCTGAAACTTAGCTAAAACCACACATTTCTAACACTGAAATACTACCTCCCCACTACATCTACTGCCAAGTTAGAACCACCAAAAAAGGTGGAGGTGTCACAATTATGTATTCTGAACACCTTAACCTATCTCCCCTGTCAATATCTTTGCCTAACTTTCAACCAGCTGAACTAATAATTCTAAACTGTCACCTCAACTCCCATAAGAAATTCGTCATTGCCTCTATCTATATCGGGTCTATATCAGATCATCGACATTTGAAAATGCCAAAGTACCTTTATTCGACAAGAAAAAGTCAAACACTGAGTTTGTCAAATGTCCAAAACACCGATTTCTTTCAGAGGGAAAGAAATTGGTTAGCTGTCCTGTCACACCTGCCCTTTCCCCGACTGGAGTGCAGTCTAAGAGTTAGAACATTTAGTTAGGTGCGGTGTGCGGGGCACTGACCCCCATGGTGGGGGGAGTGGGGGATTATTCCCCCCTCTTAAATACATTAGTTTTTATGTAGTGTTGCCTGTTGGTCTTCCGATTTCTTTCCCTTGGAAAGAAAGTGTTTTGGCCATTGAACAAACTCAGTGTTCGACATTTTCATGTCGAATAAAGGTGCTTCGACATTTTGAAATGTCGATATTCTGATATAGACCCATCTATATCCTACCTGGAAACAACATTCTCATCCTCAAATCTATTCTAGTGTGGATTTCTATTAATATCCCTTATGAGACCTTACTACTAGGCGACAAATATCGACTGACAAAAACCGTCCTCTACCTCTCCACCCCTTCAAATCAACCTATAGAGCTTCCATCAACTTATCACAACTCCTACATGCTTCAACAACAATACCCAAGGTACGATCTTAGACTGGATTCTTACCTCTGATCCCACCCTATATCATGATGCCAGAGTGCAGAGGACATGACCTGCCCAACTCCCTGTGTGACCACCTCCCTATCCAAGTCCGTTACTCTTCCCAAAGACCTAAATTCCACCACTATAGTGTGTGTTGCAAGCTTTCTTCTTTCAATCCTGAAACCATCAATAACAGGCTCAATTCCATAAATTGGGCTTCCTTAAGTACCTCCCTCCCAATGAAGCCATTCTATACTTTACCTACATTTTTCTTGATATACTCGACTCTTTAGCTCCTCTTAGAAATGTGAGAATTAAAGCCAACTACTCACCTTGGCTCATCAAAAACACCCTATCTCTCATGAAACTGTGACAAAAACTGGAAAAATAGCTAAAAACTAAATTGGCAACATTCCTACAAAAATATAAAGAACTAAGAAATCTAGCAAAAACAACTATTAACAAAGACAAGAAAATTTACTTTTATAATCCCCAGTTCTCCCAAATGTCTAACCCCAAAAATTCTGGCATATCATCAATAAAATCTTAAATCCAGGTCAACCTACCACCTCCAACCTCTACTTTAGAAATTTTCCCTTAGAAACTGTCACTTTACTTAACAGCCACTTCATCGAATCTATTCAAAAAACTTAATCAACCCTCCCAAAGCCATAACCACCCTCACACCACTCACTACACATGCAACCCAACCCCTTTCTCTCTTAACACTGTCTCCACAGCCTACATCAAGTCTCTTCTACTAAAATTGAAACCTTATTCTCCCCCTCAACATATAACCCTCTGTCCCCTCTTCCTTAAACTCTCTGCTCAATTCCATAGCCAATCCTGTCTCTATCCTAATAAATAGATCTATTCAAGAGTCTACTGTCCCCAACATCTGGAAATCTTTCTACACCATTCCACTTCACAAAGAAGGCAACTCCACTGAGCCCTCTAACTATAGACCCATTGCCATCCTATCTCCTCTATTCAAGATCCTCAAAAAATGTATTCATAATCAGCTTTTAACTTAACTTATTAATGAAAATCTTCTACCCCCCACTCAACATGGTTTCAGGCCACACCACAGCACCTCCACTTCCCTCCTACCCTTCACTCACACTGTTGCTGAAGGCAGGGACAAAAACCTCCTTGTGTCTTGCCTCTTTCTCAACTTCTCTAAAGCTTCCCATTCAAAGCTACTTACTAAGCTTACTAACCTTAATCTCTCCCTGTCTATTATTCACTGGTTCTCAAGTTATCTATCAAATAGGCTTCCAGTCTGTCAGATGTCAATCTGCTTGCTACCTTTCCTACCTATCCAAACTGGTTTCACTCAAAGCTCAATACTTTGCCTCCTCCTATTCAACTTCTTCAATAATCTTTACTCCTCCTGCAACTTCTCCTGCCCTTTCATAAAACCAATGACTCTACCCTTATCTCTTGTGCTGACAACATCTCCAATCTTCTTTCCATCACCCGAAACTCCTTCTCATCTGTGGAAAAATGGCTCAGAGAGCATCAACTTATACTCAACCCCCAAAAAACTAAGCTACAATTTCTTTCCAAAAGTCTCCACCACCTTAAATCCACCTTATTTCTTCGCTAGATAACACTCTTATCAAAGTTAAGCCTCATATTAAGTCACTGGGTACAATAATCGATGACTAATTCAAATTCGACATCAATATCCAACACTGTATCAAAAAAACTAAAATTAAACTGGGTCTTCTCTACAGGAATAAGAAATGTCTTGTTCCCAACTCCAAACCCACCCTTGCCCAAGCTCATCTCCTTCCTTATCTCCTCTATACCTCCCCTGTCCTAACTTAACTCTAGTCAAACCTTCTCTCCAAACTAGAACAAGCTTACAATAACATAGCCAGATTTGCCAGTAACCAACCTTATAAATCACATCATTGCCTTGCCCTGAAACAGCCTCATAGGCTAGAATTCACAGGCCTAAAGCAGATGCCCTACGCTGACCGCTTTAAAAAACTCCAGCTATAGTCTGTCGCATATCGTCTACTCAGAGGCGATATCTGCTTAACATACAAGGCCATGTCAAACCCAGAGCTGTTGGACATGCTACACTTAAAGAAATCCCAATCCCTCAGAGCCACACGCTCCAGGATTCTAAACCTTGTCATCACAATAAACAAAACATGCTGGAGGGATAGGTTCCTGGCCCATAGACTCCCCAGACTCTGGAATAGATTGCCCATACATGTCAAGCACAGTGCCTCTTTGGCCCTCTTCAAAAGGAACCTTGACAATTGGATGGGAGAAAGCAAATTCACCCCAGGGATTATGTCAGTCGCCCTGCTAGACAGGGGTCCAGGGAAGTAAATAGTGTGGGAAGAAATAGCCAGGGAATTGTTATGGCTAGGCTTGTATAAGCCCTACGGCTGATAGCCTAGTACAAACCTATGAATTCCCCCAGCTCTTACTACTTGCCCAGCTGCAGCTAACACACTCCCTACTCAACAAAGCGCTAGCCTGCCCATCACGCTCTACCTTAGTATCCCTTTATACCCCAATCCAGTCTCTTTGTAGTTCTGACCAGCACCTTTTAGACATCTATAAACCCAACAAAACTTTTGGTAAACTCCTCTATAAACACTGTGTCCCTTGCTTGGAATAGGCTACCACCTCACATTTGTCGCATCACTAGTTCCAGCTGCTTTAAAACTGAAGTCAAGCACTACTTTCTGAATTCAAAAGCCTGTCCTTGCTTAAATCCTCCATAATCTGCATTTTCCTTTCTTTTTCTTTTCACTACCTGTCTCCATCGAATAATTCAATGACTAATCTTCTCACGAGATAATACTATATTATGGTACTTGGGTAAGATATGTCATTATTGTAAATACTTAAATGTACTAGAATTTACCCCATTTTTGTTTTATTTTCATTCAGTTATTCATTTCACCTGATTACTGCATATGTAATTTTTGCTTATGTTGTATTGCTGCACTATTTTTCTTGGGTTTTGTATATTGGCTACTATGTTATCTTTTTTATGTTTGTATTGCTGGAGTTTTTCTCCTCGGGTCTCCACTGAAAACGGGCCATTGGCTCAGATGGACTAAACCGGTTAACAAATGTCAAATAAATAAATAATTCACCCCCCCCCCCCCATACAGCTCTTCATAATACCTTCCAAAGACTCAATATATCACTGACATTTTGTGTTTTGTCAGTACGTCCTTCTTCCTGTTCTTTCCACTCTCTCGTTATAATTTTAGCATTCAAGTCCTAACAACACTAGGAGAATTCATCTCATATAATTCCTTTAATGCAACCTTTTGTTGAACTATTCACTAATCTTCCATTTTCTGGATTTCTTCTCATTCCTTCCTTAAACATGTCTTTATCAGTGAATGATAACTGCCCTTTACACTCAATAAGTTTTCCTCCATTTTCCAATTTATTTCTTAAGCAATTTAACTCTCTACCTTTTATTTGACATTTGTTGACCAGAGTAGTCCAACTGGGCTAGTGCCTTTTTTCAGTGGAGGCCCGGGGAGAAAAGCTCCACAGTACAATTAAGCAAAAATTACAGAGATTGACTTAATATACAATAATAATACAATAGAAATTACAGGATTGGAGTAGAGGACAAAAATATACAATAGAATAAATGAGCAACTATTCTTTTAGGTACAAGTGAAAATCAGTAAGAAATACATTTAGTACAAGATATTTATCTTGAGGCAGATAATGGCAATAAGCTAGCAAAAATAAAATACCATAAAGGTAGTCTCCATGGAGAACTATGCTTTTTGAATGCTTATGTTTTAAAGCAATAGTGTGTGAGAGTGTTAATTATGAGGCAGTTGCAGGTGGGATATAGGCACCATGTTACCAGAAGTTAGGAAGTGAAGAGAATGATTAGAAGTAGGTGACTGTTGACTTGTTAGGTGGTTAGTGTTAGAGAAAGATAAAGAGGAGAAGGGAGGAAAGGAAAGGAAATAAGGTAATGTGGGAGAGAGGGAAGGGTTCAGGTGGTGTGATTGCAGAGACAAGACCAGGTGCTGTTTAGGTAATTTTTAAGAGTTTTCTTGAATTCATGGACATGGCAAATGTTTCTGAGGGTCAGAGAGAGCTTGTTCCATGACAGAGCGAGAAGGTAGCTATAGAGATTCTGTCCAATAGATGTTCTAGGCTTGTGAATCTGTAACAGACATTGATCAGAGCTTCTGAGGGATTGAGGGGGGTTGAAGAGGGAGACAAGAAAGGATAGGTTAGGGCAGAAGGAGGGCTTGTTCAGGATAGAATGGATGATGATAAGGTGCACAAATAAAAGTTGATTTGGAAACTCAAGCCAGTTGAGAGGGTGACAGTAGTGTGGTTTTAAGGGCAGATTAGCTGCAAACCTTGCTACTTTGTTGTAGGTTCCCCTTTATATAAAATCTAGCCTGCTTTTTTACCTACACATTTAGTTCATATTCTCTACGGAGTTGCCTAGGATCCTCCTATTAATAAGGTGCCCTTCCTACTGTTCTCAGTTCTGGTTTTGTAAATTCCATACAGGGAATTTCCTGTACAACTCTCTTTCCCCTACAAGTTTTAGCCTAATATCCACACTAATGCAAACATGATCTGAAAAGATAATTGGACTTCTTAGTATACCTAGAACTACAAGCATATGCTCCTTTGTGATGCATGTCTTATCTATTACTGACCAATTTTCTCACTTAGACTTAAGTACATACACTTTGCATCCTGTTTGTCTTTTTTCCATCATTCCATATACCATGCAAACTTATAGACTTCAAGAAGTAACTAGTACCTTTGTTGATCTTCAAAAACTTTATTTGATCCCTTCTTCCACTGATTTCATCAAAATTATATTTTGTGTGTGTGTGTGTATATATATATATATATATATATATATATATATATATATATATATAACTACATGGTCGACTTTTCACAAAGTCAAAATTCATATGGCCAAGACCATATGATCGACTTTTGAAAAGCCGAACATGTAAAGCAAACACTAAAACACAACGAACACTTAACTAAAAACTCCACCCCCATACCACCCATAAATTAAATATACCAAATCCGAGATCACACTACAGTGCAGAAGAAGTACATTTTCCCATTCCGCACTGTATGTTGATAGCGGTTCCCCATGGTCGGCTTTTCAAAAGTCGATCATATGGTCTCGGCCATATGAATTTCCACTTTGTGAAAAGTCGATCATGTGAAGGGGACCCATATATATAAATTATATATATATATATATAGATCTATAGGTGTACACATGCATATGATCGACCAGTGGATGGTCGAGCGTGTATGGCCGAAAGGAGTGCAGCAACATCTCAAAAATGCGACTGCAAGTGTTGTGAATCTCAAAATCCCGTCCCATTTCTGACCCATGTTAGCACTCATTTTAGGGTGTAAAGCAGTCGGGAATGCCAATTTCGGTGTTTTTACGACATTCTGACCATTTGGCATTCTGGGATTCTTGTAGAAAAGTCGGTAAAATGTACGGTCAAGCAATGTGAGCTCGACCATATGAATGTAAACATATATATATATATATATATATATATATATATATATATATAGACACACATACATTCCAGTCCCCTCGCAATGATCAAGATCCCCTACTGAAATTGCACTTTGGTAGAATATAAAACAAGACCAGTACGCACCCAGGTCCTTTCCAAGTTTCCTTCCAGCCTGCATAATGTCTCTATCTACTAACATTTCCTCTGTTGCCACTAACACTCCTCTGCATCACACCACCACTACTCCATGATAGCTTGCTTTCACTACAACCTTGTAAGCCCCTACATGCTAAATTCTTATGCTAAGTATCATCTAAATGTGTCTCTTGCAGAAATACCATAGTAGCTCCTGCCTTTATGACATTCAGTATCTTTTTTCAGTTTGTCAGCTATGCACAGTCCAAAAAAATCACTTATACCTTTGCAACAGTTAATTTAGTTTTTAGACCTTTTCCTCCTCCTTTTCTATTCATTAAATTCACTTTGCTCTGATCTCCTCCTTACCTCATCTCATCCTTATACTTGAAATCTTGTGGTTACCTGTTAAGAACATATTTACTTCTCCTTAACCCCACCATTTCTTTATATCTCATTTCTAGCCCATATTTACAGGAACCCTGAGTTACCCCTCCCTCCATATGCGGAAAAAACATCTGTAGTTTACCCCCAGCAGGAGATCCATAAACTCAGGTTATAAAAAATTCAACAAAGTACCACCAAATACATTAAACGTGCTTCCAAGACAGGGACAAAAGCCCCAAATTAGCAAGGAGCTCATTTGTCCCTTCACTCCCTACTTGGGCGGGTGGCAACACCTTCTGTTTTTGCCTTAAAAGACAGGAGAACTAAGCTGCCATTCTTTCCACCCAGTTTTATCTTTCATTCTTTTATTTCAGCTACTGTAAATACATTACACTAGTTACTGTCTACTGCCTTCACTTTTCTAACAATATATTAATACTCTTCATTAAAAAAAAAAAATTTAGTTGTCTTTTTTAAACTCTTGTCCTTTTTACCTTTTGCCTAGCCCCACTTCCTCCAAGATCTTTTTGCTCTAAGAGTCCCTTGACATTCTTCCTTACATCATCCCAATCAAAAACTTGACTGGCCACTATTAAAAATAGTTCATCTTGCAAATAAATTAAAGAATGAAAATTTACCCACCAGTTTCTTAATTACTCCTATTGTCTGTTTCACAAATTCTCTATCCCCTACTACTGACTAGGTCTCAGTTAGTAATGCAAGTTATTTCACTGTCCTTAACCTTATGTCTCGTCTTCACAAACAGTATCCAAATTATCATGCTTTCTCTCTCTCTCAGTCTTACTGGGGAATTTCCTCTCTCTCTTCCTTTTATGGATTAAACCAGTGCTTGAATGTCCCAAAGTAAGGCTTGCCCTGTACTATTAAGTACAATAATTTCAATACTTTCCAGACTGAAGATGATATGAAGCAAAGATTTTAAATTTCAAACACCACAATTTATTCCTCTTCCTACTCTATGCCAAACATCTTTTTTTAATGTTCCAGTTTTATTAATTACAAAAATGTATCTGTAGTCTCTTACCAGACTATGCAACTCGTGCAAATCACAGCTTAATTCCTTTATCCTTCTCGGTCTTTAAAGTATAAAATCAAGCTGCCCTTCTCCTTTAAAGAGCTGCACTTTTTAAACAATGGAAATATCGTCTTTCCATGTACAGTTACAGATCTATGGACTTGTTAATTCTTCTGCAATAATCATTTCTTTTATTCTGATGGTCTCCAGTGACCTAGTACCAATCCCTTCAATGGCTGCCATCACCTTTTATAGAGCTGCCAGATATACATGGTTCTCTTCTTGCATGTGGCAGCAGAGTAATCCCAGTCTATGAAAGCATAAGAACTCCCAAACATTAAGTGCAGTCCTAGCTTGCACACTTAGGTTCATAAGAGGTTACTAGGCTAGCAGGCCTAGAGCCTTTATAAGTCTAGCCATGTTAATCCCAAGTATCCCCATTTGCTCTTTATGGGTAGTTCGCAGAAAGAATTTACGAACAGAGTGGTTCTATGATCAAAATCCTGTACAATTATCCATGAGGGATACGGATGCCACTCTAGGGATGAATTTATGTTCTCCCATCCAAATATCCAGGTTGCGTTTGAATAGGATCAGTGAGGAGGTCTGTTTTACATGAGCAGAAAGTCTATTTCAGGAAGCGGCAGTCTGTGGAAGACATGTCTCTCTCTCCAGTATGTTGTGTTAATGTAACAAGTTTGGTTGAGATCCCTAGAACAAGGGACTTTTGTCCTATTTGACTTGCGGATGTGCAACATTTCCATTAGGTCAGGGCAGGATATTGCCCCACAGGCCAGGCACAAGTCATCTCTCCGCAGCCTATAAGATACAGCCTATGTGTTCCAGCCTCAGCACAGCTCCTCGTGGTCTTGCAGAGGGTTACAAGCAGCAGAGAGACGAAAAGAGTGACTTTAAACTAAGTATTTTTTTCTCTGCCTTTCTACTTGTGGCTGCATATTCTTGCTGAAAAGCAATTTTCTAGCTACTCTAAGAACTGAAAAAGCTTTGTTTTTGCATTTTACTGTTTTTGCACTTCTAAAAATCGTTTTTGTGTTGTTTAACTGTTGTAGGCTATACACTTAAGTGTGCTAGCCTGTTTAAAGCATTTACAGCAATTTTTGTTAAGTTATTGTTGTTCTGCTAAAAAAAAAAGAATAAAAAAAACAAAAAAATCCTTGTTTCCCACCTTTTCTGAACTATAGTAGTCCAGATTTCAGGTTTTGCTGAATTCTGGGCTGTGGTATAGTTCCTGTGTTGCCCATATCCTTACTTGGACAGGAGGAAGCTTCTCTGTTCACCAGTGAGAGTGGGGAGCTTTGAGCAGCCTATCTGTCCCTGGAGGAGTGGTCTCAGCCCAGCAACTAGTGGCTTATTGGCCGTTTTGGGCTAATTCCTATCTCTTTCAAGTTCTCTGCCTTAAAACCCGCATTTGCGCGGTTTTGCGCAACATCGTGCAGTGCCTTTTAAGCAGTTTTTAACTATTCCAGGCTCCACAAAGTCTACTCTTCAATTTTTCCCTTAGAACTAGTCAAACTCTCAAAGTAAGCACTCAACCTTTATTCTACAGCCCAGCACTTGTGCAAATTTCTCAATAAGCGCTAACAAACTTTAGCTCTACACCCCCTTATACTATCCAGAAGTACAAAGTTCCCTATTCGTCCATCCCGGACAATCAATAAATCAGTTCTTTAAACTATCCAGGCATGTCCAAAGTGCAGTTTCAGGTATACTCTCCAGTCCAGCTGGTGAATTTGGGAATCTTGAGGCAATGTTACAATTGCCTTATGTACACAGACAACCCTCTCCTCCTATTTAAACCACAAAGAAGCACCCCTTGTATCGACCCATTGTAAGGAACTGCAGGTTAGCACCAATCACAAAAAACGACGACAGTTTACCTAGGTTTCATCTTTAATGAACAGACTTCTTCAGAACAAACAATCCTAAACACACTTGTGAGCATATATACTAATTACATTCAATTAACATACCCATCTTTCAATAAAATGTTAATTAGCTTAAACTCAACCTAAAGAACCATACAAATGTATGACTATATGATATACATGCAATATAAACATACCAATACATTTAAAAATATATATACGTATATTAGCAATGTTAATATACAAAGGTAATCTATATTCTTAATAAATACGTCTAAAATATTATAAAATAATGTAAAAAAAATATGTAAACTAAAAGACATGTGTAAACTAAAAACAGTAACACACTACATATGCCAGTTAATATTCCAAAATATTTCAGTAAAATATACACTGAACCATGTAGGTTTTATGCAACTGTTTATCCCTTAATATGATTCAATTTTAGAATGGGAGCCAAACTTATGTTGCCATTGATGTCTGGCAACACTGTAGCGTCCAGCCTCAACTGCCACTTCATTTCGCATATGTCAAGGTGCACATCCAACACAGCACCTTGACCATCTTTTTTGATGTGCTGTATTATACAAAATTTGAATTTATGCCCAAAGTTCTGCTCTATATGCCTAACTAAAGCATTGGTGTTTCTCATATGCTTTATATTCAAAATATGCTCACTAATTCTTTCTTTAAAAGTTCAAGTTTTTCCTACATAAAATGCTGAACAATGGTCACATTTGGCTAAGTAAACAACATTTTTGGTAAAACAATCGTAATGCCCATATAAATCAATTGACACATTCGCTACTACAATTTTTGGACCAGTACCCAAAATGTGCTGACATGCGTTACATCTACCACACTTAAAATTACTCTTACCCCTATTTTGATTGCCAATGTCACCTAAGCAACAACCTCCCATTTCCAACAACTGTTTGAATGACCTTCCTTTCCTAAATACATTTTTTGGAGCCTTACTTAACTTACCCCATACATCATTATCCAATTTAAACAACCTCCAATTATTTTGTATAATGTCAACAATAGGATTGGCATCATAGGAATATGTAGTGATGAAATACAATTCAGATTCACTCATTTCGGTAGCATTTTTGATCATACCTATTCCGCTATTAAATTATTAACTGGAAAATTCCCATTACTATTCGTGGTCAATAACGCCATATAATTCCCTTCATTTCTTTTGCGTATTACTTCATCTCCAATGGAATCGCACAGAACAATGGGATATCCTCATTTAATAAACATACTCTTTATAAATTCCACCTCACTAAGAAAATCATAATTTTCACTTACCATTCTGGCAGCCCTAACCATTTGACCTTTAACTATGGCCTTTTTCTGATGGCTAGGGTGCCAGCTATGATAATTCAAATATGAGTTTGAAAAGGTGGGTTTTCTGTAAATACCAGAAGTCAAACATTTCCTAACCTTGTCCACTTTTAATCTGACATCCAAGTATGACAACTCATTTTTTCTGAAGTCAAAGGTGAACTTAAGAAATTGTACTGTTATTTATGTAATCTATAAACGTTTTCATGACTTCAACACTACCGTCCCAAATCCCAAAAATGTCATCCAAAAAATGGGTGTAATGCTGAATAGACTGCATATATTGACTAGCAAAAACATATCCCTGTTCCCAGAAGGACATTATATAGTTGGCATATATGGGGGCACAAGCAGCCCCCATTGCCACCCCAGTGCTTTGATTATAATAATGCCCTTCAAACAATATATAATTGTTATCCAGTACTGCTTCCATTAAAGTGACAAACACATTAATATGATCCTGCTCATACATCCCCGTTCTTACCAATTGACTTTCAAGCCATTGTAATCCAATACCGCTTGGAATCACCGAAAAGAGATTACAAACATCAATAGCCAATAAAATTGTATGATCACTTATCCTGACTGCTCTAAGCTTCTCAAAAAAATGCCATGAATCCTTAGTAATATAATCAAATTTCTTTATCCCTTTCTGTAAATGGAAGTCCAAAAATCTGCTAATAAAACATGTCTTACTTCTCTTCCCATCAACAATGGGCCTAAATTTAACGTTGTTCAATCCCTTATGTAGTTTTGGAATACCAAAGATGCTACTAACCTTCGGAAAATAATTTTTCAAATAGTAATACTCAGCCTCGTCATTAACAGGTCTTCAATCAATAAATCTATTTTTAAATACGCTATATGTACCTGACTCAAACTGCTCTCTTCATATGTCATCACCTAACATATTTAGCATGTAATCCGTGTAGTCGTTCATATCTACAATCACCATACCATTGCCTTTATCAGGCTTCATAAACCTAAGGGTTTTATCGTTAATTAATTCCTTCAACAATTTTTGTTCGTCTTTGTTTAAATTGTTAGCCTTATCAAATTCTCTTTTTACAACAATATTCCTGTTTTTCCTTATATGTTCTCATGTCCAATTCACACATTTTTTCATAAAAGGCAACAGTTCCATTTAAAGGCGGGTTAAATTTACTCGGCTTTCTTAGACTAAACCCTCCTTTTAATTTTTTATCAAAATACATCTGAAGGTTCATTCTCCTGGTTAACATTTTTAAGTCTATCAAGATCTCACTCAAATTTCCCCTCATCACTGGAATGAACGAAAAGCCTTTTGATAATAGTTCTGCATGTTCCCTACTTATTTTTTTACTGGAATAATTATACACTTGATAATCACCAAAGTCATTTGAGACTATACACGGACTACTTATTGCTATGACGTTATCAGCCCCCTTGCATGGCATCAATGACATTCAATAGTTGACTCAATTCCCCATCACAAATATCATCTGTCGTTGTTAAATTACTTTCATCAACACAACTGTCATTAAAGACTAAAAAAACTGGAGCACATAGAATGCCGCCCCTTTGGTAAGTTACTACCATCTCAGTTTTCCACGTCAGGCAACTGATGATCACATACATTAAAATTTTCATTTTCAGCATTTACTCCACTATTTTGAAACTCTTTAGGCAAATAGACACTTACTTCAAACAGCGGTTCCAGTAAATTGCCAATACTCGGACCACTGAATGGTACAATATTTTCCGCCATTAATGCGGCGTCAAATATTTCACTCACTTTACCATTACAAGTAACCCCAGTTGGTGTTAAATTACATTCATTAGCACTTGTGTCAATAAAGTCTACCGGGTCCAGGTTTGTACAATGCTGCTGCTTAAAAGGTATGTCAATGTCCCTTACATCCGCATCAAGTAACTGCTGTTCAAAAACAGAAAAAGTTTCAAAAACCACACTTGCCCCACTGTCTTGAAAGTCAATGAATGAATGCCCACTTACTTCCAACGATGGTCCATGTGAATGGTCTATCTCCATCCACCTTGGTGAGAGTTGCGGTGTTCCAGCAAACTCAAATATATGTGAGAGATGCAACTATACAGCCAAACTGGAGGCCAAACTCTCTCAACCCAAGACTGGCACAGCCAGTCAGGAGGAGAAGGAAACCACTCGCACCACAAAACCAGTCTCACATAAACCAAACGCACCAGCAAATAAGCCACATAAACTCACAAAAACATACTTGGAGTCTCTAAATAAAAATCTGCCAAAGCAACAGAGACCTCCAAAGCAGACATCCAAGCAACCGCTACCCCACGACAACTTTCTCGTATCACATACTTCACGAAGTCAGTGTGCCACGCAGTCGCAGCCCCTAAGGCTAAATAACACACCTAATACACTAGTAATTGGAGAGACTATTGTCAGGCAAACTGACGTCCCACTCACCAGACTGAACAAGGAGGAGGTCACTGTAAGCTGCCTGTCGGGAGCCAGGATCCACCAAATAACACAGGCACTCAGGTCACTCCACAGCAGGTACAAATATGACTGTCATTGTCCATGTTGGTGTGAATGACCTGAGACGTACCTCCCTGGACTACATGAAGAGAGACATAGAGGAGCTCTCTGATCATGTAGCCCAGGCCGGTATGACCCTGACCCTGAGTAGCATATTACCCTCACCAAGAATGATGCCACAGTATAAAGACAAAATGATCAATTTTAACAATTGGCTAAGCTATTGGTGTCATTCAAAGGGGATCCAGTGTTTGTCAGCCTGGGATGACATGCTCGACAAGCCATGTTGCTTCGCCAGGGACGGCTTGCACATGTCACACTTAGGCTTTCAAATACTGGCTAAGGCTCTTGCCACCCCCATAGTGCCTTTTTTAGGCAAGGCTCAAAAGGCAAACCCAGCTCCATAGACAATACCAGAAACAAAAAACTAAGGGTAATGCTACTCAACGCCAGAAGTCTAAACCTCAAGATGCATGCACTCGAGGCACTCCTCAGTATGGAGAAAATAGATACCTGTGTAGTAACAGAAACCTGGTTCAAGGCTCCAGAGAGCACCCCAGCACTACCAGGATTCAACTCATACCATTATTTTTGGCCCCAGAACTCGGACCAAAATACTAAAGGCGGGGAGGAGTATCCATTTTATCAAGGATACCCACACCTCCAGGTTAGTGGCACTGCACGAGGCAGCGGACACCATCCATGTGAAACTAACAGCAGGTAAAACTGCTTTTCAGTTCATAGCCTGCTACAGATCACCCACCTTGTCTCAGGACCCCCACTCGGCATTCCTGACAACATTGGAGAATATGAAGGTCTCACCAAACACCATGATAATGGGGGATTTCAACTACCCAAACATTGACTGGGAAAACTACTCAAGTCCCAACTCTTTTGCCCAATGGTTCCCGGAGTTTATAAACTCAAATGCCACGGAACAACTGGTCACCACTCCCACAAGAGGGGACAACATATTGGACTTGGTCATCACCAACATGGGGGCTCAATGTTCCACACCAGAGGTAAATCCCTCATTAGTAAGATCAGACCATAAACTTATCACAATGGATATCCACATCCCGACCCCACCCCCAGCCAAGGAAACCACTGTAAAAATTCTCAAAAGCAAACTTCACACTTCTCAAGACAGAGGTGGAAAGTTTCAAAACCCCGGGCTAATAGAAAATGCTACCCAAACCGTTGAATCCTTTACAAATGTACTCTATGAGCACCTACAGGAATGCATGGATCATGTCATCCCACGCAAAACCAAGACTCACTCCTCCAAAAACAGGAGACCAGTCTGGTGGACCCTGGCCATAAATAAGCTATACAACAGAAGGAGGAAACTATTACACGACATAGCAAAATCCCAAAAAGGGAAGGCATCCTTGATCAGTACTAGCAAGAAACTTCGATCCCTCATAAAATCATCAAAGGCCAGCTTCGAAAGAAAAATCGCCAAAGACTCTAAAGATAATCACAAGGCATTCTTTAGCTACGTCAAGAATCTGGGTGGCAGCTTTCAGATCTGCTCTGAGCTGGTGCAAAATGGCACAAAATACACTGAACCCACTGCCATTGCCAACATCCTGGTGGACAGGTTCAGTGCAAACTTTACCCCCCCTTCCCCCCCAAAAGAGCCAGTGTCTATCCCAAAAGAATGCAGTCCCCCAGACATCACAGACACACAGGGGAAAGCAGCCCTCTCCAAAGTAAAAAAAAAACAGCATCAATGGGACCGGATGGTATCCCGGGCTGCATCTTACACGAGCTCCAAAACAAACTAAACCCTCACATAAATTCACTGTTCCAACTCAGCCTCACCACAGGTTAAGTACCTAAAGAATGGTGTACAGCAACAGTGATCCCGCTCCACAAAGGTGGCGCCACAACGGATCCCAGGAACTATCGCCCTATAAGCCTGACTAGCCTGGTCTGCAAGGCTATGGAGTACATCATCATGGATCTCATAAACAAAGACATTGGGAACCTCCAAACACTGGACCCCACCCAATTCGGCTTTGTTAAGGGCAGATCTTGCCTCTTAAACCTAACTGACTTCTTTGAAACAGTTACCAAAGCCTTAGATGAGGGAAAGGTAGTCCACACAACCTACCTAGACCTCGCAAAGGCCTTTGATACAATACCCCACTCTGGCATCATAAGTAAGCTTACCAGCTTAAATATCAACCCATATGTCACAAGATGGGTTGCAAACTGGCTCAGGGATAGAACTCACATGGTCAGAGTCGCAGGTGCCATGTCCGACTCTAAACCAATTACAAGTGGCGTCCCACAGGGCTCAGTCCTGGGACCCCTCTTATTCGGTATATACTTCTCTGAGGTACAAGCAAACACGGGAGGATTCTGGCTGACCAAGTTCACAGATGATTGCAAACTGGGAGCCATAATCGACTATCCGGCAGACACAAGCATCCTCCAGAAGGGCCTTACGGAGACGGATACCTGGTGTCAAAACCATGGCCTCAAGCTAAATGCAAAAAAATGCATAGTCATCCCCTTTGGGAAAAACAAAGTGCTCAGAAACTACCACATAGGAGGTAAACCACTAAGTACGGAAGAAGTAATTAGGGATCTGGGGACCCAAGTAGATAGTAGCCTCTCCTTTGACAATCACACTGCCAAAGTGGTTAGAAAAAACTTCTATATAGCCCACCTAATCACAAAAGGGTTCACATCTAGATCAAGAGAGGTCATTGCACCCCTCTACTCATCGTTCATCAGGCCCACAATTGAGTACAATGTCCCATTTGGGATGTACCTTACCAGACACCTGCAACAGCTGGAGAGACCTCAAAAATACCCCACCAAGAGGATCGTGGGCCTCAAACAGATGCCCTATGCAGCTCGACTAAAGAAACTCCAGCTCTACTCAGTTGCTTACCGCCTACTCAGAGGCGATCTCTGCCTGACGTACAAGGCCATGTCTAACCCGGAATTGTTGGACATGCTTCACCTCAAGAAATCCAGATCCATTAGAGCTACATGCTCCAGGGATTTAAACCTTAGCACAACAATAAATAGGACATGCTGGAGGGATAGATTCATATCCCAAAGCCTTCCCGCGCTCTGGATTAGAATCCCAGTCCATGTTATGCAGAGCCCCTCGCTGACCCTCTTCAAGAGAAATCTTGATGAGTGGATGGGAAATCGTAAATTTGCTCCTGGGATCACTTCTATGGCCTGCTGGACAGAGGGTCAGGAATCTAGTCTAAAAGGGAGGCAAAAGCCAACACATTCTGGCTAGGCTTATAAATGCCCTCGGGCAGATAGCCTAGTACCTACCTATGAACCTATGTAGGTCAAGGTTTAGAGTTCCTGTATTTTCTTAGTGAGAAACCTCGGGAGGGTCTCTCCATAGCTACTGCAGGTGTCTGGTGAGGTAAATGCAAAAGGGTGCACTACACTATTAGTGGTCTGATGAGAGTGGAGTACAGTGGTGTTACAACATCCCTTGACCTAGACACTACATAGAAGGATTTCCTTATCACTCTGGAAACATGGTGGTCAAAGTTCAGATTGCTATCAACCTGTATTCCCAAATCTTGCACCAATGGCTTGTAACTCAGTGGGGGTGTGATCAATATTGTATTTTATTGGGAATGCTGTTTTGCCAAAAGAATAATACATTTTTTGCATTAACTTTTAGACCATGGCTTTGGCACCAATCATTTGTTTGTGTTGGCCCTTCTTGTAATATGATGACATCACTGGGGGACTCTGATTGCTTCCAGTTTCCAATCATCAGCGAACATGGTGAACCAAAGGCTGTCTACTTTGACATGGACTTCTAAGAAAAAGATGCCAGACAGTAAGGGGCCCAGCACAGATCCCTGTGGTACTCCTCTGGTAATGGGCCTACTGATGGAGGTGGAGTCACCAATTTTGACAGAGTGTTTTCTGTCGGTGAGCCAATTGGCTACTCATTTAGTAATGTAAGGGTTAATCCCTATCTGGGAGAGTTTCTCCATGATGCCAGAGTGATGAATTGTGTTGAAAGCCTTGGCAAGGTCAAGATAGACTGTGGGCACTGTCTGTCCAGCCTTCATCCATGACTTTAATGGCAGAAAAAGTAGTAAGTTCCCACTATTAAAGGTGTCTCGGAACAAAATACAGACTAACCGAAAAGATGCCGAGTTCACCACCATGATAAAATAATTCAAATAAACGAAGTTAAAAGCTCTCTAAAACTGTTGCAAAGGTTAAAAGTAGATGAAGCATGCAACAATAAGCACTTTTGACTTTCCTATTCCTGAATGCCTGAAAGTCTCGTGACAGTTTTTTGGTCTTCTGTCCCTTTAACTTACTATCATAAATGTTCAAATTATATTGTAGTGACTCCAATTTCTGGACACAGCTATCAGTCAAATCCATAAGATTGGAGGATTGACGCCTTCCAGGAAAGTGACTGACAGCTTGTGGTAGGAAGGAATAAAAGGGTAAGGAAACCACCCGATTGGTGAACATTTGTTTAAGGATATGGAACGAAGCACAGGAAGTTATGATCTGATGAAGGCAAACTTGCCAAAAGCGCATATCATTGGATTCTTCATCTATTTTTAACCTTTGCAACAGTTTTAGTGAACTTTTAACTTTGTTTATTAAAGTTGAATTATTTTATCATGGTGGTGAACGCAGCATCTTTTTGCTTCATCCATGACTTTGGTCACATTCTCAAAGAAGTCTAACAGGTTTAATAAGCATGCTCTATCCTTAATGAAGCCAAACTGGGTTTGGTCCAGTGTTGGAGGTTGCCTATGTCCTTGATGATAAGGTCCACAATAATTCTTTCCATGGCCTTGCAAATACGGCTGGTTAGCATACCTCTCAACTTGGAAACATCAAAAATCTGGACAAGGCTCATGAAAAAAAAGGTACAAATCTGTATGCTGATTAACATACAATTTACATACATAATTATGTAACCCCGCCCACTACAATGAAATTGTGGGATACCAACATTCAAACGCAAACCGAAGAACAGACAACCAAAATATGGCACCAGAGTCCCCCTGCAACCATTCCAATGTCCCATTACCTGTCTATTTCGCCCCATTTACCATAAACACTAATGTGCATACTCCCTTACTTCTACAATGATCATCTGGACTTCATTTTTACACTTTACGGCACAATGAACAAGCACTAAGACATCTGCTAAACAAAGCAATACTGTCTCACAGACTTGCAATGAAAATAAACTTAGCATTAAAACTTCTCATTCATTGAAACAGCCCAGGAGCCATTTCTATTTGGGGTCAGCAAGGTCAATGGTCAATATAAAACTAAAAAAACTGAGGAACAAGTGTTTAAACCAAACTTTCCAACACAAACCAAACACTTGGAGGATATCAGGCTCTGCTCTTGGATGCACAAATTTTAATAGATCCACAACGGAAACGTACAACTTTTAACGTACATACATTTCTTTCTGAAGAAGACATTGAATCGAAAACGTATTGTTTGTATGTACGTTTCCGTTGTGGATCTATTAAAATTTGTGCATCAATGGTCAATATGCTTTTGTTCATTTTTGTGTATTTAGGGTGGACACAACCATCCTCAGAGTGGGCTACAGCAATATTGACTCCCAATTAGGATGTCTGCCTCGAGAGGTGATCAAAGGGAGCTCTCCCCCTCTATTCCTCATGTTGGATCAGAGTAACCAAGAAAAGTAAAAGCAAGGGTGATTACAGGCAAAAGTTCTCACCTCCCCTTCTTTTAACCTCCTCCTCTTCTCTCATTACCCCTCCTAAATGTTCAATCCTAACAAAAATATCATACAAATAAAGAAATGCAACAGCTCCTCAAAAATATAATTGTGCAATATATCCTGTATGCCCTCAAAGGACGTGGTTATTATTCCAAATTATTGTTGGCACCAAAAAGAGAATTTCAGGTCCTTTTTAAACTTGAGCAGATGAAACACATTTGCCCTTTTGCATGCCCACCCTTTAGTAACTCCTTCAATGTCTGGTCAAATAAAACTGGAGTTGTTCTTCATAACTTCACTATGCTTATTTGGATATATGGCTAACAAATCATTTAAGATGTGCCCTCTATTTCAGAATAAGGGCCAGCCATTAGTAGTTTTAAACCCTTCCCTTCTGACTCATTGCAAAAGTAAAGCTGTTTATGAAGTGCATGTCAATTGCAACAGCTTATCTAAGGCTGCAGGGTTCCAGAGATTTCCCTGATCTAGATGAATGGCAAATTTGTGGTGCACTGATAGATACCTAACCAAAAAAAGATAGTTTCTTTTTCATACTGTCTACTCCTAATGGTTACAATGAACTTTCCAAAGTTTCAGTCTCTATGAGCACAGGTACTGACATTTATAGCTTGTGCCATAGCCACTGGGATCTGGTAAGTAAGTTTGCCCCTAGAGTAGATTCAATACATTAAGTTACCATCACAACAACTTTTCACAACCAGCATGAATCTCACAGCTCTGAGACTGATAACACTGGAATATTATCTTGCTTATCGGAGTCCTGAAAAGTGGGCAGTGTTTTGTTCACTTCTCACTCCACAGAAGTTTCATTTCCATTGCCAAAAAATACACGTTTTTCCTGCATTTTGCTTAGAGTCATGAAGGCAACAAAAACACTCAAGAGTACATACTGAAGTGGCTAATTGCATTTTGTTATGAAAAATATAGAAAAACATTACAGTTTACTCTAAAAGTAGATTCTAGCAAGGTTGTCAAATCTACTGCTTTCTTTTCAAATGCCACCAGTAGTTTCAATATAAAACAGCAATGAGGAATACAAATGCATAGAACTAAATCCCACAGACATGGCATCAATTCACAACACAAATTCATTGTAATAACTGAATATATTGGAAAAAAGGTAATCATTACATTTTGCTAATGTAATAATCTGAATTACTGCAGTATTGTTATGCATGGTGGTTTAGCAAGATTGCTTCTACCAATAGTTTAAAACACACTCGCAGATAATATATTTTAGCAAACTGTCAACCAGATGAGAGGTGATGGGAGTGACATGCAGAGACTAATAATATATTATACTTTAATAATGATTTTAGTAGTTTACTGTCTATACACACACACACACACACCAGCAGCAGCAGAAATACCTCTAGTTTGTTCAGGCAGCAGAACGAATGACCCACCAGGCAGCATAATGCACCATTCCCTTATGAGCAGCAGCAGAAATACCTCAGGCAGCATAATGCACCATTCCCCTACGAAGCAGCAGCATAATTCTGTCCACTAAACAAACAAACCACCAGAGAGCATAACAAACGCTCCATTCCCTTCATAATTCTGTCCACTAAACAGCCTCTTGCATGCGGCAGCACAATTCTGTCCATTTGCAGGCAACAGCATAATTCCGACCAAACAAAGAGCCTCGTGTCTTGCCAGAAATGCACGCACTTCATTAAGCTAGCTCAATTCATTCAAGCTTGTATTGAGCTAGCTCAATTCCGACAGGCTGGCAGGCTGTTTCACGGAGCTGCCGTCATCGTGCACGTGATGACATCAGCTCAAAATGCCGGGAAAAAATTTTAAAATAAAAAATGGCAGGAAATTTGGAAATTAAGGGGTGCCACTCTGGAATTGTGGCATCCCATTATTTAGACCCCAAATCTCAGTAAAAAACGAGTAATTTGGTACGGTTGGGAGGTATGTTGGTTAGACTTGTGAGTCTGTATTTCCCAGGTTCAGTTGCCGATTCCCCTTTGTGAAAGGGGATTACTGTTGCTGTTCCCCATTCTGCAGGAACATGGCCAGTTCTCAAGCTATTACTAAACAGAAGGCCAAGTAGGTCCACTAAGTCTTGTTTTAGATTGTTTAGTAACCAACGTGGAATATTATCTTGTCCCAATGAAGCTGTGTTTTTGGCCTTGGTGGGTGCTGAGATGACCTGTTCTCTAGAGATAGTAGGTAGAGGGCTGGTGTCATGTATGGTTTGGGATATGGTAGGTGGGGATAGGTGGGTAAAGTCTGTGCTGAATCTGTCAGCTAGCAGGTTGGCAAGATCATCTGATGTAGTATGAGTGATCCCATCTGCAACCAGTTTGGCACATGGGCATTCCCTTTTAGACTTCGGACATAGTTAAATAATACCTTATGATTGTCCCTGGCTAGGGATGCAATTTTAGTTTCATAATTTACTTGAGAGGACTTTACAAAATTTCTGATTTTCTTGATCAAGCTTAGTTGGAAACTCTTCCTCTGCACAGTGACATCCCTATTTTTTATGGACAACAGTATCTTCCTCTTATATAATCTATTTATATCTGAAGTCCACCACGGCGGCTTGTTTTTACGGGAAGACCTGGTTTTGATCTGGTCAGGTACACCACAGTTTATGTAGTCACTTCAGTGTTTGCACAGGGCATTTGTGTACACTTCTGCAGAGAGATCACTGAGGTCTGTGAATGTGGGTGGTATGAAGCTTTTTACACCATCACTTAGTAAGCTGTGGTTAGGTTTGGTAAAGTTTTTTTATGGTTTTTGTTCCTGTGAGGGTGTCAGTTCCAGCTATCACTTCAAACGAGATTGATTTGTGGTCTGACCTAACCAGGGAGGGCCTCACATATGGGGAAGTACAGTGACCCTCGTGTTGGTGAGTACTATGTCCAGAACATTAGAGCCCCTACTTGGGGTGCAGAGCATCTGTTCCAGAGTATTTGTGTTCAAGTCCAGGAACCTCTGGGTGAGCATGTTTTTGCTCGTGTATGTCCCCCAGTCTATGGAAGGATAGTTGAAATCTCCTATGACTAAGGTGTTGGGTTGCATGGACAAGGATTCCAATAAATTAAGGTAGGTGGTGTCCTTATCCTGGTTCATGGTGGGGATCTATAGCTAGCAATGATGTGGTATGGCACTTTCCCAATAGTTAATTGGACATGGAGTAGTTCAACACAGTCATGCTGTTTGACCAGTCTCAAAGTGTATTTGGTTTTAATGAAGATGGATACACCTCCACCTTTGGTTCCTTATACTCTCATTTTGAGGTCTGAATGTGTGGAAGGCATTGTTGTCTTGCACAGCCAGGGTGCTCTCAGCAGCTTTGAACCATGTCTCGATAACTCAACAGATGTCAGCTTCCTCCAAGGTGAGGAGTGCTTCCAGGGAGTGCAGTTTCATGTTTAAACTCCTAGCATTCAACAGCACAACCATGAGTTTGTCTTGATTAGATTTTGTTATGCTGGAAAATTTGTTTTGACATTGCCTAAAAACACACTATGGTGGAGGCAAGGGCATTTGCCAGTATCCAATAGCCTAGCGGGGATAGGTGCAAATCTAGCAAAGCAGCGAGGTCTGTCTACCATATCCTCCCAGGCTGACAGATACTGAATCACCATGGATTAACACCAGAAGCTGAGCCAATTGCTGAAGTCAATAATTTTTTTGTTTCTATTGTGGCATCATCCTAGGTGAGAGAAGGATACTGTTTTGGGCTAGGGACACACCTGTCTGGGGCACAATCAGAGTGTTCCGTCATGTCTCTCTTCATATAGTCCAAAGAGGTACATTTCCATTCATTCATTCCAACATGGACTATGATGGAGTCATAGCAGTACTTGCTGTTGTGTGACTTGAGTGCATGCGTGATTTGACATAGCAGCTTCACCTTTTGTGCGTAAGTGGAGAATTACAGTAATTTAAAGTGAAGGTTTCTCACATTTAAACTGAAGGAAATTCAAGCCGTCTTATGCGCCTTTTTTATTAGCAGTTTATTTGTCAGGATTTTGGACCAGAGAACTAGTTGTTCTGTCCTTTCCTTCCAATCCTTCTGGGAAGTAAATATTGTGGGACGAAATATCCAGGGAAGTGTTATGGCTAGGCTTGTATAGGTCTAGGGCTGATAGCCTAGTACGAAACTATGAACCTATGAAAATAATAATTCAAATGTTTTTTCTTCTCACCCTGTCCAATGGTCCATAATCAGCTACTCTAGTATGTCTATTTTTGCCTCTGTTGCTCGAGTCTTGGAGTTTAAAGCCAGATTTTCTCGTATCAGAACTTGCAGCAGGTCTGAATGTTTATTTACAACTTCAATCACTCTACTGATTACGCCATCATTATCTTTAATATAATCTTTCAACCTTGTATTCATTCTCCATACCATGTCATCTCCCAGTTACTACCATTCTCCTCCACTGTAAGGCTAGGTGTTGTGACCATACTCTCTTCCAACGCACGTCTCTCTCTTTGGTTTTCCTTTTTTACATTTCTTAGACTTACAGCTTATCTACCCCTAATTTAACAAATAATACTTTTGCCTTATTTCTTCCTTCTAGCAAGGTAGAAATGGAAAAAAAACCTAAAACAGTCAATTACTACGTATTGGGTTTGGGTGAACAGACCAGCTAGGATTCTGTCTTAACCAGTCTACACCATACTGGAACTCCACAAGTACATACTTTCGATCTTCGACATACTAGTGACATAGTTCAACCTCAGTTTCAACACTCCATCATAATTAATCTACATCCTAAAATTAATTTTGAGACCGCAAACCACACTTCACTTCTCCATAAGCATATGTAAGCTAGGATTTGGAAATGAATCTCTTCACATGGATCAAAAGGAACCACAATGACAGAACATTCAAAGTTCAATTAGGACAGCATCTATTTCATATAAGCATCTTCAAAGCTGAAGCCTCATGAACAGTACTAGGACCACTAACTGTTCTCATTGTTCACAAACAACCTCACCTTACCACTATTTTATGTGCATCAGCCTGATGTTTTACGTATACAATATCCTACTTTTAGGAACAGGCTCCACTACCAAATCAACAAAAAAGGAAGTGCAAACAGGCTAAAAATCTCTGCCACTGAGCTGAAACTAAATCTTTTAATAAACACTCCAAATCATCTTATATGCTATTTAGTACAAACAAAAAATTAAAATGCAATGATGCCCTACCACTAAAACAAAACCAAAAAGGCCCAGATGCAAAGTCTCTTAGGACTCTCTCTTTCATGACTATTCCGAGTTTCCAAGTTAAAGTGGCAGCCCATTTCAAGGCAAGTACTCTGTTTTCAAATTTCCACACAAAAATGAAAGGCATACCAAATTCATATAACAAGAGAGTCTCCAGATTATTTAATTAGCCTCTATAATACTATACAAAGTACAAACTTGATTTCATTCCCAGTTCTGGCCTCACTTTTCTCATCTTCTCTGACCTTAAAGCTACTCAAAGCTACTACTGTTCACCTCTCATCCACAGATTTCCAGTCAAACTGGTACCATGCCACCTACATGCTAACATGGAAGGTGTGACCTTACCTGAGAAAGGCAATAATTATTCATCACCTTAGGTAAAAAAGAGGTCTAAGAAAGTATCTCCTTCCTATTGGAAATGCTTACCAGCACTGTGAAGCCAACTATGTCAGATTCGGTTAAAAAAAAATCTAGTACCTCATCTTAAAATTATATAAGCCTGTCACTGCTATAATGACAATAGATAACTGCTAAAAATTAATCACAAAATGTTTCTGTGATAAAGTCATATATTTACTTCATTAACGTCAAGTAATCCACCAACTATAACACTAATACATACAACACATTACTGTAAACAAGCATATCATCTTTCTTTACTTATTTTTGTTTAGTTGGCTAACTCATCACCCACGTGGTGTGGAATGTCACATTTCTAGAAGCCTACACATATTCTTGCATTCCAGAGCATTTTCTGAAAAATTCAACTTAGCACAAGATAAATGAGTACACAAGTATTTTGTGAACAATAAAGGCTATTAAAACTGCAAATAGCAGTTTTATCGGTGAAACATCCTTTACAACAATAATTCAATGCATTCACAGTATTTTCATAAATACAATTTATTATAATGTACAATAACCAACAGTTGCATTTTTTTGCTAAACCTTCATAAACAAATTGTCATACCTTGTAAACTATACAACCTAAATATATATTGTTAAAATGCTTTTGTTAACCAGACAAAAGCTTTGACATTACAGCAAGAAATTCCTCCCTGGATGTATGCTTATTGAGATATTTACAGAAATACGAAAATATATGCTTGATTGTATAATAACAATATATATGACACTGAATCTTACAGTGCAAATATCAGTGACAGCTTTCTTTAACAATATCTCAGACTTCACCTGATGCCATCCAATAGATTTTAAGTCACTTGTTTTTCTAAGTATTAAGTCCATATGGAAATCTTGCTTACTGTAATAATTACCAACAAAAAACTTGCAGCATCTCCAGTAAACTGCAAAATAAATGGATATTTACAATTAATTTTCCTGTCTCCCACCATAGCATTTTACATCATATCCCTCAATATCTTGTAGGTCTTTCGGTTAAGAAAATATGAAAACATAAATAAGTGGAATAAAGTGATAACTTTCTATGATGTGGGGCAGCCTACATCGACAATCTTAGTGTAACTCTGTTAATTATTCCTTGCCCTTTCTAATACTGCCTATTATTTGGTAAGTCACTTAATTAAAGCAGCCAAACCACAAAAAGGTCTGGACACCATAAAGAACTATGGGTGTTAACCAGACAAATACAAAAAAGAGCTATAGGCTTGAATAAGTTTTAAACAGGTATGCTGACTGGATAGAAGACCATTTTCAGGCACAACCTGGGCCACAGGGCAATCACAATGAAATCCAAAATATAACCACATATGAAGCAATCAACTGAGAAGCATAGTTAAGAATAAAACAGTGAAATGCAAAGTAAAGTAGTTTATTAGATAAATACACATGTACACCTTGTTCTTGTTCAACATCTGAAGAAGTTGAGTAGAAGTAAAGTAAACTGGCAAAGTAAAGGAAACAAAACAAAGAAACCAAATCAATATACAAACATACGTGTGTGTGTGTGTGTGTGTGTGTGTGTGTGTGTGTGTGTGTGTGTGTGTGTGTGTGTCTTTTGGCTTTTCCCGGTTAGGGGTCGCCACAGCGGAACTCCGGTCTGCTAATGACTGGCAGTAGAGTTTTACGTGCTGGCTTGCCGGGCCTAACGCACAACCTTCAACGGTCTGATCATTATATGGAACAGAAAATACAGTTGTGCAAGTACATTTACTACAGCAGTAGAAGTTCTAAGAGAGAAAAAGGCCATAAACAGGCTATACAATAGGAGGAGGAAACTAGTTCAGAAAAAAAGCAAATCCCAAGAAGGAAAGACATCCCTGATCAGTATCAGTAAGAAACTAAGGTCTCTCATAAAATCATCCAAGGCTAACTTCAAAAGAAAAATAGCCAATGATTCGAAAGATAACCACAAAGCCATCTTTAGCTATGTTAAGAATCTAAGTGGCAACTCACAGATATGCTCTGAGCTAGTGCAAAATAGCATAAAATATACTGAACATACTGATATTGCCAACATCCTGGCAGATAGATTCAGTGCAAACTTCAGCCCCCTCTCACCCCCAAAGGGCCTACAATGCCAGAAAAGTGTAGTGTCCAGGAAATCACAGATGCACAGGTGAAAACAGCCCTTTCAAAAGCACAGTGTCAATGGGGCCAGATGGTGTCCCAGGGCTGCGTCTTGCACGAACTACAGAATGAACTAATACCCCCACCCCACCTAAACACACTGTTCAACCTCAGCCTCTCCACAGGCTACATGCCCATAGAATGGTGCACAGCAACAATTATTCCGCTCCACAAAGGAGGGGCCACAACTGACCCTGGTAACTATCACCCCATAAGCCTGACTAGCCTGGTCTGCAAGGCTATGGAGCGCATCATCATGGAACTCATTAACAAAGACATTGGGAACCTCCAAACACTTGACCTGACGCAGTTCGGCTTTGTTACGGGCAGATCATGCCTACTAAACCTGGTTGACTTCTTCGAGACAATCACCAAGGCCATAGATGAGGGGAAGGTGGGTCACACAGCCTACCTTGAGCTCCCCAAGGCTTTTGACACCATTCCCCAATCGGGAATTATAGAAAAACTCACCAGCCTGAACATAAACCCCTACATCATGAGATGGGTTGCCAACTGGCTTACAGACAGAACTCACACGGTAAGAATAGCGGGCTCCAGGTCCGAAGTGGTGTCCCACAAGGCTCAGTCCTGGGACCTCTACTGTTCGGCAAATACTTCTCAGAAATACAGGCAAACACAGGAGGACTATGGCTAACCAAGTTCACCGATGACTGCAAACTGGAAGCCATAATTGACTCTCTGGCTGACACTGACATTCTCCAAAAGGGTCTTACTGAGATGGACACCTGGTGTCAAAGTCATAGTCTCAAGCTAAATGCCAAAACATGCATAGTCATCCTGTTTGGGAAAAACAAAACACCCATGAATTACCACATGGGTGGCAGCCCCCTTAATACAGAAGAGGTAATAAGAGATCTGGGGACCCAGGTAGACAGTAATCTATCCTTTGACAATCATATTGCCAAAGTAGTTAGGACATCCTTCTATGCAGCCCATCTAATTACTAAAGGGTTCGCATCTAGAAATAAAGAGGTTATAGTGCCCCTCTACTCGTCACTCATCAGACCCATCAGAGAGTACAATGCCCCATTTGTGATGCACCTCACAAAACACTTCCAACAGCTGGAAAGGCCACAAAAGTACCTCACTAAGAGGATTACTGGCCTCAAACATATATCCTATGCAGCCCGACTGGAAAGACTCCGGCTGTACTCAGTGGCATATCGCTTACTCACAAGTGATCTCTGCCTGACTTACAAAGCCATGTCCAACTCAGAATTGATGGACATGCTTCACCTAAAGAAATCCAAGTCACTGCGAGCCACTCGCTCTAGTGAGCTAAACCTTGCCACAACAATAAATAGAACATGCTGGAGGAATAGATTCCTGTCACAGAGACTTCCCATGCTTTGGAACAAAATTCCTAACTATATTAGGCAAAGTCCCTCACTAACATTTTTCAAGAGAAACCTTGACGAGTGGATGGGTAACAGAAAATACACCCCTAGGATCACTTCATTGGCTCTTCTTGACAGAAGCTCAGTTAATTAATCAATGGGGCGGCAAAAGCTGACATACTCTGGCTAGGCTTATAAATGCCCTAGGGCATATAGCCTAGTACCTACCTATGAACTGCTACAGTAGCCCAAGCCATTTTGGTCTGACAACCAGGCAGCTTTTTGAAGCTTAAGGGCACCTACCAAGTGTTGTATAAGGCACTTGAGCAGAGTTGCACATAAAGGCAGTAGCCTTCTTGCTTCAAGAAGGGAGGCAACAGCCCTGAAAGGAATAAAATGCCAGGGAACACAACATGAGTAAATATAAACATAAAGGTGTATTAATAAAAGGATGAGGTGTGCTGAAGGGACGGTTACTGCAACAGTGATCTATTAGAGCATCTTCATTGTTACAATAAGTTTACTTATACAGCTGTATTATATGTAAGCAATAATGCCCGACAGGGTGTGTGTTAATGTGTAATTAATGCCTGCCCAGGGGGGTTATGAGGCCCAACTCCACAGGCAGAGGCCTGTACACCCCTGGGAAGGTGTTAATTACACATTAACACACACCATGGAGGGCATTATTGCACTCGGAGAATGAGCAATCTGTAAAATTGTTGTGTTCTACTTTTTTTTTTTTTTTTTTTTTTAAGTACTATATTATTTTTTTATATATCCTTGATGTAAAATACGTCCCCCGCCTAATGTTTCAAACTTTCTATGGTATATGTTAATGATGTTGGAGGAAGCATAATATATAAAAAAAAACAAGCAAAAAAATACAGTACTTACAAAAATTAAATAAAACACAACAATTTTAGAGAAAGCCCATGCTCTCTCTCTCTGTCTCATACACAGTCTCTTTTGCTTTCACACACACACACACACACAGTCTCCTCTGGTTTCATACTCACATTCACTCACACAAGTATAACTCTCAAACTCTTAGCACAAAAAATCTGGACAAAGCCAAAAATATTGGGGGGACAAAGCCCCAAAAATAGGGAAAATTTTAAATATTGCTCTTATAAACTTAGAAAGTTGCTAGAATAAAAGGTCTTGTATTGCAATGCATTTTCTGAAAGATATAAAGCTTGAAACGCAAATGCCGGTCATTACTTAGTGAATTCACTTCTCACTGATTTGCCACAAAACTTCAGAAATCCACAAATTTTATGAAGAACAGACAAAAAAAATATGAAGCAAAAATTTGAACATTTTGCAAAAATTTGGGAAGCTGAGAGCTATGCACACAAGACCATTCTCGATCTTGCGCACACAGTCTCCTCTGCTTTCACACAGGCATTCACTCACACAACATTGTGCTCTCTCTCTCATACTCACACACACTCTCTCCTGCTTTCATACATACATTCATTCACACAAGACAACTCACTCTCTCAATCTCTCACACACACACAAACACACACAGTTCTCTTCTGCTTTTATACATGCAGTCACTCACAAAATTGCTCTCTCTCTCTTGCACAATTTTCTCAGCTTTCATACACACATTCACTCACACAAGATCTCTCTCTCAAGCTCTCACACAAAATGTCCTCTTCTTTTATAAATGTATTCACTCACACACGCAGACAGAAACGCACCCTCATACACATACATAAACGCACAGACTTTTTTTTTTTTACACTCGCTAAACAGCAAAAGCGCTGCTTAGCAAGTGTAAAGTAATGGCAGCCGTTAGTTTGATATGCTGCTGTGAAGTGGTGGACTTGTTTTTCAGTAAGCATTACTTGTACATTAATACCCTGCTGGAGAACATCCACTTTCCAATCAGGGTGCTGATGTACAGTTTTGTTCATTCTCTAATCAGCATTAGTTCACTATTTCAATAGTCTAAGCTTTTGGTTAGATTACCATATTACAAAAAACAAAGAGGGAGGAGGAAGGCAAGAATACAGGTGTCCCTGAAGAATGGTCATAACAAAGCATATTCTGCACCAGGAAAAGGAATCCAGTTTGTAGTACTTTGTAAAGAGATGTATGGATTACCGTACCATGTCGGTGCCTCTAGAATACTTCTACAGTCCACCCCTTTCCAAAAAGCCACAAAAGAAGCCAAAATCATGGTGAAATTGGCCTTAACCATGCCTGGAAGTGGCTTGTTATGATGAGCACAGCAGAAAGAAATATGAGACAATCATCTGGAATTTGTCTGCTTTGACACTAGTTGTCATTTTCTCTTTCCTTCAAAACGAACTTCAGTAAAACCAACGAACCACTAAATGCAGGAACTCCATAAGCAGAAACCAGCAGCAAGCTCCGAGGAAAAATGCTTTAATAAATGTAATGTAAAGCGCTTTTCGTCGTTCTCTATTTTCTCTTTCCTTCAAAGAAGACAAACAGCGGACTAGCTTTCTTTAAAGGATGACTTTTTTGGGTTCTAGAAAAAAGATGGAGAGATAATTGACTGGTTCAAGGTAAACTCTGAAATCACTTTAGACATAAAATAGGGATTAGTTCTTAAATAAACGTTATCCTTGTAGAAAATGAGGGAAGGCTAACTCACTGTAAGAGCATTAGCAGGAGTCAGAGCTAAGAGCAAAACAGTATCCCATGTTAAAAAACTCAAACCAGGCTCATGAGTAGGTTCAAATGAAGAGAGTAAACTTTTCAAGCATAAAGTTAAGATCACAAGAACCAATCTGTTTCCAGAGTAAACAGGTAAGATCAGAAGAACCAAATCTGTTTTCAAGGTGAACAGATATATAAAACTCCTTTCAAAAATTGCTTGACTTGTGCATGGGTTGGGGATTAGACAAGCTGATATGGATGTCCGACAAAGGAACCTTAATGGGGAGAAAAAGGCCAGAGGATAGTAACTCATACAAACCAATCAAGAAACAGAGGTGGACAGACCTTAAATGGGTCCTGGATCTTGGAATGCCTCCAACTAGAAAATCTTTTCCACTTACACATATACGATTTCTTAACAGCAGGTTTGTTAGCCTCCTTTCAAAACTGCATCACACCTTCATAAAAAGGTGTTTAAAAGGCATCAAAATTATATCATTCAGTCAGTCATTTGAAGAGTTTTCTTGTTGGGGTACATCAAACAACCTCTGCCTTGTGAGAGGAAATCAAGTTTGTAAAGAAGCTTGTAGCAATTGCCCTTGGCCATTTTCAAAAAAGGAAGAACCACTGCTGCCTAGGCCAAAAATGAGTCACCACCACAATTTTTGGGAGCCCTTCTGTACCTTTAGAAAAACTCAGGATATTTGTGTAAAGGGTAGAAAAGCAGAACCTGCTCATCCACGGGAATGAGAAAGCATCTGCCTTTCTTTCCCATCCATGGGAATTAGAAAACATCCGTCTTTCAGGCCTGTTTGCATAGAATCCTGGAGCAGAATTTCTTTAGTTTTCTGTTCTCAAGAGAGGCAAACATTATCTACTTGATGTTTCCTCACAGTTAGATCAGTTCTTGGAAGACGCACGGGGTAAAGTTTCCATTTGTAAGGGTCTGTCCTGGTCCTGCTTAGCTTGCTGCTACAAACGTTTGCTCTGATAGAATGTATGAGCCCTGAAAAGTCTAACTAAGCTGAATTGGTACTTAGATCTGGTATCACTGTGAAAGCTTGCAGAAGCCCTGAAGAGCAGAGGTGATTTAGAGCTTTCACAGCATTTTAATTGCAGTTATCTCTATTTAACATGCATGTGCTTTTGTCTGATGTTTGTTTCACAGAATTTGCACTTTCACACCAATTGCTCCCAATGCCAGGTCTGAAGCATTTGCTATGGCAGAATTAAGAGGAGAGGCAGCTGGGAGAATGAGATATCTGGATTCAGAGAGAAATGGTATGTCCACCATACAAGCTCCATCCTTACAAACTCCAATACAGGGATCTGAAAAGATAAAGGGTGTAGATCTGGGATCCACACAAACCTGAAGTAGCAATGACATTTTTCTCATGAGAAGTCTGGCCAGGGCAATCACAAGAATCATAGAAGCCACATACCCCAAAACCCTGAGAAATTTCCTAGCAGATGTCAGGTTTTGACTGGAAAAACTCATGAAGATTAATTAATTGAAAATCTCTATTTTGTCTGTAGGAAAAAGTTCATCCCAGGACAGAATATAAAACAGATACCAGGAAAACACTTCTGTGAGAAGGGATAAAAGAATATTTCTAGAAGTTCACTTGAAAACTCAGAATGAGAAGATCACCATTTTCTAAGGACTCTTGACAACTGCAAGGAGTCTGAACATATAAGACAGTCATCCAAATATGAAAAAAATATAAATGCTTTGAAGTTTGCTAAAAGCAATAACTGGAGCCAGACATTTTGTAAATACCCTTGCAGCAGTACATAGTCCAAAGGGTAAGAAAGAAAACTGATGATGTAAGTCAGATACAGACAATCTTACGTCTGGTAAGGTGATGGCAGGCATATTTAACATTAGCTTAGTTAAAGCTACAGAAGGGAGTAGTAAAAGACTCAGAATAGATAACATTTTGAAGTTTGGGATTTTGACAAAAAGTTTGAAAAAGGAGAAGTCTAGCACAAGCCTCCAAGTCACTTTTTTCTTTGGTATCAGAAAAAAAAATCCTTGAATAAAAAACTCATTGCCCCTCAGGGTCTACAGGTACTGGCTCTGTGACTCCCTGCAATAATATTTGTTCCAGGAGTGGAGAAAAATGGGATAACTGGATTACTGGATAAGGAAGAATCCTCTGAAAAAGAAGGAGGGATTCCCTTGCCAAGTGCACCCCTGTTGAATGACAATGAATCCATTCGTCAAACAATCTGGTACAAAAAGGAAGGTGTAAACTCAGAGAGATAGAGATATTACCAGGCTAGATGGAGGAGAACCTGAAAGGGTGAATAGTCAAATGCTGACTTTTTTTGGACTGTCCTGTATTTTGGGAGGCTTACCTTTTTTAGGAGCCTCCTTACAACTGCTTTTTAAGATCCTGTTTGGTGATGCCTTGCTGCTTGAATTACTTTTTGAAAAATGGAGCTGAGATGGAAGGACAGTTTTTATTTGTCTTAGAAGATGGAAGGATGGAAGATTTGGGCCACCCCTTTATTCAACTTTCCTTTCTAATCAAACCTCTTAAGCACCTCAGCTAGAGAATGGACAAAATGAGCTTCTTTGTCCAGGGTAGAATTTAAAATTTCAGTCTGAAAATATTCAGAAAGATTTTAGGAATGTAATTACGCAAAATCTTCTCATGACTGACTCAGTGGCCAGTATCATCTGCATCATAAGACCATTATAAGGCATTTTATTGCCTCTGAAGAGAAGGTTAGCATTTAACTTTTTCATGTTTTGCAAAGATGCAAGTAAAAACTAATATGTGAGCTTGGCAGTTTTAAATTCTGAATATTAAAGTGGAAGCAGAACAAACTTTCTTTCAAAATGGGATTAGTATTAGCAATTCATCAATCAGAAGCAATTTTGGACATTGAAATCAATGCAGGGTTACAGAACAAGTATTTAAGTCTGAGGTACCCTGTACAACCTACTGGACATCCTAGGGGAAGGAGGTTGATTGTGAGGTTAACTGCAGGCTGTGATAAAAGCATTCTCTAAAACAGGAAGAACAGCTGCAGAGTGTCGAATATCCAACTATAACAAATCAAACTACATTTGTTGAGCAGTACGACTTCATTCTGATCCCACTGAAAAAAATACTTCCATTTTAAAGTTTCATAAAAAGAAAGTCAACTGGAGGGACATTTGGAGCAGCATAACAAAACCAACCCAAGAAAATCTAAAGGTGCTACTGCTCAATGCTAGGAGTCCAAACAAGCAACTCCACTTTTCTGCAAGCTCTCCTCAGCCTTCAGAATATAGACATCTGGCAGTTACTTACAGTTTAAAGCCACACAGAGCACCCTGGCGGTGTAGGGCTATAATGCCCAGCAAACATTTAAATCTGCTGCTGCACAGGAAGGGACAAAATATGCAAGTGTCTCAATTTTTATCAAAAACAAAAAAGCTCAAGGTCGGTCAAACAGCATGATGCACTTGAGCTTCTTCATACCCCAAATTACCACCACTGTCGAAGTCCTATACCATATCCTTGTAAACTATAGGTCCTCCTCTTTGACCCAGGAAACCCAAATCATATGCTTAAGACACTCCCCATTCAAACCCAACATCATATTCCTAGATGACTAACTAACCCACTATAAACTGGGAATCACAAAAACCTTCAACATCCAGGCCCAGAGATTCATAGACTTTGTAAACACAAATACCCTGAACCAGATAGTCTGTACGCCCACTAGAAGTGCTCACATCCTAGACCTAGTTCTCACTAAAATGGGGAAATGTTGCAACCCCTCCCAAATGTGTTGTCCTCATTAGTCAGGCCTAACCACAAAGCAGTCTCCTTTTAAACAAAAAACAGGACACCAGGTAACCCTGGAACATGTATAAAGTTTTCCAGGGCAAAATCTAAGCCAACCCAGGGACCACTGCTGCTTATATTCTGTCATCCGCAACAACCCTCTTCAATCATGTATACAACTGTAGAGCAGCTAGAGTACCTACCAGAAATAAATCCATGACAAACTCAAAAGTCAAGCAACCCTGGTGGAATCACATCATCAATAAATTAAACAACAAAAGGAAGACAATCCTGGTCAGAAATAAGAATTGCAATGCCCAGCAATGTAAGAGATCTCTCATCAAACTAGACAACTCAAGGGTCTAAGTCAACCAGAGCCAAATCTGTGGCAAAAGTACCCTCCCAGGCTAAGGACAATCAATCTTTCAAGGCAACAAACAACATGCCAAACTTCTTGTAAAAACAGACACCTACACTGAGCATGAGGATAAAGCAAACTTACTGGCCAACACATTCAACTCCAATTATAACCCCCTTCTCCCCAGACACCTCTTTAGATATATCCCCATTCAAACCTTGCCAAATTATTATGTCTAAGATGACTTCCCTGATTAGTTTAGCAGAAGCATGTTGGTGTCAAGTGAGAATGGAAATCAAACCAGAAGTAGATAAAAATCAAGCAGCAACTGAATGTGCTGAAAACCAAAAGAAAGAATATAAGGTAATGGGATCAGATGAGAAGGCAAGAAATGTGGGAAATGCATAAATATAGTTGCAAGTACAGAAAACTACTGGAACAACCTCATGTTGTTCAGGTTCTAACACAGGAATGATTAAATAAGAGGGGATTTAAACCAAAATATGAAAGGTTAATATTGGCAGCCCAAGACACTGGACTATGTATATGATGGCTTACAAAGTCCACTGAACATGTGGGATAAACAGATAAATGTAAGTTTTGTAAAACAGAATTGGAAACAGTTGCACATCTTGTTGCTGGTTGTGATATACTAATAGCAGAAGGACTACATACTGAAAGGCATAATAATGTGGCAAGACTGTTGCAAATACTGGAAACATGAGCCACAAAGAATTACAGAAAATGATGAAGTTTACATCACATGGGATCACCCATTACCAACAGTTCAAAAAAGTGATGCGAGAAAACCAGATATAGCAGTCTACGAAAATAAGACAAAAGTAGCATTGATCATTGAAACAGCTACACCACGTGACTACAGTGTCTTATGTAGAGAGACACAAAGTCATAAAATATCAGGATTTGTAAGCAAAAACAAAGGCAATGTGGAAGATGGATACCCAGACAATTCCAACAGTAGAAGGAGCAACAGGTCTTGTTAAAAAGAATTTACAATCATACTTGGATATGTTACCGATACATGTAAGTCCATATGAATTGCAGGAGAAGTCAGTATTGGCACATTGTAGGTGCTGTGAAGACCACTTCCGGCTAATATCAAAGACTGAAACAATACTAATTTCACATACTTTGACTTAGGAATGGGGCCCATTCCTGTCATGGTATCAGAAACCCAAAAGACTAAGAGAAATTAAAAAGGGAGAAAACATAATGGAGTCCAAATGGAGCGATGATAAATCAAGCAAGCAAAGGAGAGTAGTATTGCTGGAATTGAATTCATCTTCAAGTCTTGGTAATTACTTTCATGAGGTGGATTTTGTTTTACAAAAAAATCTCACCAAGATATATAGGGTCTATATTAGAACATCGAAGTTTCAGAACTTCGAATGTTCTAATATCAACCCCTATTCAGCGAACGCTGAAAACATTGAACATACAGAACAGAAAATTTTTTCCTAGGGAAAAAAATTGCTGTTCCAAAACACATACACACAACACAAGTACACCAAACAAACAGCAATCCACACACATACACCTACAATCTTACATCTAACCCTACACTAAACTGTACATACACCACTATCTACCCACTTACCTTAACCCAAACCCTAAGGTCCGTCACTATCACACACACACCTCACCCGCGCCCTAACCCTAACTCACCTACCCTGCCCTAACCCTCATGTCCACACATTTGCACCTTACCAGACCCGCGCCCAAACCTTAACTCACCTAACCCGCCCTAACCCTCACATCCACACAATCGCACACTTACCTAAACCCGACCCGTAACTTTCCACCACAGTGCTGAAAATAGCGAAGTGACAAGAACGGACAACCGAATTCTTTCCCTAGGAAAGAATTTGTTTTTCTGTCACTTCGGTATTTTCAGCTTTGCTGAATAGGGGTCGATATTAGAACATTTGAAGTTCTGAAACTTCAATGTTCTAATATAGACCCGATATATAGCATACATCATGGACAGAAGTAGGTTAAAAAATAAAAAAGAGAGCTGGGTGCACAAGACCCAGGATAAAAAAGTGCCCAATCATGGTAGGCGCACTGGTGCCAGTACTGGAAAAAATAACAGCAGAGAATCCTCAAGAAACTGAAACATGCCTATAATGGGGCTACGCCAGGCTCAGGGGGAGGATGACCCCCCCCCCTCTTGTAGAAGGAAGCAGTAGTCCACAAAAATCACAGAAACTGATATTTCAAAAAGCAGCCATAAAGATGATAGAGTAGACTATTGAGGATAAGGGAGAAATTATGCATTGTTTCTATTTTGCAAGACCACCAGAATTTCCAGACAGAAGACATACAAAAAGATTAAGATAGAAATCAGAGCAAAGACAAATTCTTGCATAAGTGTCAAAATGTGTATTCATTAACAAAACAGATTTATGAAAAAACATTATACAGACCAAGAAACCTTGGGCCATTTGAAAAAAGAAGCGACTGAGGAAGTGTGAAAATATAACAAAACAAACTGAAGTTATGCACTCACCATAACGTTCCATTTCTGTTGCCTATTTTCATTCTTACTCAACAAATGGGTTCAGCTCTGACCTTCAGATCTGACTCTACTGCTTTTTCCAGCTCGTGGGACACAAACTCTTCAGCTCCTCCTTTATCCGTAATGCACTAGTCCCCTACCATACCTCAGCTCTTGCTTGTTGACCTTTTAGACTATATAGTAATTAAACAACAAGGACATGAGATAACAGCATCTGGAGCCCAAATGAAGGAACATTGGTTCCTTTAGCATCTTTTAATCTTTCCAGACGTCAAATTGGTAGGGTTTCTCTCAATCTTTTTGTATAACATCTGTCTGGATATTAAGAAGAATGAAAATGGACAACACAGATGGAACATTATGGTGAGTACATAACTTTTTAATCTAATGTTGTCATTTTCATTCCTCAACAAATGGGACAGAGTCCCCAGATATCTAAATCCTGGTAGGGGTCTTAAGAATGGATTTTCCTGAGAACCGCTGAGCCAAAAGCCACTCTTCCCCTAGAGACTAGATCCAGTTTATAACAAACAATAAAGGTATGAGGATTAGACCAGGTTGCAGCTGCAGAAATATCATCCAAAGAAGATCTGGATAAAAATAAAGAAAAAGTTGACACAAACCTGCTGGAATGAGCTTTTAAAGGTTTTGGCAAAGACAAACCCATTTTTATGTAAACAAAGGAAATACAATCAGTTAACCATTTGGCTGAAGTTACTTTAGTAACTGGTTTGCCTAATTTTGAATTCGAAAAGGAAACAAATAATTGGTCTGATTTCCTGAAAATTTTTGTCCTTTGTAGACAAAATGTAACTGTGAACATTCAACAGGTGCAACACATACTCTTCCTTTGTTTGTGAAATTTGGAAGAAAACTGGAAGGTTGATAGTTTGACATTGGATTCGAACAACACCTTAGAAAGGAAGGATGGGTTGGTTTGTAAGCATACCCTATCCTTATCAAAAATCAAATAAGGAGGCTTGGAAGATGGGGCCTGAAATTCTGGGACTCTTCCAACAGAGGTAATGGCCACTAAAAAAAGACAGTCTTCAAGGCTAAAAAGCTTAGTTCATATTTAACTGATGGTTCAGAAGGGGGGTTGAGTCAAAGATTGTAAAACCAAATTCAAATCCCGCGGGGGGATCTTTAAAAGGAGGTCTAAGAAGAAAGGTCCCCCTTACAACGGCTTTATAAAGTTTGGAAGAAGCTAAAGATGAATTATTTACTCCAATGTGAAAAGTGGAAATGGCAGAAAGTTGTACTTTAATAGATGAAGAACTAGCACTTTCATTAAAAGCTGTAGCTAAAAATCCAAGAACTTCAGTAACTAGCACTGAAAAGGGATCAATGTCATTTTGCTGCTCCAAAACAACACATTCCATTTACTTCTGTAAATTTTTCTAGCAGAAACTTTGTGGGAAGATAATAGAAAGTGACAGATGGGGGGGAAACAGCCTGGGCTGTCTAGCTATTAAAGGAATTGGAGAACCTATGCAGTCAGTTTCAGGCCTAAAATGTCGGGGTGCATCATAACTGTTAGGTGAGACAGGATGTGTGGAATTAGATTTTCTATAAATAGCTAGTGAAAGAGAAAGTATTACCAACAATGGTAACATAATACCTTAAAGGTATAAGGGAGAAAAAAGGAAAGGGAAAATACCAATTATTGTATTTTAGAAATACACTGAAAAGAAAGTGTAGGAAAGGCAAAGGGAGGATACATAGAAAAACCTTTATTAAGAGAAAGGTAAAAAAAAAAATTTCTACTTTTACTCAAAAAAGTTGCTACTACTTGAGAACCAACAATGACCACGTCCATACACAAAAGCGGCAAACAAGATCTGATGTATGGTAAGGGACTAGTGCATTATGGGTAAGGGAGAAGTGCAAGAGTTTCCGTTTTCCATGAGCTGGAAAAAGCTGCAGAGTCGGATGTTAAAGTCAGACCTGAACCCATTTGTTGAGAAATGAACAAAAATGACATCATCAGATCTAGAGATTTCTGAAAGGTGTACATAAAAGAACTATGGACATGGGGAAGAAAGAGAGATCTGATATTGTACAATATTTATGCAAAGGAGAAAGCAAAGTTAATCAATACAAAAAAGCAGCCCCAAAAGATATTCTAAGAGAAATGCAGGCAAAAGCATCCAGATATGGAAAATTTCACAATCCAAAAAAATAAGATCAAAGAGGGAACGTAGAGCAGATCATCAGTAAAGCAGAAGTTAAAAAAAATTGAGGATGAAGTTATAAAATACTTGCAAAGTGATGGATTTAGTGTAGAATATTTAACACAGGTTATATCACAGCATGATGGAACGAGTCCCCAAGTAAGGAGAAACAAGAGAAGGAGACATCGGAAGAAGAAATCTAGACATGGGAAAAAAGATTTAATACAGTGAAATGCTTATGCAAAGGAGAGAACAAAACTAATCAATACAAAAAAAGCAGCACTAAATATATTTGAAGAGAAATATAGGTAAAAGCATCCAGATATGGACACGTTTGCAACACAAAAAATAACAAAACAAAGAAGAGAAGTAGAAAACAGCATTAGTAATGGTGAAGTTAAAGAAACAGAAACTGAGGTTATGGATTACCTGCGGTGAAAGATTTAGTGTAAAAAAATCTAACTCTTGATAACACCACAGCAGGAGAGAGCAATGGATCCCGAAATTAAGAAACAACCAGTGGAGTGGGAAACATCTAATAGGTTGCCTTATGAAGATACTTTGGAGCCTTCCACAGGAAACCAGTACAAAGGTGCAGTTAGAGTTGCACAGCAAGGGAAGAACAGGAAACTGTGGCAACTTAGATGCAGTCAGCGTTTTTGAGTGATAGGCCAATGAGTTTCTATATGAAACAGCAATGGATGACATAGAATGAAACTGAAGAGAATGAGGTCCAGGAAGATTTTCTGGAACTTTCTGCAGAATGCCCGCAGGAGATGAAGAACGAAGAATGTGCCTTCAGTTTAGAAGAAAATACTCTAAAAAAAGAGTTGCTTGATTTAACAGAGACGGATAGACATAAGATGAATGAAAGGAAAGTCAATAAAAGTCAAAAAGTTAGAAGTTTGACAAAACAAATGAACACAGTAATTAGGACTGTTCAGAGAGATTCATGTGATATAATAGAAGTAAATAGGATATATACTGTGCAGCTAAATTAATAATAGGTAAAGTCTTACCACAAAAACACAGAGCAGGAAGGGAAAGAAAGTGATGAAATCAAATGCCATCATGGAAGTACTAAAGAGAGAAAACTATAAAGCAATTAATTCAAGAAGTGTCACAGCTAAGAGTATACAAAAGAGGGAGCAGATCAACAAAAATACTCGAAGACAGACATGATAAAAGCATTGCACAGTATCAGAACAGATTAAGATCTATCATGCACTACCGCAAATAAACTAAAAATATCAGCACAGGCAAAAAATTTAGAAAGATATGCAAATAAATATAAAGGAAAAGTACAAAAATAAGCAATTTATTGAGGACCCAAAAAAATTATAGAGGATTGGGAAACAAGGCAAAAGGAATTGAACCACCACAAAAAAAGAAGAGAGATACATTTTGGAGAAATATATATGAGAATCCTATAGAACATAAAGACGATGAATGGATAAAAGTAGTAAAAGAAAAAGAAGTTCAAATGCACAGGATATGAAATGGGATTAAGTAACAGCTAGAGAGACTAACTTCTGTCTAAAACTATTAATATCTTTACATGAAGATTTAGCCAAGAGTAAGACCTATTTATATGCACACCCCAAACAGACACTAACCTGGTTAACAAGAAAAACAATACTCCTACTTAAGAATGAACCTGCAACCTATTCTAAAACGTATAGACCAATAACTTGCCTTCAGATGAAGTACAAACTATATACTGGAATTGATAATAATAACTGATACTTAGAAGAAAATCCAATCATGGCAACAGAACAAAAGGGTAAAAAAAGAAAGTCATTTGGAACAAAGGATCATTTGTTAAATAAAGTCATAATACAGAAACTTAAGAGGGGAAGAATCTAAGTATGACATGGATAGACTATAAAAAAATTTTTGACATTATTCCATATTCATGGATAAAGGAGTGCTTAAAATGTAAAATATATACCCTACAATGACTGATTACATCACAGCGACCACAAAGCACAACTGCAAGTGGTCAATACTTTTTCAGATGATATAAAACTCTGTTCCTTGACCTCTCCAAAGCCTTTGATACCGTTTCTCACCCCTATTATCCCAACTCTCCTCTTTCAACCTCTCCCCCTCTACCATCACTTGATTCACCAGCTACTTCTCTGAAAGACAGCAAGCTGTCAAATGGAAAAACTCACTCTCTTCCTTTCTACACACCCCTACCGGGCCCTAGGGTTCCATCCTACGCCACCTACTCTAACATCTTCATTAATAACTTCAACCAGTCTCTCTCTGATGCCACACTAATTCAATATTCTGATGATTCGACCATTATTTGTACAGCAGACATCCCCTCCATCCTACTTCTCAAAACTCAGTTAGCCTTTTCTAATACCGAATCTTGGATACATAGTAATCACCTCACCTTAAATGCCAACAAAATAAAGTTAACGATGATCTCCCCATCCAAAAACACCAATATAGACAAAAACTCTTATAGTGACTGCTCAGAATAACAACCCAATAGAAACAGTATAACATGCCAAACTGCACGGTGTCATAATTGATGAAAATCTAAAATTTGACATCCATATCCAAACTAATAACAAAAAAAATCACCAAAAACTAGGTCTCCTGTATACACACAATCATTACCTTACCCCCTCCAGCAGACACACCCTTACCTTAACTTATCTTCTTCACTCTCTATGTACAGCACCCCCCATTCAGTAGGCTTGCAGGCCAAGTTGAAAGCCTGTTAACAATAAAATCTCCAAATTTGCCACCAACTCCAGAAACTCACCACATCCCTGTCTCTCTCTCTCTCCACTCCCTGAAATGACTTGAACTTCCTAACTACCTCAAACTCCTTTGACTTAGTACTGCTCACAAGCTCATATTCAAACCTTCGAGTTGTCCTTCTCTGTCCATCTCTTTAGTCCCCTACATTCCCGACCGCTCTCTAAGATCAGAAAACCACAATCTTCTAAACATATGTAGGCCTCGTCGACCCCCTGGCCACCTACTATTATCCTGCTCCCTAGCTAAACTCTAGAATTCTCTCCCTACCACCCTTCAAAATACTCAGAGCCACTCAAACTTCAGAACTCTTCTCCAATCTCACCTCCTTTCAAAGTGGGAATGTTCCTGTACCCCTACCACACAAACTCTAACACCATCTCCATGCACCATATACCTCAACCTTCTATCAATGCGCTCTCTCTTACCCTTTGCCTCTACTTCCTCTCCTACCCTACACCTCATAAACTTCCCCCCAGCCCACTCCCTTTCTCCACTATATACCACCTTTTACCTCTCCCACCTCACCTATTTCTAACTTCCAAAAAAAGCTTGTTTTTTATCTGTACATAAATGTTTTACTTACATTTTTTTTATCTGAAATGCCTGTACTTTAAATGTGTTTAGACTACATGAATCTCACTTTTGTAAATCATTACCTAAGATTAGAAATGTTATGTCTTTTTTTAGCAAATTGTATATTATCTCTGTATTTTTCACTGATTTACTACTTTATTTAATTCTGTTCATAGGTAGGTACTAGGCTATCGGCCCAAGGGCCTACGTAAGCCTAGCCAGCAAGGTTCCATGGCTTATGCCACCCAAGAAAGTTATTTTCCTGTGCCACTGTCAAGCAGAGACACAGAAGTGATCCCCGGAGTGCATTTCCCATCCACTCATCAATATTTTTCTTGAAGAGTACTAATGAAGAACTTTGCTTGACATAGATGGGTAGCTTGTTCCAGAGTACAGGAAGTCTCTGGGACACAAATCTATCCCTCCAGCGTGTCCTGTTTATTGTGGTGACAAGGTTTAGGTCCATAGAGCATGTAGCTCAAAGGGATTGGGATTTCTTTAGGTGTAGCATGTCCAACAGCTCTGGGTTTGACATAGCTTTATATGTTAGGCAGAGATCACCTCGGAGTAGGCGCTATGCTACGGAGTAAAGCTAGAGTTTTTTGAGGCGGTCAGTGTAGGGCATTTGTTTGAGGCCAGTAATCCTCTTTGTGAGGTACTTCTGTGGTCTTTCCAGCTGCTGCAGATGTCTTGTGAGGTACATTCCAAAAGGGGCATTGTACTCTATAATGGGTCTAATGAGTGACGAGTAGAGGGGAACAATGACCTCTTTTTTCCTGGATGAGAACCTTTTTATGATGAGGTGTGCAACATAAAAGTACTTCCTGACTACTGTGGCGATGTGACTATCAAAGGAGAGACTACTGTCCACCTGGGTCCCAAGGTCTCTTATCACACATTCGGTGTTAAGTAGATTGCTGCCTATGTGGTAGTTCATGGGTACAGAATTTTTACCAAAGGGGATGACACTGCACTTTTTGACATTGAGCTTGAGTCCATGGCTCTGACACCAGGCATCTATCTCAGTGAGGCCCTTCTGTAGGATGTCCACATCGTTTGGGGACTTGACTATGGCTCCTAGTTTGCAGTCATCTGCGAACTTCGTTAGCCAGAGGCCTTCTGTGTTAGCCTGTACTTCAGAAAAGTAGATACCAAACAGGAGAGGTCCCAGGATGGAACCCTGTGGTACTCCCACTTGTCACTGCTTTGAGGTCAGATTTGGAGTCTGCAACTTTTACAGTGTGGGCTCTGTCAGTGAGCCAGTTGGCAACCCATCTTGTGATGTAGGGATTTATATTTAGTTTAGTAAGTTTAGCTATAATTCCAGAATGGGGGATGGTGTCGAAAGCCTTGCCGAGGTCAAGATAGGCTGTGTGAACCACCTTACCCTCATCCACGGCTTTGGTGACTGCCTCAAAGAAGTCGATCAGGTTCAGGAGGCATGATCTGCCTTTCACAAACCTGAACTGGGTGGAATCTAGAGTTTGGTGGTTACCACTGTCTTTGTTTATGAGTTCTATGATGATACGTTCCATGGCCTTGCAGACCAGGCTCGTCAGGCTAATAGGTCGATAGTTCCCAGGATCAGTGGTAGCTCCCCCTTTGTGGAGTGGGATAACTGTTGCTGTGCGCCATTCAGTGGGCACAAAGCCTGATGCGCGGCTATTATCGAACATGGTGCTTAAGTGGGGAGCCAGTTCGTTCTGAAGTTCATGTAAAACGCAGCCTGGGATGTTGTCCGGTCCCCATGGATGCTGTGTTTTTGGCTTTAGAGAGTGCAGCTTTTACCTGCGTAGTTGTGATTAGAGGGACTCTGCATTCTTCCTGTATAGATATGGGACGTTAGGGGGTGAGAGGGGGGTAAAGTTAGCAATGAACCGATCTGCCAGGATGTTGGCAATATCAGTTGGTTCTGTAATTATTGTGCCTTTGTGCTGTAACTCAGAGCAGATCTGGGTGTTGCCATCTAGATTCTTGACATAGCTATAGAATGCTTTGTTGTTGTCCTTGGATTTAGTGGTGATTTTGTTCTATAACTACTGTAAAACTGTCTATATCCTGTGAAGATTCTCACCCCGGGCTTCCACTGAAAACGGGCTCTTCCAGGCCCAGTGGACTAACCCAGTCAGTAAACTGCAATAAATAAATAAGAATATCATTTGGTCTTGATAAATGTGTAAAAGCAACCTTTAATGGAGGAAAGCTGTAGCACCAAGAAAACATCAGTCTATGACAGGAATCTGATATAAAAGAACTTAAGCAAGAGGGAGTGTATAAATATTTGGGGACTGATGAAGGATCAACAATAAAACATGAACAAATGTGAATAAAACTTAGTAAGGACTATTTTAAAGGACTAAAATTAATACTGAAAACAGTGCTGACATCTAGGAACAAAGTCCAAGCTATAAACCAATTTGCGCTTCTTGTTCTAACTTACAGTTTTGGATTAAATGACTGGCTCCAAAAGGTGTTGGATCGGTTGGGCAGGAAAACAAGGAGGATTGCTTCATGCTTATCAAATGATTTATTACAATTAGCATATACCACGACTATACATTCCCCATTCCGGAGGTGGTATGGGCCTACTTGAAATTGATTACATGTATAGATCTAAAACTGTAGGACTGCATATGTTATCTGTTAACCTCACAAGGCACAAACACAGTGGAAGTTTTAAAACATGAGGAAAATAAGTCTACGATGATGTCCCTACTTAACTTAGCAGAAGCATATCATTGTCAAGCAGGAATGGAATCAAACCAGAAGTAGATAAAAATCAGGCATCAAATATATGTACCAACCTGGACTGTGTTTGAGCTTCTGTGTTGGCCATACCTTACTTGGGAAAAAGGAAGTTTCTTTGTTCACCAGTGAGAGTGAGGAGCTCTGAACAGCCTACCTGTCCTTGGAGGAGTGTTTTTTGCCCCAAAACTGTAGTTTTATTGGCCATTTTGACTAAATTCTATCTCTCTAATCTTTCTGATATAAAACGCTCAGCAGATCCTGCCCAGGTGTCCTGCAGAGACCTACAATGCCAGAAAGACAAAAAGAAAAACTTTGGATTGTTTAAATACCATTTTTGGGGCATTTTCTGGCATTTATTGCTTCTCAAAACACTCATTTTATACTGAAAATTGCATTTATTTGTACCTGCACTTTTTTAAAGTATTTTTTGCTGTAAATTGTATTATTTAAATGTCCATTACTGCACAGTAAAAGTTGTTTACCACCTGTTTCTACTGTTTTTCCTGAAACAACAAAAAATCTTGCTATTTTCCCACCTTACTAAGCTAAAAAAGTCCAGTTTCAGATACCTGCTGATACCTGGGACAGTATTTGAGCTTCTGTGTTGGCCATACCTTACTTGGGCAAAAAGGAAGTTTCTTTGTTCACCAGCGAGACTGGGGACCTCTGAACAGCCTACCTGTCCTTGGAAGAGTGGTTTCTGCCCAGAAACTGTAGTTTTTATTGGCCATTTTGGGCTAAAATCTCTCTCTTTAATCTTTCTGTTATAAATTAGCTATTAAACTATCCCCAGCTCCACAGAGTCTGCTCTTCAGTTTTTCCCTTGGCACTAGCCAGTTCCTCCAGTTTTAGAACTGAAATCAGTACTTTTAGACTAGCACTTGGTGCAAAAAGAATCAGAAGCACTATATAAGCTATAATACTAGATCCCCAACAGTTGTCTGTAGAGAACAGTCAAATTAATCTCCCTAAAAATAAGTTCCTTAACCCATTCAGGCATGTCCAAAAGCCAGCTCCCAGTGAGTTCTCCTGTGCACCTGATGAATTTGGGCATCCTGAGGCAATGTCACAGTTGCCTCATGTACACAGACAACCCTCTCCTCCTACCACAAGACACCAAAATCTGCGAGATGCACTTACATAGTTAAACTTGAAGCAAAGCTCTCTCCAGTCACGACTGGAATTGACAGTCAAGAGGAGAAGGTACTAACCAGTAGCACACCACCTACTACACATAGACCCACCATACATCCAAATGCGAACCCCACACATAGATACATAAAGACATATTCAGAGGCTCAAAATAAAAATCTGCGGAAATAACAGAGACCTCCAAAGCAAACACGCATGCAAACTGTACCCACAAACACCACAATCATCACATAACCACAAAAAACAGTGTGCCGCACAACCACAGCCCCTAAGGCAAAACACCATACTTAACACACTTGTAATAGGTGACTCCATAGTCATGCACACTGATGTCCCTCTCACAAGGCTGGATAAGGAGAAGGTCACTGTCAGACGCCACATTACCCACTCACTCAGGTCACTCCACAACAAGTCCAAATATGACTCTGTCATTGTCCATGTTGGTGTGAATGACCTGAGACATACCTCCCTGGACTACATGAAAAGGGACATAGAAGAGCTCTCTGATTATGTAATCATGGCAGGTATGACCCTAGCCCTGAGAAGCATCTTACCCTCACACCAAGTATGATACCACAGTACAAAGAAAAAATGATAAATTTCAACAACTGGCTAAGTTTTTGGTGTCATTCAAAGGGGATACAGCATCTGTCTGCCTGGGATGACATGCTTGACAAGCCTCGATGCTTTGCCAGAGATGGCTTGCACCTGTCACCGCTGGGATTCAGGATATCGGCTAAGGCTCTTGCCACCCACATAGTGCCTTTTTTAGACAAGGCTCAAAAAAACAAATCCACCACCGTAACAAGTACTATATTCCAATGTAAACAAGATGTTTATATAAGTGATTCATTTTTAAATTATTTATGGCCTGATGAAGCCTATGGGTGAAAGCGCTAGCCGTATGTTTGTTTTACAATAAATTCACACTTTTATACAATATCGTGCTTGTTCTTGTTTACATTGGAATATATATTGTTGGACAACAATCGTTGAAGTGAATACTGCCGGATTGAAACAGAGTGAAGTATGTTTAGAGAACTTTGATTATATGAATTCTGTTGGCTTTCTTATGGAAATTTAAATCGAGTCAGTAACAAAGAGCTTTACGCATTTCATATATACCTTGACCACCAGTTACTATTTTCTGCCGTATATTCCTCTGACTATCTACATTTACTTATTGGCACCTAAGCAGCCGATATTTACTATTTTTTATATATTATTATGTCAGCCACTAAGTAGGGCAGGACCAGCTCGAATGTCACACTGATGGGGGAAGGGATGTGAATTTAACATGTGTACCAATAACACTTTATTTTACAGCACAATAAACCACTCCCATGCCTGATAAAAAGTATATATATATTTAGAAAGCTTGTGAGGAAATCCTTTACTAAGTACACAGACAAGCAATCCAAGTAAAACAAAAATAATAGAATAATAGTTTCCTCATAAGCTTTCTAACTATATATATATATATATATATATATATATATATATATATATACATATATATAGATATATATACTTTTTATCAGGCAAGGGGGTGGTTTATTGTTCTGTAAAACACAGTGTATTGGTATACATGTAAAATTCACATCCCCTCCCCATCAGTGTGACATTCGAGCTGGTCCTGCCCTACTTAGTAGCTGTCATAATAATATAAGCCTTACGCACTTTAAAAAAAAATGATCTGGCAGATTGCCACACTCTCACAACCTCTCTGCAAAGAGGGTAAGATATAGTTTCCCTTTGTTTGCTGATGTACCAGACAAGGGACATGTTGTTTGTCTGAACCACAATAGTCCCTAGAGGAAGACCATCTTGGAATTCCTGCAGTGCTAATAGGACTGACTGCTCTCACCTCCAGGACATTGATATTTCAACTGGCCTCTAGAGGGGAACATATGCCTAGACCGTCCTTCCCAAGTAATGACCCCCCATCACAATTAAGAAGCATCAGCCAGCTCTGGATTTAGAGAAAAGTGGTAAATGGTAATGTTTGGTGAATGTATGAACTGAGCTCCAGGTAGCAGCTTCTAGAATGTCCCTGGTAGGAATACCTCTGAGAAAGGCTGTTGAAGTAGATGCAGCCCTGGTGGAATGGGAATCTGATCTCCTGAGGGATAGTTTTTCCATGGTGCATATAGCAGAAATGAACACAATGGCTTATCCATTTGGAAATGGTTTGCTTTGAAATAGCCTTTCCCTCTGCCCCTGCAACAAATGCCACCAGCAGTTGTTCAGATTTTCTTTGAGATTTTGCCCTGTTTAAGTAAAATCTAAGTTGTCTGTGTACATCCAATGAATGCACAATCCGCTCCCCCTTGTTCTGTGGATTGGGAAAGAAAGTTGGCAAATGAATGGTCTGATTAAGAGCCTCACTGGATACCACCTTAGGCATGAAGGATGGATTGGTCCTGAGAGATACCCTGTCCGCATGAAAAATGATGAAAGGCTCCACTTCCATAACAGCCTGTAATTCGGAAATCCTTCTAGCTGAAGTGACTGCTAAAAGGAAAGCTGTTTTCCAGGAGAGAAATTTTAAGTCTGCAGTATCAGCTGGCTCGAAAGGAGGGAGAGTGAGCTTCTCCAATACAAAATTGAGGTCCCAGGCAGGGGTTGGAGCTCTCCTGAGTGGTCTTAAGTTTTTGGCCACTCTGAGATACTGCTTTAGCAGAGGGTGAGAGAAGAGGGGAGGTTCTGTGTTATAATGAGCTGAAATTGCTGAGGCATGGATTTTTATGGAAGAAAAGGACAGGCCCTTGTGAAACATCTCAGTTAAGTATCGCAAAACCTGCGGAATGTTGGGCACTGCTGTGCTTATCCCTTGAGATTGATTCCAGGCACAGAATCTTTTCCATTTGTCAGCATAAGATTTTCTAGTACTAGGCCTTCTCCCCTCCAAAATGACATCCATCACAGGTTTGCTGAGGGATGCTAGGGATGAATTTAGGTGATTAGCCATGCTGCAAGATTCAAAGTTTGGAGCCGAGTGTGCAGAATTTGGTTGTTCTGCTGAGACAGTAAGTAAGGTGTTTGAGGCAGGTGCCACGGTGGAGGGTGTGACACACTGTGCAGGAGTGGGTACCAGTGTTGGCGAGGCCAGTCTAGAGCAATCAAAATCATCCCCTCTCACACCATTGCCAGAAATTGGAACTCTCTTCCCCTATCCGTGTCCACTGCCCCCTCCACATCCATATTCAAAAACTCCCTCAAATCGCACCTTCTTAGTACCTGGTTATGCCCTTGTATCACATAACTCTACCCATACTACTATTAACTCCCCAAATTCCTCTCTGATCACATGCTGGATATCTGATCCCCTGTAGACTTGGTCATCTGAAAGGGTACTTTTAACTATAGAATCTTACTTGATAAATTTTCTTCTCTTACCAATGTATAACTGACATTTTATCCATGTTCTATATCTTCTTTTACCTGGAATGTTTTATTAATTTCTTGTTATATTACTATGCTCAGCATATATGATAAAACCTGTTTGTGTATTATGCTGGATGTACCTTAACTGACATTGTCTTTTACCTATGTTCTATATCTTTTTTTACCTGGAGTGTTTTTATTAATTTCTTGTTATATTACTATGCTCAACATACATGATGTAACCTGTTTTGTGTATTATGCTGTATGTACTGTATTTGTATAACTTGATGATGGAGCTCTTCTCCCTGGGCCTCCGCTGAAAATGGATCTGGTACAGTCAGAATTTCCCGGTTAACAAATGTAAAATAAATAAATAAATAAAAATAAATTTTTGGTTTGTCCTGTTTGACTTTTAGTAGAACTTTGGAGAGCAGAGGCAGAGGGGAAAGGCATAGACTGATGGGTTTTTCCAGCTGAAGGATAGAGCATCCACTTTCCAGGCTTTTTTGTGATGAGTTATTGTGCAAAATTTGTCCAACTGATAGTTCTGGGGTGAGGCAAAAAGATCTATGTCTTGGCTCCTCCATTTACGTGTCAACATGATGAAAATCCATGGTTCCAGTTTCCATTTGTGTGGGTCCATGAGATTTCTGCTTAGTTCGTCTGCCAGAGTACTCAGCTTTCCTGGCAGGAATTGAGCTTGTAGTTGTATTTGGTAGGTCAAGGCCATGTTAAACAATGCCGTGGCTAGTCTGCAAAGGGGTAGGAGTGTGTAGCCCCTTGCTTGTTTATGTACCACATAACCGTGGTGTTGTCTGTCTTTATCATTAATTGCCCTGGATGAAGGTAGTCCTTGAAGCTGTCAGTGCATTCCTATAGCTAGCATTTCTTTTTGATTGACATGAAGGTGCATTTGATTTGGGCTCCATTTGCCCTGAATGCACTTCCCTGCCAGATGAGCCCGCCAAGCATAGTATGAAGCATCTGTAGTTAAGGTTTGGATGGCAGGGGGTGATGTGAATGGCAGTCCCTTGTTTTGGTGGCAGGCCTCTGCCCACCATAGGAACTCTAGTTGCAGGCAAGGTATGATAGGAATCATTGTTTCCAAGCTGTGACAATGCTGACTCCATAGACTTTTTAAGTACCACTGAGGTTTCCTCATATGCAGTCTTGCATATGGAATTAGAAGAATGCAGGAGGCCATGAACCCAAAGGCTTGCAGTATTTGCCTTGCAGAAAGCAGGGTTTTTGTGGCCTCCTGTTTGAAGTAAGTCACCAAATGAATTTGCTTCTCTGGCGTAAGGAAAGCCATCTAGGCAGTAGTATTCAAGCTTGCACCCAAGAACGTAATTTTTTGAGAGGGTACCAGTTGTGATTTCTTTTTGTTTATAGTGCACCCTAGACAAGTTAGAACCCTTTTTACAAACGCCAGATGGTATAGAAGAATGGCCTTGTTTTTTGCCTGAATTAGACAATCGTCCAGGTATGGATATATCTGAATATTTCTTTGCCTGCAAAATGCAATTACTATGCAATTGGTAAAGACCCTGGGTGCAGTAGATAAGCCAAAGGGCAATGCAGAGAAATGGTAATGCAAGAAGCCTGCTTTGAAGTGGAGTTATCTTCTGCAAGATTCCCCGATTGGGGTATGCAGGTAAGCCTCTTTTAAATCTAGAGTTGCCAGCCAGGCATCTTTGCCAAGCATACGAAGTAACTGGTGAAGAGTCAGCATCTTGAATTTTGGGATGTCCAGAAAGGTGTTTAGAGTAGATAAGTCCAGAATTGGACGCCAAGATTTGTCTTTTCTGGGTACCAGGAAAAGTCTTGCATAGAAACCTTGTCCCTTTTCCTCTTCTGGTATTAGTTGAATAGCCCCCATGCTCATGAGGGAAAGTACTGGTTTCTGGGCCTCTGCCCACTGATTTGGGGGCAGGTCTAGCCATTCATGTGGAATTGGCAACGTGTGGAAATGAAATCTGTATCCCTGGGATACTATATTTAAAACCCATTTGTCATGGGTTATAAGTTGCCAGTTTGTTGCATGAAGAGCCAGTTTTCACCCCAAAGGAGCGGCTAAAAGGTAAGTGCTTGGTAAGTGCAAAGGAAAGTCATTGAGACTACTTACCATAGGGAGGTGTCTTGTTGTTTCCAGATTTGGAAGTGGAGACACCCCATTGTTTTGTTCTGAAAGTCCCTTGGGACTGAAACCTGATGCCTTTGGAATGTCTGGGTTTGACTTGAGTGGCTCTCGAAGGAACTGGAAAGGACCAGTTCTTAGGCCAGTGTCTACTAAATCTTGGAGGTTGTACTTGTAAGAAATCTCTCACAGTTTGCATAGATTTAGCTTTATCTTCCATCTTTTTTAGAACTTCTTCAGCCTTATTACCAAAGAGATGGCCCTGTTGTAAAGGAGCATCTAACAATTTTGCTTTAATATGATTAGGCAGATTTTGCTCTTTGAGCCAAGCATGCCGGCTTAGCACAGACCCAGTTACAGCAGCCCTGCAAGAGACCTCCAAAGAATCAAAACCACATTGCAAAGTATGTTTTCCAACTTGTTCAGCTGAATGCAATAAATCCTGCAAATTTTTATTTTCCACACAGTCAGAAATCAACATCATTTTCTGTTTAAGCAGTCCCATGATATGCTGCTGATATTTTAGCATATGAAATTGACAGTTTAAAGCTCTGATTGCCAGAGTTGCAGAAGTGTAAACCTTCTTACCCTATCTATCCAGCACCCTGGAATCTCTATCAGAAGGGGTAGGATTTTTAGCAGTAGAAGCCTTAATGCCCTTGGGACCCTGAGAAATGGTTTCAGGATCTGCAACAGGATTTTTGAAAAGGAATTTGTGGGAGTCAGGAACCCTGTAGTATATGTCTGGCTTACAAGGAGCCAGAGGCAGAGAATCAGGAGCCATACTAGATTCTGAAAAAACATCCTCAACAATGTCTAGAACAGGAGGTATAGCCAAAGGCCTATGCTGAGGAGGAAGAAGAAAATCCCTAAGTCTCTTTTTAGATTCAGAAAAATCCTGACTTTCCCAGTGGAAATGTTCCCTTAAGGTATGTAAAGTTTCCCCAAAAGAAAAATCCTCAGGGGGGAGAAGCAGAAGGAATGGAACCTTCTACATCAGAGTCCTCATAAGTAGGTATAGACAATTCCTGTTCATTAGAAGAGTCAGAAGAAATAGAATCCTGTTCAGAAGATTCATAATCAATGTCTTGCCTAGGTCTCTTGGGGGGGGGGGGGGGTTGGCTACCCCTGATCAGAGTAATTAAATCTTCAGCCATTTTGATCATTTGTTTTTTGGGCATAGGGTCCTGCACATGTGGTCCAGACGTAATTTTTTTAGGCATAGGTTGAGATTTTGGCCTTAGTTTTGAAGATGGCATCTGTCTAATATACAAATCTGTAGGCCTGAAAACACCCTCAGAAGCCGGTGCCTGCACAGTGGCTCCAGACCCATCCAAGGTAGACACATCCGAGGGTTCCATAATTGAAGCATCTTGCGGCATACCAGACTCCGAATGGGTCTCAGTAGACGCCTGCAAATCTGAAGTTGCAGGTATCAGGGGCTGCGAAGGTGCCTCACTGAGTACCGGCGAATTGGCGACTGGCTTAGAAGTGTCGTCGGCAGTTTTGGACCTCAACGGCCTGTCTCTGTATTTTTCTTTGCGTTTTTTAGGTATTCCGGTAGTCGGATTGCTAACCAACGAAATTTCTGGATAATTAAAGCATGAGCCAAAATATTTCAAAGTCCAAATAATGTATGAGTCCCAACATTTGATAGGAATCAAATAAAGCACAGGTGGAAACCACCAAGGTAGTCAGAATGTGGTCAGGGCAGACAAAGAATACGGTGCAAATGAAAGTTTATGAGGTATTTGCTTCCCACAAGTAATGCAATTATTAACTTCCTTCATCAGATAAGGATACAACCAATAAAAGTGACGTGGGAAAAAAGGGACAGCAACCGACGAGGGACCCAAGACTTTGTTAATCAGGTTGACAAATGTAATGACTGCAGTGAAAAACACAAAGAACATCTACTACTGCTGTCACAGATCCCAGTGCTTGAAGAATCCAGCTGAAGGAGATGGACAGGAAAGAATCTGATGAACTCGAGATATGTGTAGGTTTATGTGATGAGTTGGTAATGATGCAATTTAAAATGTTGTGTTCAGATGTAAACCAATAAATTTAAGGCTCACTGGTGTTAATTAATAAAGTACTTGATCTTTATTCCCAATGACTAACAAATCTGGAGCAAAAGTCCCTGGATTGTTGAAGGAGATACATGGAGGAGGGGCAGTGAGGAGCCAGTTGTCATGGAAACACTCGACACCTGAGAGTGAGAGTCTCAGCTGGCCCCACTGCCCATGCCATGGGTAACACAACTCTGAGGCTGTGGTGAGTCCTAAGGCAAGGCTCTGAGTGCTAGTGACTGGGCTCCCAAATGAAAGATTATCTGGCTGTATTTTAATGTGATAGTACCATTAAGACATATAAAGAACATCCAAACATTCTTGCAAAGAAATGGCAGAATAAAACTGGTTCTCAGGTCACTGTCTAGTGGACAAAGAAGTAAGTGAATCCTCTCCTCTCTGATCTGATGGACTGATGATCTCTTGGACTGCTGTGAGGCTTTTTTTTGAATTTGCTGTGCTGCCTTCCTCTCTGACTGGTGGAACACTGGGAGCTTCTTTCATTTGCAGAAAATAGCGAAACCAGAACGCTTATAATTCGCTAATCAACTTTGCTAGGAACAGTTTAGCAGCTCTTAAATGGTGACATACAAAAGTGGAACAATAGAGAGCATGTCATTATAGAATATTGTCCCTATAGTAATCAGATTAAAGAATTATGTTGACAGATGAAGAATTCCTGTAGGCTCTAATTTTGTTTATAAGATGCCACAGCCTAAAAATGATCTTAGAGCAGAGGTCAAGTACAAACAATGAAAAATAGAATTAGTACATGATTGTAGATGTTCAATGCTCATACAAGGCATTATTAAGATGGGTTATCCTGCCATCAGCGGGTCCTTGCTCAATAAATTCTTGACCTAAGTTTCCTTTCTGTTTTCCCTATGTAGAAGGAAGAACAGGAGTGACATGTGGCAATATATACAACACCTTGTGTATTACAGTTGGCAAATGCGGAACTAGTAATGGTTTTGTTTCTGTCCACAATCAAAAAAGTGGAACCTGTTTTGATGTATTGGCATTGAGAACATGCACCACACTTAAATGTACCCTTTTTATGGGTAAGAATGTCTCCAGTAGTATTTCCACCGAACTCAAAGATATTTTTAAAATTAATGTCCCTCCGGTATGTGAATTGTAAGGGCTGATTTTTAATATATTCTAAATCAGTGATTTCCTTTAACCTGTCCCATTCCTTATGTAAAACATTTTTAAGTATAACAGAATCACCAGTATAATCCATAATATAAGTTGTAGAAAAATTATTATTATTACAATTATTGGAAATAGTGGAAATTGATCCTGTTGCAACAGGGTTAATAGTACTTGTGGGTTCATCATGTCCTAGAATAGGTGAGAATCTTCCTTTTCTACCCTCTAATACCACCTTGTACACTTCATCACATAAGTAGGATGGATACCCCCTTTCTTTGAACATATCTATAATCAATTTAGCATCAATTAAAAAATCAGAATCTTGTGATGTCATCCTACTTGACCTAATCAACTGACCCTTCAAAATGTTTCTCTTCTGTCCAAATGGATGACCACTGGAAAAATGGAGATAGGAATTTGAAAAGGTGGGTTTCCTGTATATCCTGGAAATAAAATCTTCATCCCCCTTCATTAATAAGACATCCAAATAAATACATTCATTAAAGTTGATACTGTAAGTAAAATCCAGGAAGGCTGTACTATTTTTTATGTATTCCAAAAATTCATAAAACCTTTCTACTGTATCAGTCCAGAAAATCACTATGTCGTCGAGAAACCGTTTATAAAAAGTCCAGCAATTACTAAATTCACATTGATTAATAAATTTATTCTCCCACCATGTAAGAACAATATTAGCATGTGTGGGTGAACATTTAGCCCCCATTGCTACCCCTTTTTTTTGTCTAAAAAATTCACCCTGAAAGAACATAAAATTGTTCTTGAGAACTATTTCCATTAACAACAAGTAGGTCCTAAAAACATCCCCAGTAAAACCACCATAATGTACCATACTTTCCTCTAGCCAGGACAACTCTATGTCGTGAGGGATAGAACCAAAAAGGTCAACAATATCCAGAGTGATGAAAATAATATCCTTTGAAAATAAATTAGTCTTGACTTGTCCTAAAAAATCCCAGGAATCCCTGAGAACAGTTGTACCTTGATTAGATATGTCCTTTAATTTTACATCAATAAATTTGGCAAGAGGGGTTGTTATGGAACCCTCCGAAGAAACAATAAGCCGCAAAGGTGGGTCATTGGAATCTTTATGCACTTTAGGGATCCCAAAAACAGATGGAACCCTAGGATTCTGGTTATGAAGGTAATTATATGTATCCAAATCAATGGTGCCCTCCAGAAGTAAATCATTGAGTAATATATTAATTTTAGATTTAGAAATGTTTATTTCGTTAATGGAAGTCTTAGAATAGTGTGAAGTGTTCTCTAAACTTTCTTTCATTTTGGATTCGTAATGAATTGTATCCATTAAAACAGCACCACCCCCTTTGTCCGGTTGCATTATTCTGATAGTTTTGTTACTCTTTAAAAATTCTAGTAAGCCCAATTCTTTTTTAGATAAATTAGAGGAAACATAGTGGGAACTGACTGTATTTCTAATCTCTTTTTCCATCAAACGTTCCAAGTTCCTTAGTTGTGGATGGAGTGGTGGGTTAAAAACACTCTTTTTCTTTAATATGGCCCCAGTATTGTGGTTAGGAGTAGTGTTGGAATTGGTACTTTTACCACCAAACATAATGCCTAGATTTTGTTTTCTCAGAAATAACTTTAAATCCACAATAGCCCTGGGAATGTTAGTCTTTCTCAATGGAATAAATTTAAAACCTTTTACAAATAATTCAAAATATTCAGGGGATATTTCCAGTGCACTATAATTATAAATTTTGTACTGTTTGAATTCAAAAATATTCCCTCTTTGTTGTATGGAATTTTCATAAACATTTATTTCCTGTAATTGTTCCTGGGTGGGTAACGGTAGTGATTGTAGTATACTGGGGGACGGTTGCGTAGTCTGTCTGACCTCCTTAAAGGGGGTATGTATTCTAAAGGGATGTCATCTTGATGTTCTTCAATACCACTGTGGTTAGATATCAAATCCACATTGGTATTCATGGGATTAAAATTACCCGTAAGGTCACCCCTAAAGGAATTGTATGGCCTAGGTTTTGGGTAAGCATTCCCCAGCCTATAGGCCTTAATATCCCTCTCCATTTTAGAGGCCTTCCTTTGCATATTCTTAACACATTCCTTTTCAATGTTAGAAAAAATGCTGTTGTATAATGCCCTCTCAGATTCAACTTTGTATAACAAATCACCAGTAATTTTAGTATTAATATGAGTAATCTTGTTAACTAGGTGTTCCCTAACCCTTTCATTTTCCACAATAATAGCTTTTGCTATTTCGATACCACAATTATCAAAAATATGAATCAATTCCTTGTGAAATACAGAATTTTCTTCCACCCTATTAGGGTACTTGCAGACCCGCAAGCCCTTAGGGACAATGCCTTTATTAATACATTCCTGTAAATAAGTGGAATCGCAACCCAATCTTTCATACTTATCAATATAAAAATACAATATATCAAGATTATCCTTATAGGTATTGGTATGTAAGGAGATATCTTGTGAATCTACATTGGCTGTATGCATGTTCAATTTTTTGTCCAAAAACCCTTTTAAATCAAAGGGTAAATCAACGTTTGAAAAGTCACCTTGTCTATTAGGTAAACGTAGGTCACGATGTCCTCTTGGCTCCTCAGCCGAAAAATTATGTCCATTGGAGCTGCCACAAGTTCCTGAAACCCCAGAACGTAATAAATGTGGAAACTCATCGAAGTCATTGATATTTGGAAAAGCCGGTGGAACAGCTCCGTTACTATTAGAAACATAATCCGAACCAGGAAGTGGTTCAACAGGAGGCAAACCGTCAGAAGCCACATTTTCGGTTTGTTTACATTGACAAGGAGCATTGGAGCGTTGGAAATTTCTGGATAATTAAAGCATGAGCCAAAATATTTCAAAGCAAAAATGTACCAACATTTGATAGTGCGTTTATTAAATAAAGCACAAAACCGACAACAAGGTACGTTGTGGTCAGGGCGTAGGCAAGGAATACGGTACAAATGAAAATCCTTATGAGGTATTTGCTTCCCACAAGTAATGCAATTCTTAACTTTTACTGACATCGGTAAGGAGCAAGAAAAAGTTTCCCCGATGGGGTACTTAGCTTTTTAGTTGAAGACTTCGGATCTGAAACTCGAAAACAAAAATTTCAGGAGTCGGACGACCGGCACTTGCAAACTGCTTCTACTTCGGGCACCGCACGGCAAGAAAGACTGATGTAATGGCATCGGCTGCATGTTTTATACCCCTGACGACCTGACGTCATGGAAAAAGGGACAGCAACCGACGCAGGACCCAAGACTTTGTTAATCAGGCTGACTGAGGGCAACCTGCCAGCAGATTACCCAAATGTAATGACTGCAACAGTGAAACACAAAGAACATCTACTGCTGCTGTCACAGATCCCAGTGCTTGAAGAATCCAGCTGAAGGAGATGGACAGGAAAGAATCTGATGAACTCGAGATATGTGTAGGTTTATGTGATGAGTTGGTAATGATGCAATTTGCACTGCTGTGTTCAGATGTACACCAATAAACTCCAGGCTCTGTACTGGTGTTAAGTTTAATTTGGAGTACTTGATCTTTATTCCCAATGACTAACAAATCTGGAGCAAAAAGTCCCTGGATTGTTGAAGGAGATACATGGAGAGGGGGCAGTGAGGAGCCAGTTGTCTAGCTATGGAAACACTCGGAATCCTGAGAGTCTCAAGTGAGCTGCCACCACTGCCATACATTTGGTAACCACTCTGGAGGCTGTGGTGAGTCCTAAGGGCAAGGCTCTGAAGTGCTAGTGACTGGCTCCCAAATGAAAGATTAACTTGTCTTTGGCTGTGCCTGTCCATTTTGATGTGATAGTACACATCCCTAAGACCTATAAAGCACATCCAAACATTCTTGCAAAGAAATGGCAGAATGGACTGAACCATGATCATTCGGAACTTTGACTTTTTCACATTATGGTTCAATTTGCTCTGATCCAAAACTGGTTCTCAGGTCCCCCTGTCTTTGTGGGCACTAAAAAGAAGTGCGAGTAAGTTCTGAATCCTCTCTGATCTGGACTGATGATCTCTTGGATGACTGCTGTGAGGCAGCTTTTGAATTTGCTGTGCTGCTGCCTTCCTCTGACTGGGTGGAACACTGGGAAGCTTCTTTCATTTGCAGATACAAATAGCGAAAACCAGAACGCTATAATTCGCTAATCAACTTTGCTAGGAATGAAGTTTAACACCGCATTAAATGGTGACATACAAAAGTGCACTATCACAATTCTTTTAGCAGGGCATGCATTATAGAATATTGTCCGTATAGTAATCAGATTAAAGAAATTACAATGTTGACAGATGAAGAAAAGTTAGAAACTTTAGGCTCTAGACCGACTTTTGTTTATAAGATGGGTCACAGCCTAAAAATGATGTTAGAGAGAGGTTACAAACAAAGAAAAAAGTACAGTTTTGTACCTACCATAAATGTAGATGTTCAAGTGCTCATACAGCTGCAGTCATTACAGATGGGTTATCCTGCCATCAGGCGGGTCCTTGGTCGGCCGAATTCCAAAGTCTAGGTCCGGCATCGGTTGTCGTCGCTTCTTCCCTGACGTCAGTGTGGCAGGGGTATAAAAGAGGCAGCCGACGCCATTTTCTTCAGTTTTTCTTGCCCCAGATGTCAGGTGCCCCCAGAAGGAAGGCAAACACAATGTTAGGCAAAGATGCAATGTTGATAAATCAAAAACAGTAGTTGCAAACAAATACACCATAAAAGGTTATATGAAAAGGTGTTTGTCATAAGGCCTGTCCTAAGAGGGGATGGAGGGAGGGAAACCTGGACTGCAGCTGTATGAGCACTCCAACATCTACATTTATGGTAGATACAAAACTGTACTATGTTCATCGTGCATACAGCTGCAGTCATTACAGGTGGGTAGAATCCCAAAGCTAAGTAAGGGTGGTAGGCACTAAGTGGAACCAGGAGGGGCTAGGATGCCCTGCAGGACTGCTGTGGTAAAGCCCGCTCTAGATTTTGAGTATAGTGGGAGGTGATAATGCTTGGAGAAAGTGTGCACTGAACTCCAGGTGGCTGCTTCTAAAATATCCTTGGTAGGGACCCCCCGAGGAAGGCTGCAGAGGTAGCTGTGGCTCTGGTGGAGTGGGATCTGATGCATGCAGGCACAGTTTTTCCATGAAGTGAGTAACAAAAGCGTATGCAGTGGGCTATTCATTTTGAAATTGTCTGTTTGGAAATAGCCTTTCCTTGAGCACCTGCAGCATAGGACACAAAGAGTTGCCCAGATTTCCTGAATGGCTTTGTCCTGTCCAAATAGTAACAACGTTGTCTGTGAATGTCCAAGGAATGTAGTAGTCTTTCCCCTTTGTTTTGTGGATTAGGATAAAAGGTAGGTAAGTAGATAGTCTGATTCAAAGCTACACTGGATACTACCTTTGGCATAAAGGTAGGGTTGGTTCGTAAGGAAACTCTGTCCTGATGGAAAATGATGAATGGTTGCACAGCCATGAGGGCCTATAGCTCCGAAACCCTGCGTGCTGAGGTGATGGCCAGGAGAAAGGCTGTTTTCCATGACAAGTACTGTAGCTCTGTTGAAGAAGCTGGCTCGAAGGGAGGAAGGGTCAGCTTTTCCAATACGAAGTTGAGGTCCCAAGCAGGGACTGGTGGTTTCCTTGGGGGTTTTATATTCTTTGCCCCTCTGAGGAACTGCCTTAAGAGAGGATGAGAGAATAAAGGAGGATCTGTGTTGTACTGTGCAGAAATGGCTGAAGCGTGGATCTTGATGGAGGAGAAGGAAAGTCCATTGCTTAACATCTCAGCTAGGTACTGTAAAATTTGAGGTATATTTATTATCCAAGGATTCTGTCCCTTTCCTTGATTCCAGGGACAAAATCGTTTCCATTTGGCGGAGTAGGCTTTTCTAGTAGAAAGTCTTCTGGACTCCAATATGACATCCTGCACCTCCTTGGAGAGGAGAATCTGTTGGGAAATCAAGCAATTCTCCATGCAGCTAGATTTATGGTTTTGAGATGGCTGTGAAGGGTTTTGTAATTGTGCTGGGACAACAGAAGAGGGACTAGAGGTAGGATCCATGGTGGGGAATGTGTCAGGCTTTTCAGGAGCGGATACCAATGTTGTCTTGGCCAGTCTGGAGCAATGAGAATCATTTTCGGCCTCTCTGCTCTGGCTTTTAATAGAACTTTGGGCAGCAGAGGAAGAGGCAGGAAGGCATAGACTGTCAATGTTGCCCAATTGAAGGAAAGTGCATCCACTTTCCAGGCCTGTGGATGATAGCTCCTTGAACAAAATTTTTTTCAACTGGCAATTTCTGTAGGTAGCAAAGAGATCTATGTCTGGCTGTCCCCATGCCTGAGTTATCTTTGTGAAAACTTGAGGATGCAACTTCCATTCGTGTGGATCTGTCATATTTCTGATTAGGTTGTCTGCCAGTGTGTTTTCCTTTCCTGGCAGGAATTGTGCCTCTAGTTGAATTTGCAGTTCCAGTGCTGTGTTCCATAGGGTCATGGCTTGCCTGCACAGGGGGTATTGAATGAGTTCCCCCCTGTTTGTTTATGTACCACATCACTGTGGTGTCTGTCCTTATCAATAGCTGGCCTGGATGCAGTAGGTCTTTGAAGGTCATAATAGCCTTTTGCACGGCTAGCATTTCCTTTTGGTTGATGTGAAGGTGCTTCTCTTTTCGGGTCCATTTTCCCTGAATGCACTGATCTGTCATGTGTGCTCCCCAGGTGTAGTCTGAGGCGTCCGTTGTGATGATTTGAGTTGCTTGAGGTACACAGAAAGGAAGACCTGTGTTTCTTTGGCAAGCTTGAGCCCACCACAAAAATTCCTTTTGAAGGCATGGAATGAGTGGTATAACTGCTTCCAAGCTGTGGCTGTGTTGAGACCATAAGTTTTTAGGTACCATTCAAGTTTCCTCATATGCAGCTTTGCACATGGGATTAGTAGGATGCAAGATGCCATGAATCCCAGAGCCTGCAGGACTTTCCTTGCAGTTAGCCTGGTGTAAATTGCCATTTTTATGAAGTATTGAGACAGTTGCCCTTGCTTGTCTGGCGTGAGGTAGGCCATCTGGGTGGTTGTATCCAAGCTGGCACCCAGGAAAATTATTTGTTGAGAGGGTATTAGTTTTGATTTATTTTTGTTGACTGTGTATCCCAGAAAGTTCAACAAGTTCAACAGTTTTATTACAAACGCCAGGTGCTGCAGTAGTATGTCCTTGCTGTCCGCTTGGATCAGGCAGTCATCCAGATATGGGTAGATTTGTATCCCTTGTAGTCTACAGAAGGCGATTACTGATGCCAGGCATTTCGTAAACACTCTGGGCGCAGTAGATAAGCCAAATGGCAATGCAGAGAATTGGTAATGGGTTGAACCTGCAAGAAATCTGAGGTATCTTCTGCAATCTTGTCTGATAGGGACATGCAGGTATGCCTCCTTGAGGTCCATTGTTACCAGCAAAGACTCCTTGCCCAGCATGGGAAGAAGCTGCTGTAATGTGAGCATCTTGAATTTTGGCACCTGTAGATATGTGTTTAGGATGGATAGGTCTAAGATAAGTCTACAATCTTTGTCTTTCCTTGGTACCAGGAATAGTCTGGAATAAAACCCTTGACCTTGTTCTTTTGCAGGTACCTCTTGAATTGCTTTCATGTCCATGAGAGCTGAAATTTGTTTTTGTGCCTCTGCCCTTTGATTTTGTGGCAGGTTTGGCATGCCTCTCATTTTTGGAAGGGTGTGAAAGTGGAACCTGTAGCCTCTGTCTATAATGTCCAGAATCCATTTGTCTTTTGTAACAATATGCCAATTTTTTGAGAATAATGTCAGTTTTCCGCCCAAAGGTGCTGCCATTAAAGCTTTGCTTGGCAGGTGTAGGGGGAAGTTATTGTGTCTGTTTTCTAAAAGACTGTGATCCATCTTCTCCACCTCTTGGGGTTGATGCTTGCCACTGTATGGCTCTGAAAGATCCTTGAGATTGCCCTCTACCCCTTGGGCATCTGTATCTGCCCCTTTGAGGTCTGCCCGTGGCTGGAAAGGACCAATTTTTTTGAAGGCCAGTTTCTGCTGAAACGTGGAGGCTGTACCTGCAGGAAATCTTTCACTGTTTGCATTGATTTCGCTTTTTCCTCCATTTTCTTTAGCACCTCCTCAGCTTTAACACCAAACAATACATCTTTTTGAAGAGGTGCATCTAATAATTTAGTTTTGACATGATCTGGTAAGGTTTGCTCTTTGAGCCAAGCATGCCTACGTATAACAGACCCCGTAACAGCAGCTCTACATGAGAACTCTAAAGCATCAAAACCACACTGCAAGGTATGTTTACCCACTTGCTCTGCACCATGCAACAAATCCTGCAACTCTTTTAAATCTGGTTGTTCTGGTTGTGTCATCTTGCTTTCCGTTGAGATATCAAAAACTGTTGATACTTTAACATATGGAACTGACAGTTTAATGCCCTCATGGTTAAAGTGGCCGAGGTGTACACCTTTTTCCTCCACCTTTCTAAAGCTCTGGAATCTCTCTCTGAAGGTAATGGGTTTTTAGCAGTAGAGGCCTTAATTCCCATGGGACCCTGTGAAATTGTTTCTGGGTCAGCCGTATGGCTTTTATATAGGAACTGGTGAGAATCAGGAACCCGGTAATACCTGTCTGGTTTAACAGGAGCTGGAGGCAAAGAATCTGGATTACGGCTGGCTTCTGTGTACACATCATCCAATATATCTAAAACAGGAGGGATCGCCAGAGGCCTATGCTGGGGGAGCAGAAGAAATTCCCTGAGCCTTTTCTTGGAATCGGAGTAATCCTGGCCTTCCCAGTGAAAGTGTTCCCTCAATGTATGCAGGGTTTCCCCAAAAGAGAAGTCCTCAGGGGGGACCGAGGGAACAGACTCCTCTGCATCAGTCTTCGAATGGAGAATAGGCATAATCCTGGTCCTTAGTTCTGAGGTAATAGAAGCTTGATCTGAGGAAGGGTAGTCTTCCTCTAATCTAGGCCTTTTGTCAGAGGGGGGTTGAGAACCCCCGATAAGAGTAATCAAATCCTCAGCCATTTTAAGCATCTGTTTTTTAGGCATGGTGCCTTGAGAGGGGGTCTGAGGAACCTGTTTTTTTTTGGTTTTCATGGCTGCTTTAGATTTAGTGAAGGCTTTAATAGAGAAGCAGGAAGGCCTGAAGACTCCTTCAGAAATGGCAGGCCTGTCTAAATTCTGAGTTTCCCCGCCAGGAGTGGCGTCGGTATCTGTAGTAGGAATGGGGGCCGAAGAGCCTGCGACCTCGGGTACTGAAGACACCGGTAATGCATTGTCATCGGTACTCAGGGGCTGCGTAGGCGCCTCGCTGAGTACCGGAGAACCGGTAGTCGGCCTTAGCTTGGTTTCAGTAGATGGTGCGGACCTCGTATGTTGGTCCTTATCTTTGCGTTTTTTGCTCAAAACTGGAGTCGGAGTATCCGACGACATAATATAATTAAATTTTTTGCCAAAAAAGTGAAGGGCGAACTCCGCCCGACGCTTAATAGTGCGCTTGTTGAATCTAGCACAAAAACGGCAGGCCAAGACGTCGTGGTCTGGGCCTAAGCAAGGTATACAGAAAGAGTGGAAATCCTTATGCGGTATTTGCTTCCCACATGAAATGCAATTATTAACTTTGTCTGACATCGGTCTGAGGCAAGAAAAGTTTCCCCAACGGGGTACTTAGCTTTCAAGAAGACTTCAGCTGAAATACTTTCGTAAATCTAAGGAGCTGGTCGACTGGCACTTGCGAACTGCTTCTGCTTCGGGCACTGCGCGCAAGAAAGACTGAAGAAAATGGCGTCGGCTGCCTCTTTTATACCCCTGCCGCACTGACGTCAGGGAAGAAGCGACGACAACCGACACCGGACCTAGACTTTGGAATTCGGCCGACCGAGGACCTGCCTGACGGCAGGATAACCCATCTGTAATGACTGCAGCTGTATGCAGGATGAACATCAGGACATTTTACACACACAACAAAATGTGGTACATGCCATCAATGTTTTATGATTAATGAAGAGACAGACACCATATTAAAGAATTACAATAGGACAAAAATATATTTTAAACGAGGAAACTGCAACACAAAAATGTTGGTGTATTTGGCCAAATGTATGGTCTGTTCCTCATACTATATAGGAAAAACAGAGCGAAATTTTAGAAAGAGAATTTATTCGCACCTATATAGTATCAGGACAAAAGACCACAAAAATGTTTTGGCCAAACACATAATCAGCAAAGATGAAAATCATTATTTCAAATTTGTTATTTTAGAAACAGTAGTTAGTAATCCTAGGGGTGGAAAGATTAAGAGTATGTTGGCATACAAAGAAACCTGTTGGCAAATATTAACGGATGCCACAACACCACCCGGATTAAATGATTACATATCAGTAAAAACATTATTAGAAGTTAGAAATTGATGGATGTAATAAATTTTATATATTTATTTTTACAAGTATGGATTGACATTTTTTAATATGTAACATTTTTATACATTTTGTATTTTGTTTTGAATTTTTAATATATAGTAAGTATTGTTTTATGCAACAGTATACAGCTTTAAGAATTTGGCGCCAAATACTGGTATTTAATTTTGTTGGAATTACTATGTGAATGTTCTGAGGAAGCTAAGCTAAAGTGAGTGAAAGCGCTTAATTTATGGATTAAAGCAGATTTTATAATCTTGCCTTTTATTTGGTTGAACACGCAGTTTTTGTGAGTTGATTAGCGAATTATAGCGTTCTGGTTTTTGCTATTTGTACGGTTTAGTTATTTCGAACACTATTTACTTGTTTCTGCAGTTAGTTCATTTGCAGATAGGGAGCTTGGAAAGATGGTACGGAATAACCTCTGGACATCATTGTTAGCAACCATGAATCTTGTTATATTTGACCAGGCATCTGGGTGCAAGGACAATCACGCCCCCCCCCCCTCCGACTGCATACAGAGGTGGAGAGTCAAGCTGCACTTCAGGAGCACTAGAATGGTCCATCTGGAAAGGAATCGCAGAAACCTTGATTTTTGCGGGCCTCCTCTGCCTCAAGGGCGACATCTACCCCTGGAACTGCCTCCTCTGCCTCTAGAGGAGCAGTCCCCACATGGATCTTGGAATTGTCCCTGAGATTTGTGGAATCACATTTCCTTACTGCCCCTGATTCCTAGAAAAGGTTCACCGAGGGGTAGAAAACTGGATTCCCATGGCAGACAGTCTTACCTTGTTGTTCACTGCGGGTAAGAGTTTCTTTTACTAATGGACCAAATAAGGATGTACTATCAAAGGGAGCGTTTATGAAAGATGTCTTGAAAGGCTCTGCAATGTCACACAGTCACATCCAGGCACGTCTCCTTATGGCAATGCCTGAACCAGCAGCCCATGAGGTGCCTTGAGCTGCATGAGAAATCAACCTCATGGAAACCTTGGAAATTGACAAAAGAATGTCCAGCTGAGAAGATGACCTTTTGAAATCCTCTGCAGACATGGACTCAGAGAATTTGACAGTTCCTTAGTCAAATTTCTCTGTAGTCTTGTGAAATGTGCCAGATAGTTAAGAGACCTTAAGGTGAAAGTCACCAAGACAAAGATTCACTTTCTGAATCTGTCCAATGTCCTAGACTCTCTGTTTGACAGATGGACAAAAGTTCTGTTCCACTTCCTCTTTTTAGTGTCTGCCACCACCACCATAACATATACTGGGACTCCTTTGTTCAAGTGGGGTCTATCCTTAGGAGGAGCTAAGGATTTGTCAGGTCGTCAAGGAACAGGCTCAATGTATTCAGCTCCATCCACACCTGGTGGGAAACAATCAATGGGTTCATCCGCTGGGAACGGGAGGGATTAATCCAAGTCATTGATGGTCCAGAACCAAAAGCTTCCAAAAATACTTATTCCTCTGGAGAATGACAACTGGAAAACCAGCCACCTTTTTGCCTGAGGATCTCTAATATGGCTTCAAAGGAGACATCAATCTGGTGGTGACATGGAGGACTCTTCTCCTTTATTGAAATCCATATCCTCCATGAGAGATTCCAGCGGGGAATCTATTTGCCTCCTCTTGCACATTCTCTTCTGATGGATCTCCTCTGGGAGATGTTCAGGGGAGGTATCTGAAGAGAGAGGGAGTTCTTCTATGGGAGCTGATTGAAAGCTAGCTGGAACTTGCACATTCTCTTCTGATGGATCTCCTCTGGGAGATGTTCAGGGGAGGTATCTGAAGAGAGAGGGTGTTCTTCTATGGGAGCTGATTGAAAGCTAGCTGGAACTGGCTGCCCCTGTGTAATAGGCCTGACTAACTCAGAGCTTGGATCAGAGTAGGGAATAAGGAGTGGATCCAAGGGGTAAAAGACTGGTTCTACAAGAAGAGAAAAGGTCCTTTCTACAACCTGGAAGGCAGACAGTCCCACAGAAACCATAGCCACCCACACCAGAGCTGAGACTTCCAGTACAGGTAGATGACAACTACCTGAGAGGGGGTGACATTATTACAAAGTTGCTCAGGTTAGAAAGTAGGACGATTGTTAATTCTGGCACACTGTCTCGAAGGGGTCTTAACCTTGAGGTAAATTTGAATGTATAACTAGCAGGCTTGAACTGCACAATGGGATAAATTTGCAGTATTTGAATGCGTTAGTAAGTATAAGTGGTAATTTGAAAAGGTTTTGTATAATGTACAAGAAAGTTATAAAAAATGTTAACATGTGAATGTTATAAAGTACTTATGTCAATTCTGTAGTATTTATATGTTTGTAAGAAAAAGTGTACTTGAAAATTTTGTGTAACCAATCAGTAGGGAACATTGTTGTATGAAAGGAGCTGTATGACACTGTAATTTATCCTTGAAAGTGAAATGCCGCTGTACCAGATGCTTATAAAGTGAATTCAGCTTCTATTTTTGTGTGGCTCGTATTTTGTTTTTGTGTGGTATTATTTTAAGTTGCTGGATACAGCCAACATATTGCCTGGGGTCGTTCGGACTCTAGTTGCTCACACTATGTTGTTTTCAGAGTTGGTGAAAGCGTTTCAGAATACACTTGCAAACTGTGACCCTTGGTTTACAGAGAGCGAGAAGGAAGCTAGTGTGAAGTTCAAGCAGCTGGAGAGAATGATGATCAAGGAGGTTAAAAAGAAGTTATGTACTCACCATAACGTTCCATATGAGTAGTTCTACTTTGTCTTCAACCTGTGGGGTACCGGATCCATATTGGATCTGAGCCTGCAACTTCACAAGCATCTGCTCTGAGCTCCAAGCTTATCCCCCTACCCATAATACACCACCACTACCTTCCATCCCTTAGATCGAGTTTGCTGGACCCTACACTAAACAACCCGATCCAAACCACCTTACAGCACACAATGTGCCACCTATGAAACATGCCCGAGTCTAGAGGAAGGGAAACCATACCTGGCGAGGCCAAAACGGGGCAATGAGAATCACTTTGCTCCCCAGTTGACTAGCATACTGGAGGAACTTTGGAATAAGGGGTACAAGAGGGTAAGCATAAAGAAGACTGGGAGGCCAAGCATGGACTAGAGCATCTCTGGGGGATTTCCCCAGCGGGGCATTCAGAGCGAAGAACTTGCTGCACTTCACATTGGAAGGAGATGCGAAGAGATCGCAGCAAGGCCGAACCCACTCTAGAAAGATCTGCTCCGCTACTGAAGGATTCAGAGACCACTCGTAAGGCATCAGAACAGTCCAGCTTAGTTTGTCCACCAGAATGTTGGACCATCCCGGAATGTGCATTTCTACAAGAAAACGACTGGTGGAGATAGCCCATTCCCAAACTCTTATGGCCTCGTGACAAAGGGGGTAAGATCTGGCCCCCCCCCCACGTTTGTTGACATAACAGACCACCGATATGTTGTCTTACTGAATCAAAATGGTTCCCTGAGGCATGAGGGATCTACAACACTAAAAGGACCACCCTCATCTCCAAAACGTTTACATGCAAACTGGTCACGACCGGGCACCCCATGCCTTGAACTTTACTTCCCGAGGAATCCCCCCCCCAGCTGGGAGGCGTCTGTGGTCACTGGGGGTTGGGCAGGGGCTGTGCCAAAAGGTCGTCCTTCCAAGATTTCCAAAGAATGCGTCCACCAGATAAGGGCCAACCTGCAAGGTTTGCTTATTTGTATTGGGTATGATGACGGAAGATCCAGCATAGACCTTTGCACTGCTAAAGTCCACTGAAATACTTGCATGTGTAAGCTAGCACATGGTAGGAGTGTGATCATTGCTGTCATAGAGCCTAAGGCCCTTAAAACCGACTCTGCTGAGGGAAGATGAGATTGATAAATGAAAGCGACATGCATCCATAAGCTTCGAATTCTTTCCGAGGTCAGGAAGACTTTTGTCTGTAACATGTCTATCCATGCTCTTATGTACTCTATAATCTGGGCAGGGTTCAGAAGAGATTTGCCTGTGTTGACTGTAATTCCTAGATGGTGTGCAAGGCCTAGGAAATAATCTCTGGTCTGGCAAAGTAGACACTTGGTGGGAGCAGTAAGGAGCCAATCGTCCAGGTAATGGTAGACCTGAATTCCCTAAAGCCTCAAGTGAGCCGCTACCACTGCCATCACTTTGGTGAACACCTTGGGGGCTGTGGTGAGACCAAAGGGTAGGACTCAAAACGGATAATGATTGGCCCCTAGCTGCAAGGGGGGAAAAGCTACTGGAGCTTCTGTGCATCTTTATGTGATAGTAAGCGTCCTGGAGGTTGAACGAGCACATCCAGTCGCTCTCTTGCAGGTACAGCAGGATGGACTGTAAGGTGACCATCTGGAACTTCTCTTTGGCAAATGACAGGTTCAGAGTAGACAGGTCCAGAATGGGCCTCAAGTCCCCTGCCTTTTTTGGCACCAAAAAGAACCTGGAGTAAATGCCCAATCCGGACTGACCTAGCGGAATGGGTTTGATGGCTAGTTTCTTTAGCAGCTTGGAAACCTGTAGTGCTGCTGCCTACCTTTGCGTGGGTGAGACATTTGGGAGGTGTTTGGAAGGGGTGGGGGGAACCACAAACGGGAATGACTAGCCTCTGGATATCTGAACCACCCAACGGTCTGATGACACTGACTCCCATGCTGTCAGGTGCAACAACAGGCAACCCCCGACTCCCTCCAGAGTAGAGCAGTCGGGCAAGCCCTCAGGGCTGCTGCATGGGCCTGTCAGAGAATGGTTCTCAAGACCCAACATTCCTCAGACCCCCCTCTGCCTCTGGGCCGGCATCTGTCCTGTCCCCTTCTGCCTCAAGGGGAAGAAGGGCCCAGAGTGTCCCGGGAATACTGAGACTTCCAGAACCACATCTTCTTTTGCCCTCACTGATTCCAGGAAAAGGATATTTGAGGGTTCGAGAAGCTGATTCCAATGGCAGACAGCGTCTTCCCATCTTTCTCACTCTGGACTAAGGTGTCATGGATAGTCATTCCAAAGAGGGAAGAACCATCATAAGGGACATTTGCAAAAGACGCCTTGAAGGGTTCCGTAAACTGACACAACGTGAGCCAAGTATGACGTCTCATGGCAACGCCAGACCCAGCCACCCTAGCCGATCTTTTGATAGCGTGCGAGAGGAGTCACATGGACATATTAGAAACCTCTGTCAAGGTAGCCATTCTCGTGGAGAATGTACACCTGTCCTCCTGTGACATAGACTGTGGGGGCGACTCAGCCAGTTCCTTAACCAGGTTGCGCTGTAGTTGAGTAACATGGGCCAGATAGTTCAGCGCCCTTATAGAAAAGGCTGCTGATGCATACACCTGCTTCCCTAGATGATCCATCTTCCTAGACTCACCATCAGGAAGATGGACTGAGGAACTCTCCTGGACTAGTTCCCTCTTGGTGGTGGCTGCTTCCACCATAGTGTCTACCAGGGACCCTTTATTCCAATGAGGTCTATCCACAGGGGGGCTTAAAATTTTAACTGGGGGCTTAGGGATTGGTTCCATGGTGTTCGGTTCTTTCCAAGCCTGCGAGGTGACCAAGTCCACTAATGGATCTGCAAGGAGGGGGGGGGGGCACCCAGGAAGTAGACGGGCCCGTGCCAAAGGCCTCCAGGAACACCAATTCATCACAGGAAGTTTTTGGGGCAGACCAACCTTGCCACTGGTGCAATCATTTCCATGATGTCTCTGAAGGAGACATCCTCAGGAGGTGATCTGGGGGAACCTTCCCCTTCATCCAAATCAGTGTCCTCAGTGAGGGACTATGGAGATGAGTCCAAGTGCCTCCTCTTGCACATATGCTTGCGAGGAACCTCTCCGGTGGGGCTCTCCGGAGTGGGCTCGCAAACCACTAGTTGTTCCTCAAGGGAAACCGTCTGGGGCTCCTCAAGCACAGGCTGTCCCTGTGGTACAATGATGGGAGTCGCACCAAAAGCAGTGGGAATTGGGGCAGAGTCTGAAGATATAGCCACATATGTTACATGTATATATAAAATCAATTCTGACAACACCCTTGCCATTCTTTTAGCTAGTATTGACATTAATACTTCATAACTGTGGTTTAAAATTGAAATGAGTCTAAAGAGTCTTTGCCATCTTTAGGTAACACAGCCACCACAGCTTCCTTCCAAGATGTTAGTGTCTCCTCTCCTTTTAAAATACTGTTAAACAAAATCTTCCAGATCTTTCTCACTTTCTTCCCTCCTAATTTTCAAACTTCCACAGGAATGCCGTCTGTTCCTGGAGGCTTTCCTGAAGACTGAATACACATTACTGATTTTAATCTCATTGCCTCCTATCTTAACTGTCCATTTGTATTCTTTCTTGATTTCCACGTTTCTGCTTTAAACATAGTTTAATAAAATTTCCAGAATATCTCTAAAACCTCTACAGGTTCTCTGATTATTTTTCTAGGTTTCCTAAGTTTGGCGACAACCCTTCCAACATTCTGTTACCCAAGTCATTATGGTAAATGTTTTTGTGCTTTGGAGTTATCAAAACATAGCTGCTTAACTGCAATCTATGCAAATTCATGCATATTATCCAGATACTTGCTTACTTTCTCTTTCTCGCAACTACATTTGCTCCTCCTCTTATTCTGGGTAGAAATGCAGCTTTAGTACTACAGGAAGGGTGTAGGGATGGAAGCCACGATGTGTAAGGGATGGTTCTTCCTGCAGGGGACAGCAACTGTTTCTGAACAGACCAAGTATTTTGGAGAGGGGGATAAGATTGCTATAGGTCTAAATTTAGTGATGTTTGTTGAATTTGTGGAGGAATTTTAAAAAATTCTCTCAATTTGAAATTGGTTAGCAAGAAGAAATTAGTACTGCTAACTCCACTCTTCAGCATATCAAAAAGACAAACAAAATCCCCTTTACAGCCTTTTGTAGATCTACTGAATACTAGGGCCCATTTAACTACACAACAAGAATAGCTAGGGTTATTTCTAAACAATGTCACGCATGTTTCATAACTTCACAGATAATTACCAAGCTAAAGGCCCTATTGTGACGTTTAAGCCTAGCCATGCTTCCCAAATGTATCTGTCAGGTTTTCATACCATTCATTTTATTGGGGGTACGGCTTGAGTATGACTGCAGTTACAAGCTTCCTCTTTCTAATTGGGACACAGGTGGCAGACCATGGGAAAATTTACGATTCTCCATCCACTGATCCAAGCTGTGCTTGAATAAGTGCAGGGAGGAACTCTAAATTACACAGAAGGGAAATCTGTTGCAGAGAAGGGGTAGTCTATGAGATGCACACCTCTCCTTTCAACATGTCTTATTTACGTTACAGATGAGGTTTAGGTCCCCAGATCAGGTGTTTCTAATTCCACTTGTTTTGCACATGACCAAAAGGAATAAGTACTGGATCAGAGGATGTTTTAAAGGCCAGGCATAGATTGCCTCTCAGAAGTCTGTAAACAGAGGCACAGTACTGTGTTTAGGCAGTCTACATACAACAATTTGACTACACCATGTAATTTTTTTGTGGACATGAACATGCCTGTGTAACACTGCCAGCCCAGCTATCTGGAATCTTTGTAAATAATTCTATGTCATTTGTTGAATATTGATATGATTTATACAGAACTGTGTGTTATGTACTGAGCTTCAAGAATATAAGCACAGCATACCCTGTTGGAACACTGAAGATTAATTTACAAAACTTCAAGAAAATAAGTTGAAATTAAGTGCTTTATGATGTGCTATAAAAGTTAGTTTTAATGCAGTAAGGAGACAGGATGTCTAGAGCTAGAAGTTTTTTCTATTGTCTTGGATAGAAGTAGTTACTAGGTTTAAAATGTAAAACGTGTTTTATGACTTCCTAGCAGCTGCACAGTTCTGACAGATATGTATTTCTCACACAGAGATGTTAAATTCTGTTTAGCTTGGGAACTGAAGACAGGTGACAGAGTGATGTCATCCAAGCTGAGCCAGCAGTAATATTTGATATTGATTTAAGAGCTCTCTCAGAGAGAGAGACTGTGCATTTTATATTTTGTCTTTGACCTGGAAGCATCAACTTATCATCATCATCTGCACTTGTCTGTCTGTAAGATTCAGGGCATAGAATCTCTCAGAGATAGGAATATAGTAAAGATTAGTTTAGATGTTTTATGTATTTATTTGAGACTGTCCTGCAATGTTGTTTTAAAATATTTCCTATAACTTTGAACTCTGAAGTTACTGTGTTGACGCACTGAGTATTGTTCTGTTCTTTGATTATTTACTATTAAATATATCTAAACCCATCTTTGTGGTGGATATTTATGAGACATATTTAACCTCTTAAGAGTACTTGCATATGTAGTTGGTGACACTGTACAGGCCACTCCATTAGCCTTGCTTGGTCAAAACAACCATTTGGATTATTAGTAACATTACACAGTAAGATTGGACACCCTTTTGTTAAAGGCCTTAAGTAGCTGATAAAGAGTTGGTTGGTGGCAGTGATAACTACCTTATAGTCTGGGCAGAAGGGGGCATAGCTAGTAAACCTGTGCCAGCCTTTCCCAGAGAGGTGTGTGTGTGAGTGCGTGTGTGTGTGTGTATCAGCTAATTAGGCAGGAACTTGAAGCACTGGTTGGACAGAGTGGGTGCTGGAGGTTTTGGCGTGACCATTCAGCTGAGATCTAAACCATACAGCTGTGCCAGTGGGGACTCTTATTGGGGATCTGAAGAGAGACAGAGAGAGAGAGAGAAAACAGCCCCAGACTGACTGTGATCTCTGTGTGCTCTTAAGGGAAACTGCACTTTATTTGTGTGTGTACTTGTCATCCTCCCATTGTGTATGTTCCCCACTGTTGCCAGTGGTGAAGATTAAGGCTCCATGATTACTGGGCCAGTGCAGGAGTGTCACAGCCTGGTCTGGTACATATCGAAGGGGGCACTGTACTCAATGAGTGGTCTAATGAGGCGTGAATACAATGGATCATTACTATCTTTGGACCTAAATGCTATATTCTTGCTTACAAGTTGCACAACAGAGCAATTTACTCACTACAGCAGACAATCCCCGAGAACTGCTCTTGGTTTGGCTTCTTCTTAAACCCGTAGTAAAAAAAAACATGAAAACATGGATAGGCACTTTCCTGCTATCCTTGTGACCAGCCTGGTAGACACTGGCATCCTGAGGGAATACAGCAATTGTCTGATGTACACTGAAAAACACATAATCCTGAAACAAGCAGCGTGAGAGAGATGTAGTTACACTACAAAATTGAGACAGGACTCTCCCATACTGACAAATCAAATGACAAACAGGTTGTCAGTACATGCACATCATTTCCCTCACTAAATAAGGTCTCAAAACAAACCCACATATGAGGAGGTACTCAGAAGTTACTAACCAAAACTTCAAAGGCCTCAATAAGCCACCCTCAGAAACCCCATGCAAACAAAACCAAGTCCACATCAACCACTACACAAAAATGCACATCACAGCGTCTCACCACAAGCAAGCCCCTAAGGTGTACCACACATTCAAAACATTTTGGTCACAGGAAACTCCACTGTGAGAAACACGGATGCCCCCCCCCCACACCAGTTGGATAAAGAGAGGGTTACACTCAGCTGTCTGTCAGGGGGCCAGGATTCACCAGATCACACTGGCACTCAGATCACTCAACCACAAGTACCAGCATGACTCAGTCATAGTCCATGTGGATGTGAATGACCTCAGACATACCTCCCCATATGATGAGACATGATGGACCTCTCTGAATACGTGTCACAGGCAGGTATAAGCCTCACACCAAGCAGCATTCTAACCTCACTAAGAATATCACAATACAAACTGAAAATGACTGACTTCAATAACTGACTTAGCTACTGGTGTCACTCCAAGGGGATCCAGTGCATCAGCCTGGGACGACAATCAGCAAACTATGCGGTTTTGACACAGATGATCTGCACCTAGCCTTTTGAATACTGGCAAAGGCATAAGCCATCCCCATAGTGCCTTTTTTAGCCAATGCCCAACCAACAGATCTACCAGCATAACAAATTCTTCTAATGCCAAGCTGAAAGTACTATACTGCCCAGTCACAGGAGCTTTAACAAGAACATACACTCTCCCTGGAAGCTCTCCTCACCCAGGAAAATGCTAACATCTGTGCAGTTACACAAATGTGGTTTCAAGACTGCAGAAAGCACCACAGCAGTGCAAGGCTACAATGCCTATTACACATTCAGACTACCCTCTGAAAATGAAAAAAATGAAAGGAGGCGTTTCCATTTGCATAAAAAAAATAATCACACTGAAAAATTGGTCAAGCAAGATGATCTGCTTGAGCTACTCCATGCCCAGCTGACCAGAGTCAAAATCCTCCACCCTGTTATCACCAGTTACCAGTCCCCAGCCATAGGTTCATAGGTGTGTACTAGGCTAATGGCCCTGGAGCTTTTACAAGCCTAGCCCATAGGATTACCCTGGCATCATGCCACCTGACCTTAGTTCCCAGTGAGAATGTAAAGTAGAGGCACTGGAGTGATCCTGGGGTGAATTTTCTACTTCCCATCCACTCATCAAGATTTCTCTTGAAGAGGGCCAGTGAGGTGCTCTGTTTGACATGTACGGGAAGTCTATTTCATAACATGGGCAGTCTCTAGATAATGAACTTGTCCCTGCAGCAAGTTTCGTTGATTGGGGTAACGAGGTTGAGGTCTTTGGAGCACGTGGTGTGGAGGGATTGGGATTTCTTTAGATGTAGCATTTCTAACAGATCTGGGTCAGACATGGCTTTGTAAATCATACAGAGATGGTCTCTAAGTAGGCAATATGAGACAGATAATAGTTGGAGTTTTTTGAGTCTGTCCATATAGGAGGGCAAGTGTTTATGGTCTAGTATCCTCTTTGTGAGGAACGTTTGCAGCCTCTCCAGTTGTTGCAGGTGTCTAGCGAGGTACATACTAAATGGGGCATTGTACTCTATTACTGGCCTAATGAGGGAAGAGTAGAGGGAGACAATGATCTCTTTCTTCCTGGATGCAAAACCCTTAGTAATAAGATGTGCCACACAGAAGGACTTTCTGACCACAGTGGCAATGTGGTGGTCAAAAGAAAAGTTGCTGTCAACCTGTGTTCCCAGATCTCTTATAACATCTTCTGTGTTCAGTGGGCTACCACTGATGTGGTAATTCATGGGAACAAGGTTTTTCCCAAAGGGGATGGCGACATTTTTTGGCACTGAGCTTAAGGCCATGGTTGACATCAGTCGTTAGTCTCAGTGAGGCCTTTCTGTCGGATGTCTCACTTGGGGAGTTAATAGCTCCCAACTTGCAATCGTCTGCGAACTTTGTCAGCCAGAGTCTCTTCGTGTTGGCCTGGACTTCAGAAAAGTAGACACCAAACAGGGGCAGACTCAGGACCGAACCCTGTGAGATTCCACTCGTGACTGGTTGGCAGTCTGACTTGGAGTCAGCTACTTTCACACTGTGGGTTCTATCTGTAAGCCAGTTTGCAACCCACCTAATGATACAGGGGTTGAGATGCCTAGCTTAGTGAGTTTTTCTATGATTCCTGAGTGGGGAATGGTATCAAAGGCCTTGGCCAGATCAAGGTAGGCTATATGAACAACCTTGCTTTCATCCACAGTTCTGGTGACTGACTCAAAGAAGTCGACCAAGTAGAGCAGGCATGATCTACCCTTCACAAACCAAACTGTGTGGGATCCAGAGTTTGGAGATTCCCTATATCCTTGTTTATTAGGTCCATGATGATGCGTTCCATAGCTTTGCATATCAGACTTGTCCGGCTAATGGGGCAATAGTTCCCAGGGTCTGTAGTCGCTCCTCCTTTGTGGAGGAGGATGACTGTAGCAAGTGCATCATTCAGTAGGGACAAAGCCTGAGGTGAGGGTGTGATTGAACAGGGCACACAGGTGAAGTGCCAGTTCACTCTGTAGTTCATGTAAAACACAGCCAGGGATATTGTCAGGTCCCATAGAAGCTGTATTCTTGGCCTTGGACAGTGTTGTTTTAACCTGTGCAGCAGTAATACTGGGTGCCTGGCAATCTACTGGTATTGATTGGTCCCTTGGGGGGAGGGGTAAAGTTGCCACTGAATCTGTTGGCCAGTATATTGGCAATATCTGTTGGCTCGGTATAGGAGGTACCACTGTGCAGTAGCTCACAGCAAATCTGGATATTGCCGTGGAGATTCTTTACATAACTATAGAAGGCCTTGTGGTTGCCTTACTATCTGCTGGAAGTCTGTTTTCATAGCAGATTTGATGAGGATCTCAACTTTTTGTTGAGGGTGATAAGGGAGTTTTTCCAGTCTTGGGACTTCACTTTATTCCGCATCAGTTTCCTCCTCCTGTTGTAAATGAAAACTGCTCCGCATACCTCAAGTTACTAGAATCACTTACCATTCAGCCCAACACACTCCTCATGGGCAATTCTTAACTACCCCTCCACAAACTGGGAAACATACACAACCACTACAGTACAGTTGTGTACACTTACCATAAATGTAGATGTTTGAGTGTATTTACTGTTGCAGTTATTACATTTGGGTTATCTGCTTGCAGTAGCCCTCAGTCGGCCTGATTAACAAAGTCTTGGGTCTTGCGTTGGTTGCTGTCCCTTCTTCCATTACGTCAGGGGTATAAAACATGCAGCCGATGCCATTACATCAGTTTTTCTTTCCCCAGATGTCAGGTGCTCCCTAATGGGAAGCAATTAAAACTATAATACAGGATATACCTCCAACAAAAAAGCAAATAAACCAAAAAGCTTTTTGAGCATAGTAAGTGAGAGTAGAGGTATAGCCAAAAGAAGAAAGAGGGCAGGAAGGAGGGTAACCAGAACTGCAACAGTGAATACACTCGAACATCTACATTTATGGTAAGTGTACACAACTGTACTATGTTCTTCATGTTTCACTGTTGCAGTCATTACATTTGGGTAGATTCCCAAAGCTAAGGTTGGGAGGAGGAATTTAAATAAAATTAGTACCAGCTATAAGGCCCTGCAAGACTGCAGGGGCAAAACCAGCTCTGGATTTAGAGAAAATTGGCAAAGGATAATGCTTGGTGAAATTATGCACAGAACTCCAGGTAGCAGCTTCTAGGATGTCCCTTGTAGTGACGCCCCTGAGAAAGGCTGTAGAGGTAGATGCAGCTCTGGTTGAATAGGGTCTGATGACCTGTGGGATAGGTTTTCCATGGTGCTTATAGCAGAAATGAATGCAGTGGCCTATCCATTTTGAAATGGTTTGCTTTGATATAGCTTTCCCCTCTGCCCCTGCAGCAAATGCCACCAGCAGTTGTTCAGATTTCCTTTGAGGTTTAGTCCTGTCCAAGTAGAATCTAAGTTGTCTGTGCACATCTAAGGAGTGCAGTATCCGTTCCCCTTTGTTCTGTGGGTTAGGAAAGAAGGTAGACAAATGAATGGACTGATTAAGAGCCACACTGGATATCACCTTGGGCATGAAGGAGGGATTGATTCTGAGGGACACCCTGTCCGCATGAAAGATGATGAAAGACTCCACTGCCATAAGGACCTGTAACACAGATACCCTTATTGCAGAGGTGATTGCTAAAAGGAAAGCTGTTTTCCAGGAAAGGAATTTTAAATCTGCAGTAGCAGCTGGCTTGAAAGGAGGAAGAGTGAGTTTCTCCAAGACAAAATTAAGGTCCCATGCCGGAGTTGGAGCTCTCCTCGGCGGCCTTAAATTTTTGGCCCCTCTGAGGAACTGCTTGAGCAGTGGGTGAGAGAAGAGGTGAGGCTCTGTGTTATAAGGACCAGAAATGGCTGAGGCATGAATTTTGATGGAGGAAAAGGACAAGCCCTTATGAAGCATCTCAGTCAAATATTGTAGAATCTGAGGTAAACTGGGCACTGCTGCGCTCATCCCTTGAGATTGGTTCCAGGTACAAAATCTTTTCCATTTTGCAGCATAAGATTTTCTAGTACTAGGCCTCCTTGCCTCTAAAATGATATCTATCACTGATTTACTGAGGCGTGGTAAAGGAGAGATTAGGTAATTAGCCAGGCTGCTAGGTTCAGAGTTTGCAGCTGAGGGTGCAGAATCTGGTTCTCCTGCTGAGACAACAGGGAAGGAGTCTGAGAGGCAGGTGCCATGGGGCCAAGCATGACACACTGCGCAGGAAGGGGTACCAGTGTTGGCATGGCCAGTCTGGTGCAATTAAAACTGTCCTTGGCTTGTCCTGTTTGATCTTTACTAGTACCTTGGAGAGCAGAGGCAGAGGAGGAAAGGCATAAACAGACAGGTTTTTCCAGCTGAAGGACAGAGCATCTACTTTCCAAGCTAGTTTGTAGGGAATCCTTGTGCAAAATTTGTCCAATTGATGGTTCTGAGGAGAGGCAAATAGGTCTATATCTGGGCTCCCCCATTTACTTGGCAACATGTTGAAAATCCTTGGTTCCAGTTTCCACTCGTGTGGGTCCAAGAGGTTTCTGCTTAGTCCATCTGCCAGTGTATTTAGTTTTCCTGGCAGGAATTGAGCTTGTAGATTCACTTGGTAGCTCAAGGCTGTGTTCCACAATCCTATGGCTAGTCTGCAGCGGGGGTAAGAGTGTGCACCCCCCTGCTTGTTTATGTACCACATGGCTGTGGTGTTGTCCGTCTTTACCATTAGTTGTCCCAGAAGAATGTGGCCCTTGAAGGCTGTTAGAGCATTCTGTACAGCTAACATTTCCTTCTGATTTGTGTGTAGGTGCATTTGACTTGGGTTCCATTTGCCCTGAATGCACTTCCCTGCCAGGTGAGCCCCCCCATGCATAGTCTGATGCGTCTGTTGTTAAGGTTTGGGCGGCAGAGGGTAATGTGAATGGTAGTCCCTTGTTTTGGTGGCAGGCCTCTGCCCACCAAAGAAACTCTAGGTGTAGGCAAGGTATGATAGGAATCATAGCTTCTAGATCCTGTGAATGCTGACACCATAGGTTTTTGAGATACCAATGCAGTTTACTCATATGCAGCCTTGAATGTGGAATTAGAAGAATGCAGGAGGCCATGAACCCTAAGGCTTGCAGTATTTGCCTTGCAGATAACTGGGTTTGGTGGCCACTTGTTTGAAGTAGGTTGTCAAATGAGTCCCTTTTCTCTGTCACGAGGAAAGCCATCTGAGAAGTTGTATTCAAGCTTGCTCACAGGAATATAATTTGTTGACAGGGCACCAGGTGTGATTTCTTTTCATTTATGGTGTACCCCAGACAAGTCAGTACCCTTTGAACAAATGCCAGATGATTCAAAAGTATGTCCTTGGCTTTCTGCCTGAATTAGACAATCGCCCAGGTATGGATATATCTGAATATTTCTTTGCCTGCAGAATGCAATGACTGGAGCTAGGCACTTTGTGAATACCCTGGGTGCAGTAGATAAGACAAAGGGCAGTGCAGAGAACTGATAGTGCATGTAGCCTGCTTTGAAGCATAGGCATCTTCTGCAAGACTTCCTGATAGGGATGCGCAGGTATGCTTCTTTTAAGTCTAGTGTTGACAACCATGCATCTTTGCCTAGCACAGGAAGCAGCTGGTGAAGAGTCAGCATCTTGAATTTTGGAATCACCAGAAAGGTATTTAGAGTAGAAAGGTCCAGGATAGGACACCATGTATTGCCTTTTCTGGGTACCAGAAAATGTCTCGAATAGAAACCTTGTCCCTTTTCCTCTTCTCGTACCAAATGAATAGCCTTCATGCTTAAGAGAGAGAGTACTTGATTTTGGGCCTCTGCCCACTGATTTGGGGGTAGATCTTACCACCCCCGCTTGATCTGTATCCTTGGGACATTATATTTGAAACCCATTTGTCCTGGGTAATGAGTTCCCAGTTTTTGACCTGCAGACCAATCTTTCTGCCTAAAAGAGCATTCAGATGGGAAGTGCTTGGAAGTTTTAAAAGCAAGTCATTGAAACAGTTTTCCATGGGAGGGGAGTCTTACTACTCACTGATTTTGGTGTGGGAACCCCCCCCACTGCTTAGTCTTGTGTGTCCCCTGGGACTGAAACCTGGGGTTTCTGCTGTGTCTGGGTTTGGCTTGAGAAGACCTTGAAGGGGCTGGAAAGGACCAATTCTTAGAGGGCCAGTGCCTACTAAATCTAGGAGGCTGAACTTGTAAGAAATATTTAACAGTATGCATATATTTAGCTTATCTTCCATCATTTTAAGAACTTCCTCAGCCTTGTTGCCAAACAGGCAGTCCTGATTTAAGGCAGCATCCAACAATTTAGCTTTAACATGGTCAGGAAAAGATTGCTCCTTAAGCCAAGCAAGCCTTCTGAGCACAGACCCAGTAACAGCAGCCCTGCAAGAGGCCTCTACTGAATCAAATCCACATTGCAAAGTATGTTTTCCAACCTGTTCAGCAGAATGCATTAAATCCTGTAATTCTTTATTTTCCACACAGTCAGGAATCATAATTTTCTGTTTAAGCAATCCAATAACATGTTGCTGATACTGATAACATATGAAACTGGCAGTTTAAAGCCCTAATGGCCAAGGCTGCAGAAGTGTAAACTTTCTTACACCATCTATCCAGTGCCTTGGAGTCTCTATCAGAAGGGGTAGGATTTTAGCAGTAGAAGCCTTAATGCCATTGGGTCCCTGTGAAATAGTCTCTGGATCCGCAACAGGATTTTTAAAAAGGAACTTGTGTGAATCAGGAACCCTGTAATATCTGTCAGATTTTCTGGGAGCAGGAGGCAAAGAATCAGGGGCCAAATTAGATTCTGAAAACGCATCATCAACAATGTCTAGTACAGGAGGAATAGCTAAAGGCCTATGCTGAGGCAGGAGTAAGAAATCCCTAAGCCTCTTTTTTGAATCAGAAAAATCCTGGCTTTCCCAGTGGAAATGCTCTCTTAGGGTATATAAGGTTTCACCAAAAGAAAAATCCTCTGGAGGGGAAGCAGAGGGAATAGAGTCCTCTGAATCAGAATCCTCATAAGTAGATAAGGGCAAATCCAGATCATCAGAGGAATCAGAAAAATCAGAATCCTGGTCAGAAGATTCATAAACAACTTCAGTCCTAGGTCTCTTAGAAGGGGAGGCTGGCTTTCCCTGATTAGAATTATAAGACCTTCAGCCATTCTTATCATTTGTTTTTTAGTCACAGAGGCCTGAGCATGTGGCCTGGGCGTTGTTTTTTTAGGCATGGTTTGAGATTTAGGCATGGTTTGAGATTTAGGCCTAAATGAAGGCGGCGGCGTCGGTTTAATATGCAAGTCCGTAGGCCTGAATACACCCTCAGAAGCCGGTGGCTGCACAGCAGCTTCAGACCCATCCAAGGTAGAGATATTCATGGGTTCCATAGCTGAAGCATCTCGCGGCATACCGGACTCCAAATGGGTCTCAGTAGAGACCTGCAAATCAGAAGCAGTGGGTATCAGGGGCTGTGAAAGCACCTCACTGAGTACCGGTGAACTGGCGACTGGCTTAGGAGAAGCGTCGTCGGCAGTTTTGGACCTCAGCGGCCTGTCTCTGTCTTTATCTTTGTGTTTTTTTGAAATCCCGGTAGTCGGATGGCTAACTGACATTTCTGGATAATTAAACCGAGAACCGAAATATTTAGAGGCAAAAAATACCTATGACGGATAGTGTGCTGATTAAATAAAAAACAAAACCAACAGCAAGGTACGTCGTGGTCAGGGCCTAGGCAAGGAATATAGTACGAATGAAAATCTTTATAAGGTATTTGCTTTCCACAAGTAATGCAATTATTAACTTTTACTGACATCGGTAAGGAGCAAGAAAACGTTTCCCCAACGGGGTACTTAGCTTTAGTTGAAGACTTCGGTTCTGAAACTCGAAAATGAAAATTTCAGGAGTCGGCCGACCGGCACTTGTGAACTGCTTCTGCTTCGGGTACCACACGGCAAGAAAGACTGATGTAATGGTGTCAGCTGCATGTTTTATACACCTGACGTCATGGAAGAAGGGACAGCAACTGACGCAGGACCCAAGACTTGGTTAAACAGGCTGACTGAGGGCTACTGCAAGCAGATAACCCAAATGTAATGACTGCAACAGTGAAATATGAAAAACATCATGCAGGCTCAGAGATTCATGGACTCTGTCTATGTAAATGCTCTGGAATAGCTGGTCTGCACTCTCACTAGAGGGCTCAAATATCCCTGACAGAGTAATCACAAACATGGTAGAGCATCACATCCCCCAGTATAATTTCCTCATTTTTAAGACCAGATCATAAATAGGTCTCCTTTGAATAAATATAACAGCAGAACATACATCAATCCCTAAAACCCTAAAGAACTTTTCCAATGCAAATTGCCCTCTATTAAGTAATAGCATAAGTAATTTTAAAGCTCCCCTAACCCCAAAAACATGAAAGCCTATGCAGAAGTATACACGAATACCTTGTACAACCACTTAACTGCATAGAAATGGCAGTGCTTGACTGAACAAAACCCATGTCTAGTCAGAAAAAAAAATCACAGTGACAGACCCTTGGCATAAATAGATTATACAATAGAAGGAAGAAATTCCTGTCTAGAGGCATGTGGGAGGGTGCACAACATAAACAAAAATCCCTCGTCTCAACAGGCAAATCAGGAAAACAGTCAAGTTCTCAAAAGCTAAATACGCAACTAAAATACCCTCCCAAGCAAAGGATAACCCCAAAGCATTTTTTAGTTATGTCCAAAATCTTAAGGGAAACACTCAACAATGTGCTGAGTTGGCAATGAAAGGCACTACCTATACTCAAGCAGGAAGAAACAACAATCCTGCTGGCCAATAAATTCAGCTCAGATTTTACCCCCTTCATCACCTCCAATCACTCCCCATGAAATACCTCACCTACCTTTCTTTGCCTATTATCACAAAAGAGCAGGTCATCACTGTGCCCTCTAAAGCTAGAAACATGGCATCAATAGGCACTTATAGAATCCCAAGGGGCTAGCTTGAAACATGACCTGGCAGACCCACTCTGATCCCTATTTAACCACAGTCTCTAAACAGGCTTTGTTCCAGTAGAGTGGAAGACAGTCATCCATCTGCACAAGGGGGGGGGACTATCAATAGAATCAGGGAACTACTGACTCATAAGTCTGACTAGCCCCATATTTAAGGCTATGGGAAAGAATAATCTTGGACCCGATTAATGACACAGGAAATCTCTAGACTCCAGACCCAATCCAGTTTGGTTTGTCAATGGCAGGTCCTACCTGCTCAATCTGGTGAACTTCTTTGAGATGGTCACAAAGACCATTGATGAGGGTAAGAAAATGCATACCACCTACCTTGACGTGGTCAAGACATTTGACACAATATCACAAACTTTAACCCTGAGCTATTCGAAAAGAGCTTGCAATTGGTCTCCCTTAAAACACCTCCCTTTAGAAGAAGCCATCAATTACTTTAACTTTAACTTCCTTGCCATTCTTAACCACCATGCTCCAACCAGATTCATTAGAATTAAAACCAAGTCTGCCCCATGGCTTTCAAAAGTAACCAAACACAAAATGCATCTTAGAAATAAACATTGAGCCAAATGGAGAATGACTAAAAACCCTGTTGACCAACAAACCTTTAGACAGTTAAGAAATGACACTAAGAAAGCTATACTCTCTCTGATAAAAGAAATTACTACCTACAATTTCAACAAACTAACCAAAACAACCCACAAAAATTCTGGACTAGCATTAACCAATTACTCCACCCAGGTCAATCTACCACACCTAACCCTCAAAATACTAACCATAATAATCCCATTAATACAGCCAATACATTCAATACCTTCTTTTCTAATGCTATCCACACACTAGCTAGTCAGCTATCACCTAATGGCTTCACTTCACCTTCCTATAACTCATCCTCACCCCCTCCTTCTCATTTTCAACCTGTCCCAACTACATATATTCTAACCCTTATACAAAAACTAAAACCATGCTCTCGCTTCAGCAGACCAACTACCTGCTGAATTTCTACAGCTATCAGCCAAAGATATAGCATATCCCATTTCCATTCTGACCAAGAGGACTATTACCGAAGGTCAAATACCTAGCTTATGGAAAGTCTCTCATATTATCCCCCTCCATAAAGTTGGGCACTCCACTGAGCTCTCCAACTACCGCCCCATTGCCCTTCTTTCTACTTTGGCAAAGATCATGGAGAAATGCATCCACAGGCAATTACTTGACCACTTAACCCAAAATAACTTACTTTCCAGCTGTCAACACGGTTTCAGACCCTCACACAGCACTACCACTGCCCTCCTTTCCTTTACAGATTGCATAAACAAAAAACGCAACCTTAATAACCTTTCCTCAGCACTATTTATTGACCTGTCCAAAGCATCTGACATTGTTAATCATCAGATTCTCATCAACATACTCAAATCCCTATCATTAGATGCACCTTCCATAAAATGGTTCCAGTCCTACCTTGATAAAAGACAACAGGCAGTAATTTGGCATAAGACTCTATCTACCCTCCAACCGGTTACCCTAGGTGTCCCTCAAGGGTCCATACTAGGACCTCTCATCTTCTCCATATTTATTAATGACTTTCATCTAGCCATTCCCTAAGCCACATGCATACAATATGCTGATGACTCCTCACTTATATGCTCAGCCAAATCCACATCTGAACTTCACTCTCTTACCCAGAAGGTATTTAACACAGTTGAACAATGGTTCATACAACGTTGCCTTCTTTTGAACCCCAAAAAAAAACTAAACTCCTCCTCTTCAATCCTACTCACAAGTTCTCTCCGTTTGATTTCTCGGTTACATTCACCAATGGTACCATTATATCACCAGACCAAACCACCAAACTACTGGGTATCACAATTGATAACAATCTGAACTTTGACATCCATATCAACAATGCTATAAAAACTGTCAACAAAAAACTTGGCTCTCTCTATAGGATTAAACCCTTCCTTTCCCCCACAGCCAGAACAACCATAGCTCACACCCATCTAATCTCTACACTCCTCTATGCCTCACCCATTTTTACTAAGCTATCTAAACATAACCTCAGCAAACTGGAAATGTCCTACAATAACATTGCCAGATTTGCAACAGGAAACCCTTACAGAACCCACCATTGCATAAATATAAAGCAGCTAGGACGACTGGAGCTAAAAAAACCTGGTTAAATTCCATCAATTAACCATTGCCCATAAAACTCTTTATAAACCTTCCAGTACTCCTATCTACCCTCATCACCCCATATACAAACCTGAAGTCCTTGCATTCCTCACACAAACATCTTCTACACACCTCTAAACCTAACAACAAGGCTGGGGATTCTCTCTTCTCCAATGCTGTCGGAAAAACCTGGAATCTTCTCCCCAGTTACCCTTCCTCTCTTCCCTCTCTATCACGCTTCAAAAACAGACTGAAACTTTACCTTAGAACATACTGGTTGTGCCCCTGTACTAAACATGACTAGGCATCGATCCATCAGTTTAAAACTTAGCTCTGCCTATCCCAGACTACTCATGAATTTTATTTTATTTATTTATTTGCAGTTGGTTTACCAGGATAGTCCATTGAGCCAAAATGAGCCCGTTTTCAATGAAGTCCTGGGTAGAAAAGCTCCATAACAATCTCAATACAGTAGGTTATTAATGATAGTTATACAATGCAAAACGTTCAAGCAAATAATTACAAAATAGTTCAGCATACATTAGAAATTCTGTATACTTATGATGGATTATATAGATGATACAGACTAACAAAGTAATACTGGAAGTAAATTCATATTACGATGCATAAACTTAAGAAGTGCAGTCTAGTACATTATATCAGACTAGTACATTTTTGCAAATTCCATAGGAAACAGAGTGTGAGTGTTAGGGAAAAAAGGAATAATTACTGGAGAAGCAGGGGAAGGATGGAAGATGAGGTAGCCAGAGTTAATTATGTGGGATGGGAGCAAGAACATTCCCACTGGGATGCTAGGTGCGAATGAAATCTTTTGAAAATCAAATGGTTAGGGGTTGTGCGAATGGAAGGTGGAAGGGAGTTCCAAAGGTGTGCTGGGCCGTAGGATAGTAGGTTTTTACCAGGGGGATGAATTGGTTTATGCACTACTAATAGATTTTGATTATGAGACCTTAATACTCTATTTGGCAGATGCATTTTAAAGGCAGAAGAAAGTGAGGGACAAAGGGAGGGGTTGAGAATGAGTTTGTGGGCTAGAGTTAATTTTGTGTAGGTTAGATGATTAGGTAGCTCTAGCCATTTTAGTTTTTGGAGAGAGAGACAGTGGTGGGTTGATGACTTATGGCTAGTAGCAAACTTGGCAATTTTGTTGTAGCAGGAGGAGAGTTGTTTTTTACAGAGGACTGTAGATTAGTTAGGAGTGGAGCTCCATAGAGAAGGGAGGGGATGAGAAAGGAAGTAGAAAGAGTGATTTTTTTGGGCGGCGCAGTGGTAGAAAATGAAGAGGTTAATTTAGAAATAGATTCAATGAAAAAAGAGTTAAATTGGGTAGCTAAATCGGAATCTGGAATATTTGGGTCTGGGGAAGGGGTATCTGAACTGTTATATATTACTTTTTGACTATAAACAAAGACTCCCTCCAAAACTACACTGTGTCCAACCTCTGTAAATACTTTCTACTGTTGAATTTCTTTATTTTAATATAATTAACCTGTCTTCTCTTTTGACTTTATTTCTTTTTATGTATTATACCTGTATGTTGTATTGTATATGCATTCTTGCACTGTAAGTGCTTCTTTTTTTGTCCTCACAGAATTTTCAGTTGTAACCTGGAATATGCATTGTATATAATGAATGCTGCTATTTAGTCATTTTTCTGTTGTAACCTGGAATATGCATTGTATATAATGAATGCCGCTATTTAGTCATTTTTTTTGTTTGCTAAGTTTTTCATGTATCTGTTTTGGAGCTTATCTCCCCGGGCCTCTACTGAAAATGGACATGCATCCAGTTAGACTAGCCCGGTCAACAAATGGAAAATAAAATAAATAATAAATAAATTAATAAACGTACAGAAAAACTGTTTACTGTACTCTGTTAAATGAATACTTTTTCTCTGAAGAAAGAGAAGAAAAAAGTCAAATAATACACGCAGTTAGTCAGACAGTGGCATAGCCATCAAGTCAACCATTAGCACTACCTTTATGTTACAGTATAATATGTTTGACAATTAGCAAAAGATAAAGCAGGTAGAAAGTCTAAAAATGACAACAGAAAATGTCAAAACTGTTTCCGGCAGTTACTCACTGTGAATTCTCCACAGAAAGTACAGCGGTGGCCAATGATCAGTATTGGGGTACAGAACATCCCACAACAGGCGGACGTTAACAGGAGAGTTTTCCTGGATTGTGGAGGAAAGCAGAACCTAAAATAAACAATTTCGTGTTAAGATACTGTCCACTGAAGGATGGCAAATTAATGTAATGCTCTATCTACCAACCTCGACTCTTCTCTAACAGTGACCTTTCTTGCTAAGTGTTGCAGAATGCCAAGTCTTAATTACAAATGCTACAAACTCGAAATATCTCAGGTAAAAGTGACAATACTGGAAAATAAGACTATGTTCTCAACTCATTCCCACTTTCACAAAAATGGGGAAAAAATACCAATCCATACTGCATATATTAATGGCTTCCTGTCTATATGCAGCTTCCCTATAAAGTCTACTTCAAATTCAACAGTACCAATCTACAAAGCAACTGACAAAACACAGCCTTAAATACCTGAAGCAACTACTTATTTCCAAAAGTGAAATATCAACTAGCAATGCTTTTTTTTGGCTCAACATATAAAAGACAGACAGAGACCATTTTGTTTCCCCTTTCATAACTCATATAACTTTCTCCTACCATGCATCTCAGAAATGTAGCACAACCAATGTCATTGCTGAAGAGAGATACAACTCTCACTCACAATGAAATGAAACACTGTTTGATATACATTTGCTCTCAATTATTCTAGCACTGCTGTATTATACCATGTATTTAGTCATATAGCCTAACTTAAAGCAGAAATTCGCAGTGCATGTTCATCTTTCCAATTCAAAAGCAATTTGTTCACACTTTCAACTTTGTTGCCCCCACCCAATATCACTAATGTAGGTTCCCTTCCAGCAAGGATATACCACTGCTGAATACAGAATGTCACATCTTAATTTTGCTTTCTACTTACCTGTGGATGTGGAGCATGCTTGAGGTGTTTCGATGCAATAACAAGCTGCAGCAGATTGCTGGGCAATGACAATCGCTCAAAATACCAAACTAAGTTCCAAAATATGATTGAGTGGTTGTCTACGAGATTAGGTTCTGAAAGGACAGCATCTCCTTCATTTTCAATTAAACTTTCCATCTCTTTGCGTAGTACCAGTGGGCTGAGATAAGGAACATTTACCTGCTCTGAATTTGGTCCCTGACCACATGAAAACTAACAAGTGGGAAGAAAAAAAAAGAATAAGATGAAAATATTCCAGTGTTTTGAGAATTCTGTGTAAACATATGCCATGTATAAATAAAATACCTTTAATGTTAGGTACCTATCTTAAAAATAGATCACAGATTTTATTCAACCAGCAGGTTACACTATATAAACTATTGTCTTTATACTAGCTACTTAATTAGGACCACTCCAAGCCAACACTAGCATTCAAGTCATCGGGTATGTACACAATGGTAGGTATGCAAATGCAAAGACATACAAGTGTGTGTGTGTGTGTGTGTGTGTGTATACATATAGGTGTATATATGTATGTATGTGTATATATGCATATATGTATGGAGCTCCTTCAGTTGATCAACCTTCCAAAATGCCGAATGTCATACAGCCGTGACCATATGACCGACATTTCAGAAGGTCGAACAGTGTGAATGAGGATCGATGTACATTGCAGAACAGGAAATTTGCAGTTTTCCTCATTGTAGTGGAATCTTGTAACTGGTACATTTAATTAGCAGGTAATCTGGGGGCTTAACTCCCTGCAAAAAAAATTGTTTTCAATTTTACTTTCGACCTTCTGAAATGTCAGCTATATGGTCTCGGCCATATGATGTACGGCATTTTGGAAGATCGATCAACTGAAGGGGATCCCTACAGACACAGACATAGACACAGGCACACAGACACACACCCATATATGTAACAGCCAGCTTATTCTGCACATACACTATGTAATATGGTAATTAAAGCTTGCAGTAGATAGGCAAATGTAATACACCTGGTCAGATGCTATTAAAAGGAAGCCTCTCATGAAAAAGTATGTTCAAGACCAAGAGTGGAGAGAGTTTTTGGGATACAGTAATCAAAATAAGCTGATATTCCACACTCAAGTCTACATCTTATCTTTGGAGAACATACATTTACCAGAGGATTTACCAGGCCTCAAGTTATCAGCACAGCATAAGACTCTGAGTTTCTGGTACACTTGAATGTTATAGGCAGCTTATTCTAAGCTGCAGCATCAGGAAAACAAAATAAACCCGGGAGCATTGTCTGGTTAACAAATTTGCTCAAGGTCATACAGCAGGCAAATGAGGACCGAGGAAATCAAACATTATACCTACCACAGGAACTACAGCTAATAGCCTTAACTTTCAGAGTCAAATGACCTATTGCTTTACAGATCATATGCATAAAGGCTAACTGGTCTCTTATTCCTAGGGTCAGGGGCAGGGCCAACCTTGAGGAGGAGCATCACCACAGCATTGTGCCAAGACTTGCGTGCATAGCTTGCGGCTAGGTTAAGGTTAAAAAAATTTAAAGAGAGGTCCTGCAAGAACCTGACGGACACTGTTTAATAAGCACTTGGGTAAGTTTTGTTCAGGACGCATGGAGGAAGAGTTTTTGGTTTTCAATAACACCTTAAGGACATGTTTTTCAGTAATGACGCAGGGCAAGAGAATGTATGGTGACTGGTTTTGGAATTGGTGTTTTGAGGGTAAAGTTTGAACAGAACTTGTATGGTACTAAATTTGTAATGTCATTGGCTCAGAGAGTGGTACTGTTCAAGTTAAATTTAGAGCAATGTCCAATGTTATTCCTTTATTGTCTAACAAAGAAAGATGGATGTGTAGTTACCTGTTCCTTCAGAAGCCAATCTCTGTTCCTTGCTTTACTGGTCCTTCTAGTTCATCTCATTTTCATGGTAACATTTTAACCATATTCTGAGACGTTTTCACCTTATTGTAGGTTTTAAGGCATTTTTCCCTCATTACAAAGTTACGCCACTTGACCACTGGAGGGGATTAAATTTCCTATTGTATTTGGCTCTAACTGGACTGCTAGTTCAATACTTTTGTTTAAGTGAAATTAAGAGAAGTTGCCTGCTGTGTCAGTAGTGGTGTCATAGGTAAATTTTCAAATTTCATCTAAAAACTGCATACTTTTCACCCAAAGTCGTCCTTAAATATGGAGATGTTGGTTACAGGGGAAGACGGTGGTTTTGAGAGCAAATCTCCAAGTTTATGGTCTACCTTACCTGCAGACTATGGTGGTATAACCTGTACAGGCAAAACTACTGAGGACCAGATCCAAAATAGTTTAGTCTCAAGTGGGTTCACTAGCTATTTGGTCAGGGAATTCCTATTTAACAAATCCAGAAATTTCTAAGCAAACTTTATTGAGTAGTTGAAGTCATCTCAGATTACGCAGTTAACTGCTTTTAGGAATTTCTTCTGAAGTTTCCAGAAATCTAACATGATCATCTGGTGATACTGAGAAGGTTCTGTAGCATGCTGCAAGTTGGAAACTTGTCTTGTCCAGGGTAAATTGAAGTTCTAGGGCCTTGGTTAGTGGGTTTCTGGGTATCAGTCTAGATAAGACAAAGCCCTTGACAAATATGGAAACACCCCCACAGTTTCCACCATTCCTGAAATCATGGTGAGGGCAAAGTCCAGGGATGGAGGGAGTGCTTTCTTTGCATTTGAAATGCTCCATATGCAGCAGTGCCTCAAAATTTGGCAGTTTACTATTTTTGCTACTTAGAATCTTGGCACTAGTAATGTCTTTCGTCTTTTCCCAGTTAGGGGTCACCACAGTGGAACTCTGGTCTGCCAATGATTGGCAGTGGATTTTTTTTTTTTTTAATGTTGCCAAGTTGCCAGCCCGATGCCCAACCTTCAAAGAAGGCACACCCATTCACGCACGCACCTACCTGCATGTCTTTAATGTCACTCAACCGCGGGGAGGACATGCAGACTCCACACAGAAGGCACAACAGCAGAGAATTGAACGGGATAACCTCTTGCTGTGAGGCGACAACACTAACTACTGCACCACTGCGGCTTCGACTTAGAATCTTGGCATTGAGAATTGAAAAATGAAAATGTGCTCATTATCCACTATTCAACTATAAATACTGCATTTCTTGCAAGGACTCAGCATTTGGCCTCAATATAAAGAATAATTAAATAAAACAAAAGAAACAAGAGAAACAACCAGGAAAGAACTTTGTAAGAGACAATGGCACTTAAACAGTTAGAAAATGGTAACAATTAACACTGTCCCACAAGAATAAGTGCTATACTTTCCAAACTAGCCCCAACACAAGGCTAGACAAACTGTTTTAGTTAAAGAAAAAAGGTGCAGTTATTAGAGTTTTAATGCCTCAAAACCGTTCCAGCAACAGAAATAAACTAAATCAAGCAAAATATACTTTTTACTTCCCTGCTGTAGAGAGATATTCAGAAAAAAATGTTGATTTAAGTTTAAAATGTCTCTAAACCAGTGTGCTGATTTGCAATTCCGAGTAGTCCAACCACAGAGGACCAAAAGGCACTCACCTAACATGGAGCCCAAACCCATGACTGGGGAACAGAGCATCATGCTCTACCAACTGAACTAGACGAGCTTTCATTTAAACAGTATACAAGTTTAAAATATCTAGGTTTGGTATTATGTATAAGCCTTGAGAAAGTTCCATTAGGGGCAGCAGTGAACATGTATGGAGTTTTACTGTTTATTCAGGAGTCTTACTTGCAGTGGCTATAGCAGAACAAAAAGCATCTGAATCACTGCCTCAAACTGGTAGTCAGGCCAGTGATGCATACTGTAAAGCAGCCTAAGTAGTGCTAACCACTCGGGACATTATTGCACATTTGTTAGGTTTCCTAGCTGGGAAAGGTTATATACTACTTAGAGATGTTTTTTTCAATCCCCAAACTTGTACTATGCCACCATACTTCTTGGAGGCATGTCTGAATGTTGGAGACAGCATTAGGCAGGTTTGGAAAGTTGCTGGTGCCTTCTGTGAATGTAAAACTGTAACTAGTAGGATACTGCAAGGACCATTACTGGGGTCTCTCCTGTTTTACATTTATTTTGCGGAGATCCAAGCCAATATCCCAGAAGTATGGTTGACAATGTCTGCTAATGCCTGTAGGGTGGGGCACTGGTATCCACTTAAACACTAATACTAAACTGCCTTAGAAAAGGTCGGAATACGCACATACCTGGGGAACTAAAAAAAGGTTTCAAACTAAAAGAAAGTGCACACTACTATTCAACAAAAAGCTTCTCCCACCTCTTATGTTGTAAGGGGTACTCCTCTTCAGACAGCCAATAAGACAGCTGAGTACTTAAGTAGCCAACTCTCTCTCATTTGATCATGTTCTCACCAGTAAGGAAATCCGTATATATGGCCCAGTTAACTTCCAAAGAAATAAATTCAAGATCCAAAGAAGTCATCTTACCACTGCAGTGTTTCATTATCAAACCCATCAAATAATGCCTTCCCTTTGGTACTGACAAATCCAAAACTATGAATTTGCTTCTTTCACACTGGTACAGGACACTGCGTGCTCACTTCAGGAACCAAGTTAAATGCAAGACTCTCTCTGAAATGCCCCCTTTTCTGCTAACAAAATAAAAAAGCTTGAATACTGTTCACACATTCTGAGTTCTTAGCTCAGTCATACAGCTAAATACAAGATGTTCTCTCTGAAACACCCTCCTTTCTGCTAACAAAATCAAAAAAAGCCTAAATACTGTTCACACATCCTGAATTCTTAGCTCATGTCAACAGGTAAAGTTTTATCAAGGATCTTAGACTGCACCTTTGTGATGTTTTGAGCCATTGGGTTATCCACTTAAGGCTTACAGTGGACTGCTGTTCTACTTCTTGTCTGTTGTCCTACAATACTAGTGATAGTGCAGTGTCCTATCAGATAACTCAGGCTTACAACCTTAAACTGTATTTATTACATGACTGGCTAGACCTTTTTTCCTTCAGATAATTAATTGACTATACTATTTTTCCTGCTGCTCCCTCAGCCAAATTTACTTTGTTCCTCTCTGCAGACTCTCATGCACTCAGTTTTTTTGCTGTGAAACTGTAGCTGTCTGAGGATAACCTGTCCACAGATTCACAGTATTTTGCAGTACTTTACTTCTTCAAAACAGTTCTACTCTAACTGCAGTATGATGGAATAGCATAACCCTTGTGCTTCCAAAGCATGCGATACGACTACTGTTCCTATTACATAACATTATTCCACTGAAAGAGTAACAGATAAAGCCTCATCGAGTAGGTGTTGGACCATTTCCTACTATGTCCCCCTCCCAATCCCAATTCCCCAGCCATCCTCATGACATTAAATTCATAGGACCTATTCTCCACAAAGAACTTCACATCCCAACCCTTCTTAATGGCATACACAAATGCAGTCATATCCCAGGCACAATAATACATACAACTCATAAACCATCAGTCTGAATTTAAGCACTCCACACTTTCTTTCCCCCTTATATTTACTGACTCCAGTGATCATAACTTTTTCCATCCACCCTACTCATTTATCTACTCATACCCCTCCTATTTGTTATCTCAGTGTTTTAGCTCCTGTCTCACAGACCAATCTCTAAACAAACCTACATACCATGCCTTACTCTACTTGTTTTATCATATTACAAATCACCACAGACCACTCAAACTTGCACAATTTTTTCTCATCTGATTCAACTCTAACCATTCAAATCACCCCACTTCACCATTAATCACTTCCAATATACACAATGACTCACTCTACTTCAGAATTAAATTACTAAACCCTCACACACCTTCTTCTTTTTCTTTCGGCTGCTCCCGTTACGGGTCGCCACAGCAGATCAACTGTTTCCATTTCTTCCTGTCCTCTGGATCTTGCTCTGTCACACCAACCACCTGCATGTCCTCTCTCACCACATCCATAAACCTTATCTTAGGCCTCCATTTTTTCCTGTTACCTGGCAGCTTCATCCTTAGCATCTTTTTCCCAATATATTCTGCATCCCTCCTCAGCACATGTCCAAACCAACGTAATCTTGCCTCCTTGGCTTTGTCTCCAAACCTACCAACCTGGGCTGACCCTCTACTATATTTATTCCTAATCCTGTCCATCCTTGTCACACCCAGTGAAAATCTTAACATCTTCAACTCTGCCACGTCAAGCTCCGACTCCTGCCTTTTTGTCAATGCCACTGTCTCCAACCCATATAACACAGCTGGTCTCACTACCCTCTTGTAGACATTCCCTTTCACTCTTACTGGTACTCATCTGTCACAAATCACTCCTGACACTCTTCTCTGCCCACTCCATCCTGCCTGTACTCTCTTCTTCACCTCTCTTCCACACTCACCATTACTCTGAACTGTTGATCCCAAGTACTTAAAAACTCATCCACCTTCCCCACCTCTACTCCCTACATCCTCACCATTCCTCTATCCTCCCTTTCATTCACACACATATATTCTTAGTCCTGCTGACCTTCATTCCTCTTCTCTCTAGAGCATATCTCCACCTCTCCAGGGTCTCCTCCACCTGTTCCCTACTCTCACTACAAATCACAATGTCATCTGCGAACATCATAGTCCACGGGGACTCCTGTCTGATCTCGTCTTTCAACCTGTCTATCACCATTGCAAATAAAAAAAGGGCTCAGAGCTGATCCTTGATGTAATCCCACCTCCACCGTAAACGCATCCGTCACTCCCACCATAGACCTCACTGCTGTCACACTACCCTCATACATATCCTGTACCACTCTTGCATACTTCTCTGACACTCCCAATTTCCTCATACAATACCACAACTCCTCTATAGGCACTGTCATATGCTCTCTCTAAACCCATAAAGACACAATGCAACTCCTTCTGACCTTCTCTGTACTTCTCCATCAACACTCTCAGAGCAAGCATCGCATCTATAGTGCTCTTTCCTGGCATGAAACCATACTGCTGATCATTAATCATCACCTCCCTTATTAACCTAGCTTCCACTACTCTTTCCCATGGCTTCATGCTGTGACTGATCAGTTTAATCCTTGAACCAAAATAAAATTAACTGTTAAATGTAACCAGAACAAGCTTACCAAACGTATTCATCTTTTACCATTCTGTGGGGTTTATTCACCTCCACCCGGGTCCCTCCTCCCATCAGGATTCCCCAGTAACCTTCAAAAATTATCCCAAGACAAACACCTCTTCCTACTCAGTCCACCCACTTCCTTCCAAAACATGGACCACACACCACCATCACCATAACCATCAAAACCCAATCCGCCTACCTCAAAGCTACCCAAACAGCTTAAATGTATTTCCTTGAAAACTTGTAGCATCTATAATAAAATTTCAGAACTTGATGCCCGGGTCCTCCCACAATAAACCAGATATTCTTGCCATAACTAAGACATGGCTAAAACCCCATACACTCGACTCTGAAATTTCAGTCCCTGGTTATATTATCATCAGGGCTGATAGAACTAAAACAAAAATGTGGTGGAGTAGCTTTTCTGTACCCTGACTATCTTGAAATCCTACTTTACAATAAATCCGTTCCTAAATTCCATAATGCCAAACTCATCTCCCATCTTAAGCTAAATAACCATAAACAACCATTCATAACAGTATTCTATATTCCCCAAGGAAATGATGAAATAACCCTGGAAAACATCCTAAACTAGATATTACATATAATTTCTAATGAAAAGATAATCCTAGGTGACATTAATTTCATCTGATAGATTGTCTCCACAAAATACCCATCAACTTGCTTCAACCTACTTGGCTTGACTCAACTCATTTCCTGCCTCACACATTACAACTATTTCAAAAGCTGTGGTTCAATTCTTGACTGGACATCGGTCTCTGATTCCATTAAGTATGTCTCCAGTGGCACCCTCTCTGACTCCTTCAGTGACTACCTTCCAGTACATGCACGGACTCAGTTCCCATCATATCAAACACTTACTTAGAACTTCCTGTAACCTCACTAATTTTAACCTTGATACATTTAATAGAATCCTAAGCTCCTTTAACTGGTCCAGCCTGAAAAAATATTCCACCTGATGAAGATGTACACAAAATTCACACATTTTTCCTGAAAGTTCTCAATAGTCTGGCTCTAAACAGAACAAAACCAATGACAAATATCTATAATCTTTGACTATCTACTCATAGCAGGCACATAATACATGAAAGAGATAGGGCTTGAAAAGAATGGCTAAAACATAGATCTCATCAAAACCTACAACACGAAAGAATTATGTAACAGTACTAAAGTAAAGACAGATTAATGCAAAGAAAATCTACGACGGTAACCCCTTACTAAATCAGTGTGCCGATCCTAAAAAAATCTGGTCTTTTATTATTAATATACTCCATTCTGAAATGATGACAACCATCACATCTAATCCTGCCCCACACAATACTCCGTCTGAAACAGCTGCTCAATGTAATGCAAAAACTTTAAGTCCTTACCAAACATTTTTCACTTCACAATCCTGACATGCCTCCTACTCAGACAGCAAACACCTCTGCTTCACCATAAAACCTATCCAGGCCTCCTGCATCAAATCTCTACTCCTTAAATTGAAACCATGTTCTCCTTCAGCTGATAATCTTCCAGTAAAATATCTCAATCTAGCTGCCAGTTCCACAGAATATCCTATGTCTGTCCTAATTAATAGATGTATCAAAGAATTGTATGTCCCTTTTCTATGCATTCACAAACTACAGCATGGTTTTTAGACCCACCCATATCATTCCCATGACCTTAATAACCTACACAGATACTACTAAAGCCAGAGACAAAGGCAAACTGCTTTCCTCTATATTCCTTGATCTCTCTAAAGCTTTTGATCTAGTCCCTCATGAAAAACTCTTCTGTCAACTGACTTTCATAAGACTATCACAGTCCACACTATGGTTTAACTATTTAACCAATAGATACAGTCTGTTAAATGGTTCTCCACCTTTACTCCCTTCCTTTCTGTCAATACTGGTGTGCCACAGGGCTCCATACCTTGCCCTCTAACTCTTCAGTATATTCACTAACAATCCACATAAACTCTCTCAGCAAAATTCCCTCATACAATACACTGACATTTCTACCCTAGCATGTACTTCAGATAACCTCATACATCTTGAGAGAATTACTCAACATAATCACCTGCTACAGGGTAATCACTTGCTACTAATTCCACCCCCCCAAAAAAATTCTCTTTTTTCCAAAATCCCATTACCATGAAAAAAAAACTATTTTAAAATCTCTTCTTTAAATAATACCATGATTGAAGTTATCTCACATACAAAACTACTTGGCATGACAACTGACAAAAAGCTTGAATTTGATTTACATATCTACAACAGTATCAAGAAAACCGGTCAGAAACTAGGTGTCCTTCACAATGTAAAGACATTCCTTACAAACTCTGCCAACGTAACTCTAGCTACCACTTACTTACCTCTTTACCCTCCCCTCCTATATGGAGCCCCTATTATGACCAACCTAAAAGCCTCCCCTAGTTCTAAGCTTGAAAAATGCTACAACAAAGATGACAGAATTGCTAGCAAAAAACCTTACCAGACCCACTACTGATTAACAGTAAAACACTAACTGCCTCAAACTTCCTCACCACCTTATACCCAGCTCATCTTAACCCACAAAACCACCTATACCCCATGTGCCTGCCCAGCAATTAGTTCCACACTCCAATTCTATCTACTAAATGTCCCCCTTCAATCAAATGATAAATTGCTGGTTTTCTACAAACAACAAAGGGCTGCTGGAGTCTGTCTCTATTCCAATAATGTAGCCATCATCTTTTCAAACCATTATTAAAATACTTTCCCTCTACTTCCTGGTTTTGACGCTGCTCCTTAGCTGGGACACAGCTTCTCCTAACATCCTTCATAACCTTCTCCCTTTAAAGCACTAAATCATTTAACCTGCTTATCCCCTTCTAATACATCACATTATTGTAATAGTTAAACTACTATATCTACTTCTAATTAGCACAACCAAATTGCCACTCCATTGCTACTTCTCTATTAACACTTAAACTTGCTTATCCCCTCTAACACCTCACTCTAATGTATTTCTTAAATTACCCCTAGCTATCATATACCACTCCTCTATCTGTAAATTCTCAATACAATGCTTGTACATTAAGGTTTGTGAGTATCAATACAATTTTTTATACTGATTACTATGCCATGCATTCACTGAAACTGTGTTACAAAATTACTGTAAATATCACTGCATTACATTTAGTACCATGGAGCTTTTCTCCCCAGGCCTCCATTGAAAAAGGGCACCCGTGCCCAGTTGGACTTTCCCAGTAAACAAATATCAATAAATACATAAATAATATCACTCAACTGGAAAAGCCCCAACAATTTTTAACCAAGAAAATTGAAGGCCTTAAATCCTTCAACTGTCTCAATAGATTAGCACAGATTTTCTTGACTGTATAAAAAGTGTGAATCTACAAAATTCGGAAAAAGAATTTTAATAAGAACTATTTTGTTTCCAGGGGGCAAGCCTCACCTGTGTCCTTCACATCATCTGTTACTCATATATACCAACTCTGAGATCAGCCTATATTGGGGAAAGTACAGCTGTGTAAGTAAACTTACCATAACAGATGTTCTAATGATCACTGCTGTAAGCACCCTTGGTTATGTGGGCTATATCCTGTCAAGGAAATACCTGGCCAGCTGCCATGTACCCACACCAATGGTCAGCTTGAGCTGAGCTGACTAAAAAGACAAGTCTGGGTACCAAGCTCTTTAGAGCTTTCATGCCAAAAGACAGAGGGAGGCTAAGCCTTAAAAGGACAATGCCAGAAAAAAAATACACACATATATATATATATATATATATATATATATATACACACATTCTTACCCTGGCATAAACACCACACCAAACAACAAGGGACATGCAAGGAGGGAGAGAATGGTTACTGTACCAGTGATCACTTGAATATCTACTGTTATGGCAAGATTACTTACACAACTGTGCTACATTCATTATATTGATCACTGCTGCAGTAGTGTTAGATTACCCTAGCTTACTATGTTTTGGACTTGAATAGGAAAGGATCCAGCAGTGCCTGGAAAATGGTCCTAGCAAGGCCTGAGCTAGACCTAGAGAATGAATCAAGCTTGTAATGCCTTGAAAATGAATACAGAGTACCAGAGTTGCTGCTTCTAGAACAGTTCTAGAATTCAACCTTCTCCAAAAAGCTATAAATGAAGCTAAGACCCTGGGAGAGTGGGCCTTGACCTTGCTTGGACTAATTTAGTTGTGATGAGTATAAATGATAGTTAGATACTTACCATAACGTTAGCTCTGTGTTGTCTCATTTTCATCTGGTTCAGCATTTGGGTTGTTGGATCTGATCTCAGCAACTTCTACCATAGCTTTAGATCAGAAAACTCCAACTCCTCCCCTACCCACAATTCCCTCCTCCTGTGTGATTTTGCTCAAATTGAATTTGCTGACTATTCTAATTATACACACCAAAAATTATGGAATGGATTAATAATCTAAAAGCATTGCTTACTTCAAGAAAATGATGTGGAACAAGCACACACCATCTTAGTTGAGGTCTGCCCGAGCCCCAGAAGAGGCAAAATGGCAATTTGGAAGGGGGAAGAAGGGAGGGATTTTGAACTGGAGGAACAGGAGACAACACAGATCTAACATTATGACACATAAATAACTGTATATTTCCATCTGATTCAATGTTTGTGACAGATTCCCAAGCTGCCTAAAAGAACCTGGGTAGACTCAAAGGAGGACAGTCCTGAAAATGGCAGAGCCAAAGGATGAGTGACTGAGTGACCTCTATATTGCATATCCAGCTTATGAGATGAGGTACAAAAATGTGAACTGATGACCAGGTCACTGCTGCACACATCACCAATAGTAACTCTTTTTTGCAAATGCTGTAAAGGTAGCCATTGCTCTAGTGGAGTGAGCCTTAGGTTTTGAATGCAAAGGCAATCCTCTAGTTTTATAAACAAAAAAAATTCAGTTTGCCAACCATTTGAAAGTGTGACGTTGTCATCTGTTTTGGAAAAGGAGACAAATAGCTGGTCTGACTTGTTATCATCTTTGGCACAGTGCAAGTACAATCTGAGTTGTCTGTGGACATCTTAACATATTAAGCATGCGTTTCCCTTTGGTTCAGCAGTTCAGAAAAAATACAGGTAAGTTAATGTATTGAGTCAAATTTGTTTCATAGGACATCTTTGGAAAGAAGGAAAGTACAGTTGTGTACACTTACCATAAATGTAGATGTTTAAGTGTATTCACTGTTGCAGTCATCACACTTGGGTTATCCTGCCAGGGGTAGCCCTCAGTCAGCCCGAAAACAAGAGGCTTAGTATTTCTGCATTGGTTACTGTTGTTCCAGGACCGACGTCAAATAGTCAGTGGTATAAAAACAGGCAGCAGACACCATTACATCAGTTTTTCTTGCCCCAAACTTCAGGAGCCCCCAAACAGGGAACCAAGTCATGGTGGAATAACACCACCAGTAGAAAATAAATACCAACAGCCCTGTAAAGAGTGAGGAAGAGAGAGAGAGAGAGACAAGGGGGCTGGAGAGTGGGAAACCAGGACTGCAACAGTGAATACACTCGAACATCTACATTTATGGTTAAGTGTACACAACTGTACTATGTTTTTCATGTTTCACTGCTGCAGTCATCACACTTGGGTTGATTCCCAAAGCTGAAGAATGGGTGGAGGCAGTAAAGAAGAATTGGGGCTGGCTAGTATGCCCTGCAGGACTGCGGTTGCAAAGCTTGCTTTTGATTTGGAAAAAATAGGCAGGTGGTAATGCTTGGTGAAGCTATGAACAAAACTCCATGTTGCAGCTTCCAGGATGTCCCTGGTAAGGACCCCTCCGAGAAAGGCTGTACAGGTTGAAGTTGCCCTAGTGGAATGTGTTCTGACCACCTGTGGGGGTGGGTTTCCATGGTGTTTGTAACAGAAATGGATACAGTGTGCTTTCCATTTGGATATGGTTTGCTTTGATATGGCCTTGCCCTCTGCCCCTGGTGCAAAGCTGACTAGTAACTGGTCAGATTTCCTAAAGGGCTTAGTCCTATCCAGGTAGAATCTGTGCTGTCTGTGCGCATCTAAAGAGTGCAGGATCCTTTCCCACTTATTTTGAGGTTTAAGGAAAAAGGTGGGCAAATGAATAGACTGGTTGAGAGCCACACTGGACACCACTTTAGGCATGAAAGTTGGGTTAGTCCTGAGGGAGACCCTGTCCGCATGAAAAATAAGTTCCACAGCCATAAGTGCTTGTAGCTCACTCTTCTAGATGAAGTGATGGCTAAAAGCAAGGCTGTTTTTCAAGAGAGGAATTTTAACTCTGCTGGAACTGCAGGCTCAAAGGCGGGGTAGCGTGAGGTTTTCCAACATAAAGTTAAGGTCCCAAGCAGGGGTAGGGGCTCTTCTTGGTGGCCTTAAGTTGTTAGCCTTTCTCATGAACTGCTTGCTGAGAGGGTGTGAGAAGAGAGGTGGCTCAGTGCTGTAATGTGCAGAGATGGCAAAGGCATGGATTTTAATGGAAGAGAAGGACAGGCCCCTGTGGAGTAGGTCTGCTGGGTAATCCAGGATGAGAGGTAAGGATGGCTGTGCTGGGTCAGCTCCTTTAGTCTGGATCCAGGAACAATACCTTTTCCACTTGTCCGCACAGGATTTTCTAGTACTGTGTCATCTGACTTCATGTATAACATCCAGGACCTGCTTGTTTAGGCTGGCACTGGAAGAGAAGTCAAGGAATAAGCCAGGCTGCCAGGTTGAGGGTCTTCAATTGTGGATGCAAGAACTCTCCCTCCTGCTGAGCCAGGAGAGTTGGAATCTGAGGAAGGTGCCATGGAGGCAACGGAGACAGACTGCACAGTAGTGGGTACCAGTGCTGGCATAGCCAGTCTGGGGCAATCAGAATTGCTCTTGGTCTCTCCTCTTTTATTTTGAGTAGTACTCTTGTAAGAAGAAGGGGAAATGCATAGATTGAGAGGTTTGCCCAGTGGAAGGACAGGGCATCCACTTTCCAGGCCTTGCTGTGAGGTTCCCTAGAGCAGAGTTTGCTGAGCTGGTGGTTGGGGGGAGGGGCAAATAGGTCCACCTTTGAGGTACCCCATTTCTGGGTCACAAGGCTGAAGGTGTTGTGGTTTAATTGCCACTCGTGTGGGTCTAGGAGATTTCTGCTTAAGCTGTCTGCTAGAGAGTTTTGGTTGCCTGGCAGGAATTGGGCTTGCAGGTGAATATGCATGGCTGAGGCAGTATTCCAAAGGGTCATGGCTAGCATGCAGAGTTTGGTAAGAGTGGGTCCCCCCTGCTTGTTGATGTACCACATCACTGTGGTGTTGTAGGTTTTGATTGTTAGAGGCCCCGGAGAGAGTAGGGATCTGAAAGCTGTCAGAGCATGCTGAACAGCTAGCATCTCTTTTTGGCTGATGTGCAGATGAATTTGATTTGGGCTCCAGTGGCCCTGAATGCACCTGCCGCCCAGATGTGCACCCCAGGCATAGTCTGATGTCTGTGGTTAGGGTCTGGGCAGCGTGGGGTTGTGTAAAGGGAAGTCCTTTGTTGTGGTTGCATCCTGCTGCCCACCAAAGAAACTTTTTCCTTAGACAAGGTATCATAGGTATGACAGTTTCCAGGTCCTGAGACCTTAAAAGACTTTTTAAGCACCACTGAAGTTTCCTCATATGCAGTCTGGCATATGGAATTAGTAGAGGCCATGAACCCTGGAACTTGCAGGATTTTCTTTGCAGATAAATGGGTTCTGGTGGCCATTTGAGAGAAGTAGCCTGTCAGATGGGCTTGTTTTTCTGGAGTAAGGAATGCCATCTGGGATGCTGTGTCCAAGCTTGCTCCCAGGAATACAATTTTTTGAATGGGGGCTAGTTTGGATTTCTTTTCGTTGATAGTGTACCCCAATGAGGTTAGAAGGTACTTTACAAATGTCAGGTGCTGCAACAGCTATTCCTGTCTGCCTGAATCAGGCAGTCGTCCAAGTAGGGGTAAATTTGAATATTTCTTTGTCTGCAAAAGGCAATGGCTGGAGCCAGCTATTTTGTAAAAACTCTGGGAGCAGAGGAAAATTCAAAGGGAAGTGCAGAGAACTGATAATGCATAGATCCTGCCCTGAAACGTAGATATTTCTTGCAGTAGTCCCTGATTGGGTTATGCAGATAAGCCTCCTTTAGGTCTAGGGTGGCTAACCAGGCATCTTTGGACAGCATAGGGAGAAGCTGCTGTAGGGTGAGCATTTTGAATTTTGGTACCACCAGGAAGGTGTTTAGAATGGATAGATCTATGATTGGGTGCCAGGTGCCCTCTTTTCAGGGTACTAGGAAAAGTCTGGAATGAAAACCTTGGTCTATCTGTTCTGCAGGAACAGGCTGAATTGCCCTTATGGACAGCAGGGACTGAACTTGGTTTTGTGCCTCTGTCCACTGGTTTGGAGGAAGATCTGGGAACCCCTTTTGGGGTTGGCAGCATGTGGAAATAAAATTTGTACCCCTGGAATACTATGTTGAGGACCCATCGATCATTGGTGATGGAGGCCCATTTTTTTGCATGGTAGGCAAGTTTTCCTCCTAGGGACACAAACAATTGGGCAGAGGTGAGAAGAGGAGTTGAGAAGTCATTGTGAATTCTTTCCATAAGGGGGTGGCTTAGCACTCCCTCTTTTAGAAGTGGAGGTACTCCATTGCTTAGATCTCTGCATACCCTGAGACTGTTATCTGGGGGGTGTGCTTCCTCTAGGTCTAATCTGAGGTGGCCTTGAGGGGGCTGGAAAGTACCAATGTTTTGAGGGGCAATGCCTACTGAATCTTGGAGGCTGTACTTGCAAAAAGTCTTTGACTGTCTGCATAGACTTAGTGTTTTCTTCCATCTTTTTTAAAACCTCTTCTGCTTTGGTGCCAAACAGATAGTTTTTGTTCAGTGGTGCGTCCAATAATTTTGATTTGACATGGTCTGGCAAGGTCTGTTCCTTAAGCCAGGCATGCCTTCTCAGTACAGAACCCGTGACTGCTGCCCTGCAAGATGCTTCTAGGACATCAAACCCACATTGCAGGTATGTTTGCTGACTTGGCTTGCAGAATGCATATGCTCCTGTAATTCTTTATTTTCTGCACAGTCAGAGAAGGTAGATAATTTTTGTTTATTACGTTCCGTAGTATGTTGCTGGTATTTCAGCATGTGGAACTGACAATTTAATGCTCTAATGGCAAGAGTTGCAGAGGTGTATACTTTTTTACCCCATCTGTCTAAAGCTCGGGAATCCCTGACGAGGGGGTGGGATTCTTAGCTGTAGTTGCTTTTACTCCTTTAGGTCCTTGGGAGATGACCTCTGGGTCAGCAGTAGGATTCTTGAAAAGAAATTTGTGAGAGTCAGGGACTCTGTAGTACCGGTCAGGTTTCCTGGGAGCAGGAGGTAGAGTATCAGGAGTTAAGACTGGATTCCAAAAAACATCATCCACAACATCCAGAACAGGAGGAATAGCTAAGGGTCTGTGCTGTGGTAAATCTTAAAAATTCCCAGAGGTTTTTTTTTTTTTTGGACTGAGGATAATCCTGGCATTTCCAGTGGAAATGCTCTCTCAAGGTATGTAGGGTTTCACCAAAAGAAAAATCCTCTGGAAGAAAGGCAGAGGGAATGGATTCCTCTGCATCTGAATCCTCATAAGCAGATAAGGGCATGTCATCATAATCAGAAACCTCAGTCATCAGACTTTTGGTCAGATAAAGCTGCTGGGGACAAGTGTCTTTTCCTTTTAGCAGGGGGAGGCTGGCTTCCCCTAAGCAACCATTTTAAGCATCTGAGATTGTGGCATGAAGCAGGAGCTTCAGTTTGGGTTTTCAGTTTTTTAGGTGTAGCTCGTACTCTGGGCCTTAGAAACTCGTTAGTTTTAGAAAAAACTGAAGACGCGAAATAAGTCGTCAGTTGGTCGAATATTGGTAGTGCGAAGAACTTCCTCAGAAGTTGGTGCCTGCACAGTGGCTCTGGACCCATCCAAGGTAGAGACATCCACAGGTTCCGTAGTCAAAGAAGAGTCTCGCAGCATACCAGACTCTGAACGGGTCTCAGTAGCGGCCTGTGAATCCATCGAAGTGGGCATCAGGGGCTCCAAAAGCGCCTCACTGAGTACCGGCGAACTGGCGACTAGCTTAACGGAAGCATCGTCAGCAGTTTGGGACCTGTGCAGTCTTGTCTCTGTCTGTATCCTTATTTTTTGGAAGATCGGTAGTCGGATGGCTTACCGAAGCCATTTTGGAATACAGAGATCGAAAGTATTTGGCTACAATAAGGGCCCAACGACGTATAGTTCGGGCGTTGAGCAAAGCACAAAACTGGCAACGAGGGACATCATTGGTCTGGGCCTAAACAGGTGATGCAGTAAGAAATCTCGGTGTGGTATTTGCTTTCCACAGGTGAGACAATTGTTAACTTTTTCTGACATCAGTTAGAGCAAGAAAAAAGGATCCCCAATGGGGTACTTAGCTTTAGAAGACTTCAAATTCAATATCGTAAATGAAAATTCAGGTAGCGGCCGACCGGCACTCGTGCGAACTGTTTTTGCTTCAGGCTCCTCGGCAAGAAAGACTGATGTAATGACGTCGGCTGCCTGTTTTTATACCACTGACGACCTGACGTCAGTCCTGGAGCGACAGCAACCGACGCAGAAATACTAAGCCACTGGTATTTGGGCTGACTGAGGGCTACCCCTGGCAGGATAACTCAAGTGTGATGACTGCAACAGTGAAACATGAATAAAATCAGTTAATTCTCCATCTCACTATCTTTGTGGAAGATAAGAAAGGGTGGCTTGCATGAACGTGCTTGCAAATCCAAAACATGTCTAGCAGAGGTAACGGCAAGCAGAAAGATGGTTTTCCAAGAAAGAATCCAAGTCAGTTGAGGCTGCAGGCTCAAACGGTTTTTGAGGCAATGATCGAAGCAACAATGTGATATCCCATGGCAGGAGATCTCGAATGGGAAGGCACAACAAAAAGGTTTATTTAAGGAAGGCTTTAGATATCCTAAGAGCAGCAAAAGATGAGTCATTGTGTCCTATGTGAAAATTTAAAATGGCACCTATCTGAATTTTTATAGTACAATAACTGGAACCATGTCGAAAAAGTTCTGAAAGAGATTTCAGTATTGACAGAAGAGGGGCTATAAAAGGATCTAATCCTTCTGAAGACACCCATATAGAAAAATCTTCCATTTGCTACTGTAAGTCTTTTTTGTTGTTTCTTTCTGAGGAGAGATTATATGGACTAATGGAGAAGGCAGCTTAATGTCTGTGGGTATTGCTGAAATTGGAGAAAGCATGATATTAATTTTAGGGTCTGAAGATCCAGTTAAGGCATTCTGGATGGGTGACTTAGTAAACCTGGGATGGGATCCATCACCCATGGTTTGTTGAGCAAGTGAGACCAAAGAAAGGGGAACCATACTTGCCGGGGCCAAAACAGGACAATGAGGGTCACCCTGGTCTTATGTCTCATGGCTTTCTGTATAAATACTGTCAGAACAGGAATCAGTGGAAAAGCATAGAGGAGAAATGGGGGCCAAATATGGACTATAGCATCTCTTGGTTACTGTCCCTGTGGAGGGATGAGGACAAAGTAACTGCTGCATCTGCTGTTTAGGTAGGAGGCAAAGAGGTCAAAGCAAGGTTGGCCTCAGTGGCTGAAGGTCTCTGTTGCCACTGTCTGTCTGAGATACCACTCATAAGGTAATATGATACACCTACTCAGTCTGTCTGCTAGTTTATCTGACATCCCAGGAATGTGCATTACTACTAGAAAACAATACAAAGGCATTGCTTATTGCCAGACTTGCATGGTCTCCTGGTAAACAGGACATAAATGCATTCTACCTCATTTGTTGATGTACCATACCACTGACATTGTCCATCTGGATGGAAATCAGACCCTTGGGTAAGATGTCCTGAAATGCCTGCAACTCTAGCAGTCTTAAAATGCCTGCAACTCTAGCAGAACAGTCCTCATCTCCAAGACACTGATGTAAAGTTTGGCCTCTGCAGGTGACCCAGTCCCTTGAACTGTCTTCCATTCAAAATGTCCCCTGAAATGGCATCCATGATCACTGTGGCCTTGGGAACAAGTGGGCAGAGAAGTCTCACTTCTACCACTAACAGAGAAATTGTACACCATCTTATATGGTTTCTGCATACTTGAGTGATATGGATTCTGGTGTATAGAGGGTGAATGCTCTGGAACCAATGGACACATAAGTGTCCACTAATGTACTCTCAAACACCATCTTGATAATGGTACTAACATAACAGCAAAAGCCATCATAACTAACAAACAGAGAATCAGTCTTTTCTGTGGGCAAGGATGCTGAACTACTTGAAAAGCTACCGTTCTTAATGACTGGACTCTTGGGATTGGAAGTTTGGCAATTTGTTCAACTGTATCTTATATCCAATGAATTATGCGTGCTGTGTGGGTGTCAGTTTGCTCTTCATATGATTGATTGTTATTCCTAACTAATCTGTAAGACTGAGTAGAAAGGCTTGGTGCAATAACTGCAGATCCCTGGAGGGAGCGGTTAGGAGCCAATCATCTAGATATGGGAAAACTTCGATCCCCTGTGGTCATAGGTGGGCTGCCACCACTGCCATAATCTTGGTGAACACCCAGGGGGCTGTGGCCACAACTAACAGAAGTGCTCTGAATTGGTAATGATTGGCTACCAGATGGAAACTGAGGAATCTCCTGGATTACCCTTGAATCTTGATGTGGTAATAGGTGTCCTAGAGATCTACAGAGCATATCCGATCATCCATTCTCAAGAGAGGTAGTATGGAATATACTGTGACCATCTGGGAACTTCATTTGTTTGACAAACTGACTGAGGTGACCGAGATCCAATATTAGCCTAAGGTCACCTGTCTTCTTTGGAACTAAACAGAAACTGGAAGAGACTCCATATTTTAACTGGTCTGGAGGGACCTGTTGGATGACTTTTATTTAGCCATTTTGACATTTCTGTTACTCTGGATTCCAACTGATTGGGTGGAGTATCAGGTATCTTTAATCTTTTGTTTGGGGGGAAAAAAAAAGGGCATGGTATAGCCACTGGTGATGATCTTTAACATCCATTAATCAGAAGTTATGGTTTGCCAGGCTTGATGGTGTAAGCTCAAGTGTCCCCCAACTGCCTCCAGAGTACAGCAGACAGGCTAATCTGCAGGGACTCTGGTAGGGTTTTTCAGTGAAAGGACCACAGAAACACTGGTTCTGCAGTCCAATTCTGGTTCCTGGGCAACTTCCATTCAAACTACCTTCCCCTCTGCCTTGAGGAGATCTCTAGGAGTGTCATGGTGAAAATCCTGCGATTTTTTTGAACCACATTTTCTTACCTCCCCTTTGATTCCTGGAATAGGATCTTTGTTGAGTGATGAAACAGATTCCTATAACAAACAGGGCCTTACAATCTTCTTCGTTTCTGGTAAGAGTCTCTTTTACCTTGGATCCAAGGTGTGTGGAACCATTGAAAGGAGCATTAATAAAGGACGCCTTGAAGCTTTTTTTCATGCAGCTGCAAAGCCGCATCCAGGTATGGAAATGCATGCTAATGTCTGCTCCAGCTACTCTTGATGGGCCATCTGTTACTTTCGACAGCAGTTGCATGGCAACACTGTAAGTAGATTAGAAGGTAGACATTTGGCCATCCATTGTTTTTTGGACATCCAATGGTAAGTTACCTGAAAGAGACTTGGATACCCTCTTGATCAAGTCCCTTTGGAAACAAGTTAAATGAGCGATGAATTTCAGCTTTCCTAACCTGTTCAATGCTCTGCTTGTCAGCATACAACATTGCTCTGACATAATGTAGGCAGCCTGTGGAGTAAGACTGTGCTGTAAAGCTATATCCCACACTAGCACGAGCAGTCTTCCCAAAGGGATACAACCTGGTTCCCCCTTGCTTGCTGATGTAGCACATGACTGTGGGGTAATCTGTAACAACTTGGAAGAGGTCCAGGGGACCAAAGATGGTTCAGAAAGTTAAGTGCCTTGATCAGGACAAGCATCTCTGATATTTATGTGCACGAGTCTGTCCTTGGTGTCTTATGCACCATGCACTTTTAGTCTTCCTGAAACTGCTCCCCAAGCAAAGTCCTAGGTTTCTGTGGTGACTGAAAGCTTTAGAGCAGGGAGGGAGAAGGGGAAACCTGTGTTTAGGGAAATTTGCTGTGACCAGCTAGTGATTTCTGTTCGGACAAGCCCCAGCACTGGGATCTGAAAAGACAAAGGATGTTGGTGCTGGTACCAGAGGGACTTCAGATACCACTGTATCTTTCTCATGTGGAGTCTTGCCAAGGTTGTCAGGAGAATCACAGATGCCATGAGACCCAAAATACTCAGGTTTTCCCTCGCAGTCACCAAAGTGTGATTGGAAAATCTTAGAAGTAGGTTTATATCTTTTTTTTCCTGTAAAAAAAAAAAAGCTCTTTGAACTGAGGTATCTAGCTGACACCACAGCAACACAATCCTGTGTGAGGTAGTCAAAAAGGACTTTTGAATGTTCTCCTGGAATCCCATCTTATATAAGAGACCTCTCACCCAAATGAGAAACTTCTGACACTTTAAGAAAGACTCTGTAAAGATAAGCAAGTTGTCTAAATATGAAAATATGTGAATACCCATCAGGCTGCAATGAGCTATAATCAGAGCTAAACACTTTGTGAATACTCTTGGGGCAGTGGATAGTTCAAAGGCTAAGGCAGAGAACTGATAATGTGACCCAGACACACAAAACCTTAAGAAATGCCTGAAGTTTGAATGTAGGATGTAATAAGCATCTTTTAAATCTTGTGGTACAAAGAAATTTGAATGAGAAAGAAGAGGTAACTAGTTGTGAAGTGACAGCATTTTGAACTTGGGCACGGTCACAGACAGGTTTAGGAAATAAAGATCCAAAACTGGCTTCATACCTCCCAACAGTGCAGAATTACTCTGTTTTTACAGAGTTTTGGGGTTCAAATGAAGGGGTGCCATAATTCCTGAGTGGCGCCCCTTCTTTTCCGATATTTTTCTTTTGTTTTTAATTTTCGCGCTGTTAGAGCTGTCATCCCATATGCGATGACGTCAGCTCACTCAGGGCTACCAGCCTGTCGGAATTGAGCTCAAGGAGCTCACACATTTCTGGCTGGCCTGGCTGCTCAAATGAGAGTGGGAATGGCAACAAATGGTTGCTGTTATACAGTGAAGAACTTGCATTCCTCTGTTACAGCACTAATTCTACTTGCATTTACGTTTGGAAACTAATGGACTAACTCTGCAGCAGACTGAAAAACTCCAAGTAAGGATGTGTGTGTGTGTGTGTGTAAATACCCCCCTTAATACACCTGGTGGCTAGTGGTACTTGAGCTCAAACCCTGTACCTTGCATACAGGGTTAACAAGAGCCTAAAGTCCCTAGGCACCACCACTTGTGAGCTTTGCCCAAGTTTTTTGTGCTAAGAGTTGAGAACTATAGTGAGATCTGTTTGTATTCCCCCATTACTGGCTTTGTTTGTCCAGGTGTTTTGTGCTAAGAGGTTGAGAGCTATGGTGAGAAGTGAGAACTAAATTTGTATTCCCCCATTACTGGCTTTGTTCGTCCAGGTTTTTGTGCTAATAGGTTGAGAGCTATGTTAAGAAGTGAGAACTGAATTTGCATTCCCCCATTATTGGCTTTGTTTGTGCTAAGAGGTTGAGAGCTGTAGTGAGAAGTGAGAAATGAATTCACTAAATGATAGACATTAAGTTTCAGTCTTCCTATTTTTCAGGAAGCTGTTGATTTGGCATAGTGATATGTTGCTCTGAGTGTAGTGCATAGAGTCCTGGGTTCAGGACTTGCCAGTGAAATGCATGATAACATTTTATTCTAGCAACTTTACAAAATTATACAAGCAAAGTTTAAACTTTGTCCCTGGTAAGTCCCTAGCCACTACCAATTGCGAGCTTTGTCCAGGTTTTTTGGGCTAAGAGTTGAGAGCTATGGTGAGAAGTTTGAACTGAATTTGTATTCCCCCATTATTGGCTTTGTTTGTCCAGGTTTTTGTGCTAAGAGGTTGAGAGCTATGGTGAGAAGTAAGAGCTGAATATATATTCCCCCATTATTGGCTTTGTTTGTCCAGGCTTTATGCGCTAAGAGGTTGAGAGCTGAAGTGAGAAATGAAATCACTAAATGATAGCCATTAAGTTTCAGTCTTCCTATTTTTCAGGAAGCTGCTGATTTGGCACAGTGATATGTTGCTCTGACTGCAGTGCATGGAGTCCTGGGTTCAACACTTGCCAGTGAAATGCATGGTGGTAACATTTTATTCTAGCAACTTTACGAAATTATACAAGCAATATTTAAAATGTGTCCCTGGTTTCTGACCTTTTGTCCCCCCCCCCAAAAAAAAATGAAATTGAAAATAAGTGCGAGAAGCTGTGGAAGATGCCTGTGGCTTACACTACTGTCATTCTATTTATAGTGTGGGTGTGGAAGTAGACTTTTATGATGGAAATGTTCTGAATTGGGCAGTTTTGTCATTATTGGTTCATGCATTTTGTTTCATTGCCTACAGTACAGTCTACTGGAAAAATGTAGAAACAATAAATTTAAAATGTGCTTTGTCTAACAAGTGTGCTGTATTATACAAGGAATACCATTTAATAAAGTCAGGAAGGTGTATCAAAGAAAAGAGCACATGTATGTTTCATGTTTTGTGTCCAAGGAGCTAATGATTTGAAAACAGTCCAAAGGCAATCTTTAACCACCACTGGCCAGATGCATTTTCTTTGGATGTGGTGTGGGTTTCAATGCTGATTCAATGAATGTGAGTTTCAAGGACAGAGAAGTTTTAATGCCAAGTCTATTTTCACTGTGAGACAGTATTGCTTTGTTTACCAGATGTCTATTAGTGTTTGTGCATTGTTGTGTTGTAAAATATAAAAATAAAATCCAAATAATCATTGTAGAAGTAAAGCAGTATGGACACATTAGTATTTATGGTAAATGGGGCAAAATAGCCGGGTAATGGGACATTGGAATGGATGCAGGGGGACGCTGGTGCCATATTTTGGTAGTCTGTTCTTCAGTTTGAGTTTGAAAGTTGGTATCCCACGATTCCATTGGAGTGGGTGGGATTATGTCATTGTGTATGCAAATTAGATGTTAATCAGCATACATATTTGTACCTATTTTTCATGGGCCTTGTCCAGATTTTTAATGTTTCCGGGTTGAGAGGTATTACTGGCCTACAAGAATTTTGTTTCTTTGGCACTAAAATCTCCACTCCCTGGAAAAGCATGTGCTGAAGGACAGTCTGGTGGATCAGGAGCTGCTCCTGAAAAGGAGGGACTTCCTCCCACTGCCATCTGTAATTTTCATGAATGACCTTCAGAAACCATCTGTCTGAAAATCTGTTGCCAGAGAGAAAAATTGAGATTCAGACTTTCAGAATAGGAGCCAAGGTGGGGGCAGAACAAGGTCCCTTAAATAGTCATTCTGACTTGTCTGTCCTTGGTTTTAGTGGTTCCTGAATTATTTTTTGGATCCCCCCTGCCAAGTTTTCTTAAAGATCTGTTTATTTTGTTTTTTGCTAAAATTAGATGCGAGGTTAGAGGATCCCTTAGAAAATTTGGAAAAGGAGGGATGAAAAATCTTAGGAGATTCCCTATATCAGTTTACCTATTTCATCACACTATTTGAAAATAAATCTCAATCCAGAGAATTTAAAATCTCATTTTTCTCATCTTCTGAGAAAGCTTCCAGACAAACCTCCTCAAAACCGTACCAGTGACCATAGCCCTGGAAACAGAACAGTCATACACATATTATGAACAATAAGTAGTGACTTGTACAATGGAATACACTAAATTATTTAATGCAGATTTTTCCTCACAAAAAGAAATCATACTTCACACAATTAGTCAGAATAAACTAACATATGAGCCTGATAATTCAAAATTCTGAAAATCAAGGTTGCAGAAGCATAAACTTTCTTCCTATACTTATCAATAATCTTCCCATCCTTGTCAGAAGGATTAGGATTGGAATTAACCAAATGTTTAGCAGCAGCAGGGTTAACTAAAGCTATAGCAGCTGGGTCAGATTTGGGAAGAGTGGATAAAACGTAGGCTGAGGAACTTTACAGTGGATCTAAAAAGTTTACACACCCCTGTTAAAATGCCAGGTTTTTGTGATATAAAAAAATGAGACCACAATAAATCATTTCAAAACTTTTCCCACCTTTAATGTGACCTATAACCTGTACAATTCAATTGAAAAACAATTATGTTAGGGGAAAAATATAAAAATAAATGTACAATAAGCTGGTTGCATAAGTGTGCTCACCCTTACACTAATACTTTGTTGAAGCACCTTTTGATTGAATTACAGCATTCAGTCTTCTTGGGTACATACCAGGCGTCAATTAAAGAGACTCTGATTAACCCCAAATAAAGTTCAGCTATCCTAGTAGGAGTTTCCTGACATTAACTCAGTTGCCTGCTACAGCAAATGCCATGGTTCACAGAGAGCTTACAAAGCATCAAAGGGACCTCATTGTTGAAAGGTATCAGTCAGGAGAAGGGTGCAAAACAATTTCCACAGCACTGGACATACCATGGAACACAGTGAAGACAGTCATCAAAAAGTGAAGAAAATATGGGCAAACAGTGACATTGCAAAGAAGTGGATGTCTCTTCAAAATTGATGAAAAGACAGGACAAAAACTGGTCAGGGAGGCTGCCAAGAGACCTGCAGCAACACTGAAGGAGCTGCAGGAATTTCTGGCAAGTACTGGTTGTGTACTACATGGCAACAATCTCTTGTATTCTCCATATGTCTGGACTGTGGGGTAGGGTTGCAAAACGGAAACCTTTTTTTTTTTTTTTTTTTAGACATTAAAACATCCAAGCCCGCCTAAAATTTGCAAAACAATGCATCATGTCTCCCAAATGCATGGGGGAAAATGTGTTGCGGTCCGATGAGACCAAGGTTGAACTTTATGGCCACAATTCCAAAAGGAACATTTGGCGTAAAAACACTTTACATCACCAAAAGAACACCATCCCCATGGTGAAGAATGGTGGTAGCAGTACTATGCTTATTGTACGTTTTAAATTTTTTATATTTTTTCCCCTAACAGATTTGTTTGTTTTTCAGTTGAATTGTACACTTTATGTCAGATTAAAGGTGGGAAAAGTTTTGAAATTATTTATTGTGGTCTCATTTTTTATATAACAAAAACCTGGCATTTTAACAGGGGTGTGTAAACTTTTGATATCCACTGTATATATTCTATCTGCCTTTTTAGTGGTGCAAGCAGACTATCAGGAAAATTGCAGGTGCAGAGAGAGAGAGAGAGAGAGGGACGTCCTTCAGAGCTGACAGAAACTCGGGGAGTGGGTAAAGATTCTGGAAATTCTTTCTGTAACAGCTCACAGTATTTTACAGAGAGCATGAGAAAACTCAGTGTTCTTCCACTGAAAACACTGGCACTTTCTAGAAACAGTTAAAGAGAAACAGAAACCCCCAAAGGGACACTCAGAAACTGAGTTCTCTTCCAATTCTGAATTGGAAAATTGGAGGAGAAAACCTTGTATCTGTCCCCTTCATCTTTCTGTCCAGATTCAGAATATTGAATCGCTTCAGGGAAAGAGGTATCACTATTTCTTTTAACAGAAATCACTTTATAATATCAGTGACCCGAATTAAATCATGAGCCCAACCCAGTTAACTATTCCTGTCTAAGAAATTTGAGGAGGAGTAGATGCACGTTGAGTTTTCAGTTTCTTTTTGACAAGAAAAATAGGGACAGCAGTGTATTGGCAGCAGTAGCAGCCTCTCTAGGGATGTGCGCAACATTCTGACCAGAGAGCCTTCCTCTGCTCCCTCTCCCAGAGCTGACAAGAGTCTCTCTCCATTGCCCACAAAGCCAACCCGAACAGCTTCTGAGGATGTGGCTAACCCTCAAATCCATAGTGGCTACAGCCATGCAATCCAGGGTAAAAGGTGAGTGGTCTGAGGAACAAGCTATGGATACAGCAGAGTCACCCACATGAAGCCTATGCAAATTGCCAGCCTGCTGTCATGGCAAAGGCTGTTTGCTTAAATTTTTAGTTTTGTTACTGGAAGAAGGACCAACTGTGGGACCAGGAGTTTGTTTCATGATCAAACCAAAAATGGGTGCCCGTTTTCCTGGAAAAAACAAGCAGCAAAAGCTAGTAAAAAGTCACATTTTTATACAAAACACAGTAGAAAAGCACTTTGTTTTACTTTTATGGGCTGGCAAAATCTTTAAGCAGTTTCTCCACAGAAAAATTGTTTTCAGTTACTTTTAAGCAACTTTTAAAATGACGAGGAAAAAGTGTGCTCCCATTTTAAAGTGCAGTTAAGTCTTGTGACAGTTCATTAAAACAGATTCCTAGCTTAAAAATAACTTTTCTAAACAGAAAAGTACTATATTATGTGGAAGGTTTTTCTTTAAGTGGAACTAATCTGCCCAGCAAAGGAACAGCACAAGCTGACCATCTATCCCAGAAAGCTAGCAGAGGAGTTCTCTCCAACAGCAGGAAAGTTCTTAAGGGCTTGGCACCAAACCTATCATTTTAGTGAGCCAAGCTCGAGCTGACTAATAGTTTGGGTGCATGGAAGGTGCCCTGAAGCTTTGCAAACTGGCCAGCTGATGTTTCCTTTGCATGATACAACACATATAACTAAGGCTACTGTAGCAGTAATCAATGCAATGAACATAGGGCTAATTCCCAGTAACCATTGTACCACGATCTTGTACAACTAAATACCAACATTGAAAAAGTGAATTTTCAAACTACTTTTCCCAGTATTTCAAGTGCTCAAGCTTTTAATACTTCAGGCGCCTGATAGAAATTCCTTTCCTTACACTCAATAGGCTACCAGCTGTTCCAAGGTGACCTGTCTCTTATTTTTCAAGTCATAACAGGCTCAATCCTGTTTGAACTCCTTTCTTCACAAAACCAGTGACTCTACAAACATCCATACATTAAGATAATGACTTAAATCTATACCAACAAGAAAACAGGACTCACTGGAGTGATAAGTTCCTAGCTCAACACATTCTTAGCCTATATAACAAGTTATTACTACAGGTCTATCAAAGTACTACTTTTTCTACCTTTAAGGCTAGTCTTTGTAGACTGGATGGGTAGAGGCAAATTTGCACCAGGATTTTCATAGACGGCCTTGCTTGATTTGGGAGGTAAATACTTAAGTGCTTGTAAATGGTGGCAAGAATTTTACTGTGTGTCTGTTAAAGCTGTACATGTTCAGGCATCTTATGGTTCCCATGACAACTTTCTTAGTATTGTTCTTAATGTCCTACTACTGATGTATTAAAGGTCTACCACCTGATTGTGACATTACTTTTACCTTATTTCTAACCAATGGCTGTTTTTTTGTTGCTAGTTCCAGAACACCACATATATACATATGTATACACATACATACAGATATATATCTATTAGTTTCAACTGTTTTGTGGTTTTATTTGCGATATTCTCTTGTCAACTGAACCCAACTACCAATAAATTTAAATTTGGTGTTTTGCTTAAGTTAGATTGCGGATAATCATTTTATGTTGATTTTTAATTGTAGTTTAATGGTTTTTATTTTCTGTGCATTCATGTTTTTTTACATCTCCATTTTTATTTATTTCTCATTCAAACTATTTCACTGCATTAGCGCAGCATTCTTCTGCTGTATTTAGCAGTATTAGGCTACTATTTGCTAGAGGCCCTTTTTCATGTTGTTTTGAGGTAGACGGGATCAATTTCTAGCTAACCATTATTTTTTTTTCCTTTTATCTCTTCCAAGGTTCATTATGTGGCACCTATTAACAATACCCATCTCTGAGCTACAGGCCAGGCTTAACTTTATTTTTACTGCATTTGCTTGTTTTTTCTATTATCGCCTGTATGCAAGTTCCAGTTATTATTCATGTAATGTGTACCTGAATCTTTAAATCTTCCTCGGGCATCCTTCATACTTTTGAACATGGACCCTTTTTTGTTTGTTTTTATAAAGCTCTTTATTAAATCACACCGAAAATAGTGACAAATGTATAGTGGTACGCACACATTAATATAAAAGAAAAAAACACTAACATTTATTCATGCCACTATACAAGTTAAAATTTTAACTTTCATTCGTTCATTCATTCAGACATTACAATAAATTATGTTCATTCCTTCCCTTAAACCTCATTCCTCCTTCCTGAACATTACTGTGCATATACTGTAACCATACATTACACTTACTTCTATGTAACCTGCTCTTTTTTCTAAGAATCCTAGCTCCAATTCTTTTATCTCATTTACAGTATTCAGTACTTAAATTAGTTTATTTAGATTCACAGCTTCTTATCACTACTTTTTTCTGTACTCAATGTCAACTCTTTCTCTGTATATTAATTCTTCCATTTACATATTCTCTGAATTCACTAGTGATGCATCAATTTTCTACTTGGTTATCTCTTTCCCACCTTTTCTTTTATGTTCATTCCATCTGTATTAAATCTCTGGGTTGATCTATTTTTGTGCTTTACATCTACACCTCCCGTCCTGCTGATTAGAAAATGCCAACTCCATTTTACTCACTTATATGTGCATTTTTCTGGTTCTTTACTCCTTTATTTCACAATACCTACCAGTCCGTGTTTCATCAAGTATGCAGGCTTCTATAAATTCTACACAGAAACAGGGATGCTTAGAGGTGGAAATTTGTGGGCTTCCACATAACTACCATAGGTTTTTTACCGAAAAGCCACTGCCCTGGGGTGAAATGTTCTCAGGAACTTCATCCTTTCTTCATTCCTTTAGGTATTACTCAGGGTTCCACTTTAACAAAAGAAATGGTGAACAGGACCCATCTTTCTGTGGCCTCCTTCAGGGCACTGTACTCAAATGTGAGGTCTGTCTGAAATATTCTCACATCTGTTGTGCGATAATAACCTTACTTTTATCATAAAGACCTGCCCTGATAATTATGGTCCAAAACTGTCTTACTATACCATTTGGGAGACTCTATTGTTCAGTATCCTTGACAGGGGTAGGATCAATTATCAGTTACAGCTATGGGTATCAGTTGCTGAAAGCTGCCACTTTCAACACAAAATCTTTTAAACATGTCTTTGCAGGATAAAAGTACAGTTGGGTAAAATCTTACCAAAACAGTAGATGTCTTTCTCTTCACTGTTGCAGTATTCTTCACTAAAGGGATTTCCTGCCAAGGGTAGCCCAGTGACCGGCCAGTATACCAAATACTTTAGATTTTATACGTGCCATATGTCTCTCACACATGCTCCCAGCATAGGGCATAAAGGTGACACATGAATACAAATACTCAGAACTGAATTACCACGGGAGGAACAAAATATACCCAAGCACAATGTAGAACATGTACGCCAAGAAAAAAAATTCAGAAGGAAAAGGAAGCAAAAGCCCCTTGGCCAGGAGGGTAAAAAAAGGCAGGGTAAGAGCCATAATAGAAGGGGGGGGGATAGGATGGGACTGAATACTGCAGTGAAGAGACGGAAGTTTAGTGCTATGGTAAGACTGTGTTCTGAAGGAATGTAAACTACCTGAAGAGTCACCTGATAACTAATAGCCAGATCCCAGGTCTGAAGAACTAGTCTGCACAGAAGACAAGACCACGTACCCCTGCTTGTTTATACACCACACCATGGTAGTATTGTCTGTGAAGATTTTCAAGAGACTGGGGAGGTAAAGGGAATGAAAAGCCTGTGTACAGCCCTCATCTCTTTACATTTATACGGTCTTACCTCTGATTTAGAGAGCAGAATTTTCAGAGGGCCACAAGAAGGAAGGCATCTGTGAACAGTTCTTGGGAAGGAACTGGAGCATGAAAGGGCAGTCCAAGACTGAGATAAATTTATTGAATCCACCACTGGAGACTGAATTTGGAACAAGGAAGCAAAGGAAAAAGGAACTCCAAGGAGTGATGATGTTGAAGCCACACTGATTTGAGGTGCAACTGAAATTTCCTCATAGAGAGGCTGGTAAGAGGAAACATGGGAATGGTGGAGACAATAAACTCCAGAATCCTGAGAAATTCCCAGGCCGTGACAGAGGACATAGGAAGAAAAGATGGGAAAAAGTTATCAGAGACAAAATCTTGGGAAGAAGAAAAGCGGACAACATGGGAATGGTTTGAATCATGCAACACAGAAAAATATGATCCTGGGAGGGCACAAACATGGACTTTTTGAGACTGATGGTGAACTCCAGACTTTGTAAAAGACAAGTGGTACAGTGAAGATCTTGCAGAAGACTGCTGGACAAAGGCGCCTGAGTAAGCAGGTCTTCTAGATAAGGGAATATATGTATCCCTCAAAGCCTACAAAAAGCAATGATAGGGAATGAGGCATTTGGTGAATACCCTTGGGGTAGGAGACAGGCCAAATGGCAAAGCAGAGAACTGAAAATGAGAAATGAGAGGAAGAAACAGAAATATAAAAACTGTCCTGAACAAGGATATGAAGATAGGCATCCTTGAAGTCTAGAGAGACTAAGCAAACCTAGGTGAGAAGAGGAGGAAGTCTAAAGAGACTGCACCCTGAAAGAAGGGACCTTGAGAAATATGTTTTGGAGAGAGAGGTCCAAAACTGGTCTCCAAGTCCCCTCCTACCGAGGATCCGCGAACATCCTGGAGTAAAAATCTGTTCCCACTTGTATGGGTGGAACAGGTTGAATGGTGCCCTGGATCCAAAAGGGACTACAAAACATCTGAGAAAAGTGAGATTTGGTCTGGAGGAGGCTGCAGAATGCCTGAAGGGGAAAGAGGTTTCCATATCATGAAATACCCCTGACAAATGGCAGACAGCATCCAAGATTCTGAGGAGATCTGTTGCCAATATGGGAGAGACACAGAAACAGAGAGAGACAAGGGGACCTGATCAAGTGGAAGAGAAGGCAAAATGTCAAATAGAAATAGGCTTGTCCTGAATGGAATGTGTAGAACAGTGTGTGTTGTACCTTTAAGAAGCATTTCCAAGGACAACACATGCATATGAATAGCAAGCTTGTGCCAGCTTAAATGACATTTTGAGAGTGCAGCCAGAAGTTGAACATGCATGAGTGTGACAGCTAGTCAGTTTATAAGTTTATCTAAGTTAAAGTTACTAAGCCTCAATCCTGAGGTGTTTGTATATATAAAACTGCTTGAACAGAACCCACAGATGCTTGTATATTTTATCCTGTCCAGGAGAGCAACATGGTGTCAGAAAGTACAGTTGTGTACACTCACCATAATTGTAGATGTTAGAGTGTATTCATTGTTGCAGTCATCACATTTGGGTTATCTGCTTGCAGTAGCCCTCAAGTCGGCCTGATTAACAAAGTCTTGGGTCCTGTGTCGGTTGCTGTCCCTTCTTCCGTGATGTCAGGTCGTCAGGGGTATAAAACATGCAGCCGACGTCATTACATCAGTTTTTCTTGCCCCAGATGTCTGGTGCACCCCTAATGGGAAGCAATTAAATCTATAAATATACAGGTTATACCTCCAACAAAAAGGAAAATACACCAAAAAGCTTTTGAGCATAGCAAAGGATAGTAGAGGTATAGCCAAAAGAAGTAAGGGGGCTGGAGGGAGGGTAACCAGGACTGCAAGTGAATACACTCGAACATCTACATTTATGGTAAGTGTACACAACTGTACTATGTTCTTCATGTTTCACTGTTGCAGTCATCACATTTGGGTAGATTCCCAAAGCTAAGGATGGGAGGAGGAATTTAGATAGCATTAGGACCAGCTATAAGGCCCTGCAAGACTGCAGTGGCAAAGTCAGCTCTGGATTTAGAGAAAATTGGCAGATGGTAATGCTTGGTAAAAGTATGTACAGAACTCTAGGTAGCAACTTCTAGGATGTCCCTGGTAGGGATGCCTCTGAGAAAGGCTGCAGAGGTAGTTGCAGCCCTGGTTGAGTGGGGTCTGATCCCCTGTGGAATATGTTTTCCAAGGTGCTTGTAGCAGAAATGAATGGAATGGCCTAACCATTTGGAAATGGTTTGCTTTGCAATAGCTTTCCCCTCTGCTCCTGTAGCAAATGCCACCAGCAGTTGGTCAGATTTCCTTTGAGGTTTAGTCCTGTCCAAGTAGAACAAGAAGTTATGTACTCACCATAACGTTCGATGTATGTAGTCCATCTCACCTCACATTCTTACCCGTGGGTTCGGAGCCGAATATCGGCTCCGACTCGACTGACTTTTCTAGCTAAAAGTCTTTCATTGGCTGGGCTAAGCAGGTATCCCATGGTGCACTGCTCCATATCCCCAGATCTAGTTTTCTGCGAACCTCATTTGTACCCCATGCATACATCGCATCCAGGTAAAAGAATAAGCCAAGTAAGGGAACTGCAGATGAACAACCTAACCTCCAAATCCTCCAGGAAGGGGGAAGGTGGGAGGGTAAGTAAGAATGTGAGGCAAGATGGACAACATACATCGAACGTTATGGTGAGTACATAACTTCTTGATGTTATGTAGTCCTATCTCACCTACATTCTTACCCATGGGACAGCGTCCCTAGCACCTACATCCTGGGTGGCTCATAGGAAAATACTCCTGAGAACTGTGGAGCCAAAGGGCGACCTACCCCTAGAAACCATGTCCAATTTGTAATGAGAAACAAATGTGTGAGGAGAAGCCCAAGTAGCTGCAGCATATATATCATCCATTGACAATCTGGCCTGATAGACTGTAGATGTAGAAACAGCCCGAGTAGAGTGAGCCTTGACCGGAAATGGCAGATCTTTACCTCCTGCTTGGTAGACGAAAGAGATACAACTAGATATCCATCTAGATAGGGTGACCTTGGAGACAGGGGACCCCATTCTGTTTTCTGAAAAGGAAACAAAAAGTTGATCAGACTTCAGGATAGCTTTTGTTCGGTGGAGATAGAAGCGTAATTGTCTGTGTACATCCAACTGATGAAATCTAAATTCTGCCTTGTTCGAAAAGTGAGGAAGGAACACAGGCAACTCAATGGGACATGGAAGCCACTTTAGGAAGGAACAAAGGGCTTCGTCTAAGAGAGACCCTGTCCTTATGGAAGATTAAGTATGGAGGTTTGATGGAGAGGGCTTGGAATTTCTGAAACTCGCCTTGCTGAAGTGATTGCTGTTAAGAAGGCTGTTTTCCACGTCAAGAATTTCAACTCGCAGGTAGCTGCAGGCTCAAAAGGTGGTAAAGTAAGGCCTTGCAGAACAAAATTGAGATCCCAGGGCATGACTGGTTCGGAAACCGGGGGACGGAGCAACAGAGTGCCCTTCAGGAAAGCCTTGCATAGTCTATGGGCCATGAGACTAGGTTCATTAGCGACATGAAAATTAGAAATCGTTGCCAATTGAACTTTGATGGTAGCTGATGCGAAACCCTGATGGAAAAGCATAGACAAAAACTCCAAGACTGAAGCGATTGGAGCTGTGTAAGGATCAATGCCTCGGGTATGTGCTCAGATAGAAAACCTCTTCCATTTACTAGAATAAATATTTCTAGTAGATGACTTATGAGAGGACGATAATATATGAACCACTTCTGGTGAGAATTTATGAAGTCTAACGATGGAAGTGGAGTAGCCAGGCTGTCAACCGGAGGGTCATCAGGGAGGGGTACAACTGTCCCGACATGTGTGTCAGTAAATCTGGTTCAGGGTCCAGAATCCAAGGAGTGTCCACAATGCATTGCTGAAGAAACGGGAACCAGACTTGGTGAGGCCAGTATGCAGCAATCAGAATCATTCTGCTTTCCAAGGATTGGGCTTTCTGAATCACCTTTGACAGCAAAGAAAACGGAGGGAAAGCATAAAGCAGACCGGAGGGCCAATCGTGAACCAGAGCTTCCCTGGGTGACTCCCCCTGTGGGGGGATCAGCGTGAAGTAGCTGCTGCATTTTGCATTGAGGGGGCTGGCATAAAGGTCGCAGCAAGGCTGACCCCATCTGCTGAAGATTCGCTCTGCAACCAGGCGATTCAGGGACCACTCGTAAGGCATCAGAATCGTTCTGCTTAGCGTGTCCACAATCATGTTGGACTTCCCCGGAATGTGCGTTGCCACCAGAAACCGTTGGGAAGTTACTGCCCATTGCCACACTCACATGGCCTCTCTGCACAGAGGGTAAGACCTGGTTCCCCCTTGCTTGTTTAGATACCACACTACTGGCATGTTGTCAGAGTGTATCGCAATCGTCCCTACAGGTAGAACACCCTGAAGTGCCTGCAACGCAAGTAGCACTGTTCTCATCTCTAAGGCGTTTATATGCAGATGTATCTCGTGCTTTTGCCACGTGCCTTGGACTGTCCTGCCAAGATAATGCCCCACCACCCCATGTGGGAGGTGTCCATGGTCACCGTGGCAACCGGGATGGGTGGAACGAAGGGCCTTCCCCCATCCAAATTGTTGGGGCAAAGCCACCAACCGAGGTCCTGCTTGCATCTGTCCATGAGCAAAATGGGGTGAGAAAGTGGAAATCTTTGGAGAGACCATTGAACAAAGAGGAGCCATTCGAGAATTCTCATGTGCAATCTCGCTAGAGGGACCAACATTGATTGTTGCTGCCATAGTCCCTAGGAGCTGGAGAACCCATCTTGCCTTTGCTTTCCTCAGGGGCATCAGCGTGTGTATCTGTTGTTGTAAGACTCTGATCCTCTCCTGCGGTAAAAATGCTCGCATTCGAATGGTGTCTTATTCTGCTCCTATAAAGGTGACACACTGCGAGGGCAATAAAGCAGATTTTTCCCAATTTACTGTTATACCCAACTGGTGACAGAGTGATGGTAGCGTCCCTGGTTTGAACTAGTTGATGCCTGGTGGGGGCGGTAAGGAGCCAGTCGTCCAGATACGGAAACACTTGGAATCCCTGATGTCTCAAGTGAGCAGTCACCACCGCCATACACTTGGTGAACACCCTGGGGGCTGTGGTGAGACCAAAGGGCAGGGCTCGAAACTGGAAAAGACCGGCTACCAGCCAGAAGCGTAGGTGACTCCTGGATGCCCTGTCCATTTTCACATGGTAGTAAGCATCCTTGAGGTCGATGGAGCACATCCATACCTCCTCTCCCAACAATGGGAGAATCGATTGTAGCATGACCATACGGAACTTGGACTTGTGTACATAGTTGTTCAGTTAGCTAAAATCTAATATGGGTCTCAGGTCCCCTTTTCGGCACCAAAAAGAATCTTGAGCAAGTCCCTAATCCGATTTGGTCTGAGGGGACATGCTGGATGGCCCCTTTCCTTAGCAGCTTTGAAACCTCTGAGGCTGCTTGATCCCTTTGACTGGGTGGAACATCTGGGATTTTTCTGATTGAAGTGGGGGTCTGATGTAAACGGAATGAGATAACCTCCGGAAATTATCCGTAACACCCATCGGTCCTGGGTGATGCTTTCCTAGGCTTCCGGATAAAACAAAATTTGACCACCGACTGGCTCCGGATAAGCACAGTCGGGCACTCCCTCAGGAACGAGAGTAGGGAGAGCCACGAAAGGAATCGCGGTCTCCCGAACTGCGGGGGGGCCCCCTCTGCCTCTGGGGCGGTGTCCCTCTGAATAACCTCCCCCTCCTCTGCCTCTGGAGGGGGGTTCACCTTGTGCAGCAGGAAAAAACCTTTGTGATTTCTTGAACCACATCTCCCCCCCCCCTGCTGGGCCTTGGGATAAGGCCTAGAAGGAAGGGAAAAACAGACTCCTACGACAGACAGGATCTTTCCCTCTTGCTCGCACCTGGTGAGGGTGTCTTTCACTTTGGTTCCGAACAAAGAACCACCATCAAAGGGGGCGTCAGTGAAGGAAGACTTGAAGGCCTCCGCAAAGTGACACAGGTGCAGCCAGACTTGCCTTCTAAGGGCGACTCTTGAACTTGCTGCCCTACTTGGCTGCATACGAAATGAGCCACATTGATGAGTTGACAATGGAATTGAGGGTAGAGACCTTGGCATTAACCGTCTGGGCCACTGCCTCAGGAACGTTACCCCGCAAGAGTATCTCCTAACTCCTTGAGGAGATCTCTCTGGAGCCAAGTGAAGTGAGACAGGTAATTCAGCGACTGTAAGGTAAAGGTTGCTGATGAGAGGGTACGCTCCCTGTACCGGTCCATGGTCCGAGACTCCTTGTTAGGAGGATGGACGGATGAAGAAGACTCTGCTCCTTCCTTCTGAGTGGCTGCCGCCACCATCATGGCATCTACAGGGACTCGTTTAGACAGAAACTCTTTGCCCTGGGGGGCGGAAAGAAACTTGTTGGGTCGCCTGGGCACGCGCTCCACAGAATCAGGGTTTTCCCACACTCTTCAACATATCAGATCAAGGAGCTCGTCAAAGGGTGGAGACACCCAGGAGGTGCAGGGCTGAGCACCGAAAGCCTTAAGGAATACTGACTCCTCCTCGGAAGTGGCTTTGGACAGCCAGTCATCTCTTTGTTTCAGTATCTCCAGAATGTCAGAAAAGGAAACATAATCAGAGGATGACTTGAGGGACCCCTCCAATTCCTCGAGGTCAGTATCAGAGGTAAGGGGACTCATCCTGGGAGTCTATGTGCTTCTTCTTGCACGTTTTCTTTCTAGGGGGCTCCTCAGGCAAGAACTCTGAGGGGCCCTCAAATTTGGGGACCACTTGTGGGGGTATCCCTAGGCCCTGGTGCTCTGCTGGCCATGGACAGGTGGTGATCAGAGGCTCTCATGGGAGTAGTGGGGGACAGAGTGACCGACCCGCCTGATGCAGCTGATGATCTGGCCAGTCCACGGAGTGACCAGCCTCCGAGGCCATGATGGGGGTCAGAGTTCCCCAAGCCAAGGCACCGAGAGGGAGACCTGGGACCGAAATAAGCCCCGAGATGTCCCCCTCGGGCCCGACTGAAGAATCTGGAGTCCCGAACCCCAAGGACGGAGCCGACGGGGTCGGAGCCGATGCCGGTACCGATGGAGCCAAAGAGGCCATCGGAGCCGGCCTAGGAAATCACACTGCGCGGAACACTCCGGCTCCGAAGACAGAGATGCGCTCGGAGGAGGAATGATCGAAGATGGGGTCGGAGGCAGGCTCCGGAGCCGACTGGCCCGGAACCGAAAATAATTTTGCCAAAACCGGTGACTAGAGGAGCCTCTGGACCACCCTATCAACATCAACATCGGGTCCTGGAGGACTTGGAAGACAGGGAGAGAGATTGAGATCTCCTCTCAGGAGAAACTGGTCTGAGACTGGGCGATCGGCTCCTAAGAGGTTCCAATAAATTTGGAGCAGACGCCGGTTCTGTCAACACCGACACTTCCTGCGGCCCAGAGGACAGTGGAGTCGAGGAGGTCGATGCGGTTTTTGAGACTTTCTCCGGAGGCTCAGATGAAGCTGATGGAGCCGGAGATCACTTTTTAGACTTGCCAGATTTTGATTTACCACTGGGAGACGAATCCATAGCCTCTTCAAAAGAGGGTTTCAAGAGTCCCTTTAAAATCAGCTTATTCTTTCTCTCTTGGAGAACTCTAGGACTGAATGCATGACAAAAACTGGAGGATTCCTGCAGGTGAATGGCTCCCAGGCAATAGACACAAATGGAATGCCCATTGGTGATGGACATTTTGTACCCACATTTAGAGCACTTTTTGAAACCCAAAGGTTTGTGCTCCTTGGAATCTTTGGACATCTTCACTACTATACCAAAACGCAAAAAACAAGTCTGAGAAGAACTCACAGGCGCTCACACCACAAAACATGGGAACTACCACTAAACAGTGACCAAGCACACACACTAAAGAAACAAGTCCAAACCTCTAACCAAAAACGGTGATTACCACAAGGAAAGGGAATAGCCAAAACCTCTAACTTAAACGGTTCAGACCGTAAACACACAGAAGGCAATATGAGAAGGACTAGGCCCTCTAACTGAAATGGGCCTAGCCCAAGGGAACAGTCAGCGGGATACCACACAATCACACGATCACAACCTCAAACAACACTAGACAATAGCTATGAAAATAGCTTTTGATTATGAACCAAAACTTTTCTTTAAGACAAGAAAAAAGGGTACTTAGCGACAGCCAAGCGAGACCACGTCTGAGCTACACGAGCGGCAAATGAGATCTGGGGATATGGAGCAGTGCACCATGGGATACCTGCTTAGCCCAGCCAATGAAAGACTTAGAGCTAGAAAAGTCGGCTGAGTTGAGTCGATATTCAGCTCCGAACCCACGGGTAAGAATGTAGGCGAGATAGGACTAGATAACATTCTAAGTTGTCTGTGCACATCTAAGGAGTGCAGTATCCTTTCCCCTTTGTTCTGTGGATTAGGAAAGAAGGTTGGCAAGTGAATGGACTGATTAAGGGCCATACTGGATACCACCTTGGGCATGAAGGAAGGATTGGTCCTGAGGGACACCCTGTCTGACTGAAAGATGATGAAAGACTCCACTGCCATGAAGGCCTGTAATTCAGATTCCCTTCTTGCTGAAGTGATTGCTAAAAGGAAAGCTGTTTTCCAAGAAAGGAATTTTACGTCTGCAGTAGCAGCTTGCTCGAAAGGAGGAAGAGTGAGTTTCTCCAATACAAAGTTAATGTCCCAGGCTGGAGTTGGAGGTCTCCTGGGTGGTCGTAGATTTTTGGCCCCTCTGAGGAACTGCTTGAGCAGTGGATGAGAGAAGAGGGGAGGTTTTGTGTTATAATGAGCTGAAATGGCTGAGGCGTGAATCTTAATGGAGGAGAAAGACAGGCCCTTGTGAAGCATCTCAGTTAAGTATTGTAAAATCTGAGGTAAATTTGGCACTGCTCATCCCCTGAGATTGGTTCCAGGCACAGAATCTTTTCCATTTTTCAGCATAAGATTTTCTAGTACTAAGTCTCCTTGCCTCTAAAATGATATCCACCACTGATTTACTGAGGGATGGTAAAGGAGAGATTAGGTAATTAGTCAGGCTGCTAGGTTCAGCGTTTGAAGCTGAGGGTGCAGAATCTGGTTCTCCTGCTGAGACAACAGGGTAGGAGATTCTGAGGCAGGTGCCATGGGGCCAACAGTGACAAACTGCACAAGAGGGGGTACCAGTGTTGGCATGACCAGTCTGGTGCAATCAAAATCGTCCTTGGTTTGTCTTGTTTGATCTTTAGTAGTACTTTGGAGAGAAGAAGAGGAAAGGCATAAACTAATAGGTTTTTCCAGCTGAAGGACAGAGCATCCACTTTCCAAGCTTGTTTGTGGGGAGTCCTTGTGCAAAATGTGTCCAACTGATAGTTCTGGGGGGAGGCAAACAGGTCTATATCTGGGCTCCCCCATTTGCTTGTCAACATGTTGAAAATCCTTGGTTCCAGTTTCCACTCGTGTGGGTCCATGAGGTTTCTGCTTAGTTCATCTGCCAGTGTATTTAGTTTTCCTGGCAGGAATTGAGCTTGTAAATGCACTTGGTAAGTTCAGGGCTGTGTTCCACAATGCCATGGCTAGTCTACAGAAGGGGTAAGAATGGGTACCCCCCCTGCTTGTTTATGTACCACATAACAGTGGTGTTGTCCATCTTTACCATTAATTGTCCTGGAAGAATGTGGTCCTTGAAGGCTGTCAGAGCATTCTGTATAGCTAACATTTCTTTTTGATTGATATGCAGGTGCATTTGACTTGGGTTCCATTTGCCCTGAATGCACTTTCCTGCCAGGTTAGTTCCCCCCCCCCCATGCATAGTCTGATGCGTCTGTTAGAGTTTGGGTGGCAGGGGTAGTGCGAATTACAGTCCTTTGTTTTGGTGGCAGGCCTTTGCCCACCAAAGAAACTCCAGGTGTAGGCAAGGTATGAGGAATCATTGCTTCTAGATCCTGAGAATGTTGACACCATAGGCTTTTTCGATGATATTGTAGTTTCCTCATATGCAGTCTTGCATATGGAATTAGAAGAATGCAGGAGGCCATGAACCCCAAAGGCTTGTAGTATTTGCCTTGCAGATAGCAGGGTTTATGTGGCCACTTGTTTGAAGTAGGTTGTCAAATGAATTTGTTTCTCTGGCGTGAGTAAAGCCATCTGGGAAGTTGTATTCAAGGTTGCTCCCAGGAATATAATTTGTTGACAGAGTACAGGTGTGATTTCTTTTCATTTATGGTGTACCCCAGACAAGTTAGCACTCTTTGTACAAAGGCCAGATGATTCAAAAGTATGTCCTGGCTTTCTGCCTGAATTAGACAATCATCCAGGTATGGGTATATTTGAATATTTATTTGCCTGCAAAATGCAATGACTGGAGCTAGGCACTTTGTGAATACCCTGGGTGCAGTAAATAAGCCAAAGGGCAGTGCAGAGAACTGATAGTGCGTGTTGCCTGCTTTGAAGTGTAGGTATCTTCTGCAAGACTCTCTGATTGGGATATGCAGGTATGCTTCCTTTATATCTAGTGTTGCCAACCAGGCATCTTTGCCTAGCATAGGGAGCAGCTGGTGAAGAGTCAGCATCTTGAATTTTGGAATCACCGAAAATGTGTTTAGAGTAGACAGGTCCAGGATAGGACGCCATGAACTGTCTTTTCTGGGTACCAGGAAAAGTCTTGAGCAGAAACCTTGTCCCTTTTCCTCTTCTGGTACCAAATGAATAGCCCCCATGCTTAAGAGAGAAAGTACTTGCTTTTGGGCCTCTGCCCACTGCTTTGGGGGTAGATCTGGCCATCCGCTTGGTGATGGTAATGTGTGGAAGTGAAATCTGTATCCCTGGGACAAAATATTTAAGAGAAGAATAGAACAACCAACAAGTACGGCAGGTGCAAAGGCTCCAAACATGCAGCTGCAAAGTCAAAAATAGCGCTAGCACCGCATGTGGAATAGCAACATAAATGTAATGTGTAAAAATACACATAAAGTAAAACTAATAGCACAGTAACACAAAAAATAGCTCATAGGTGTAGAGAATAAACCCAAAACCACTTAAACCAAACTGGTTTCGGCCAGAATGCCTTCTTCAGTGAAGTGCCATAACTAATGGATTAAGCAAACACTCTTATATAAGACACAAAACCAACCCACAAACAATCCCATTGGATCATACATCATTAATAAATGATGTTCATTCAAACCTGGGGAGAACAAACCCCCAAAATTAATTATCCATTTCCTCTCTCTAACATTTAATATGGCGTGCCAACATGATTTATCACTACATTAACCCTTAATACAGTCAAAAGTTGTGAACTTGAAGTTTGCCTGTATGTTTCAAGGTGTGTTTGTAAAGTGCATTTGATTGCATTAAGAATAAAAGGGGGTTTGTGAACATTATTAATTAATGATGTATGATCCAATGGGATTGTTTGGTGGGCAGGTTTTGTGTCTTTATAACAGGGTTTGCTTAACCCATTAGTTATGGCACTTCACTGAAGAAGGCATTCTGGTCGAAACCGGTTTGGTTTAGGTGGTTTTGGGTTTATTCCCTACACCTATGAGCTATGTTTTGTATTAATGTGCTATTAGTTTTACTTTATGTGTATTTTTACACATTAAATTTATGTTGCTATTCCACATGTGGTGCTGGCTTTATTTTTGACTTTACAAAATATTTAAAACCCAATTGTCCTGGGTAATGAGTTCCCAGTTCTTTGCATGAAGAGCAATCTTTCCCCCCAAAGGGGCAGTCAGTTGAGAAGTGCTTGGAAGTTTTAAAAATAAGTTATTGAGACAGTTTACCATAGGGGGGAGTTTTATTACTCCCTGATTTAGAAGTGGAGCCCCCCCCCCCACTGTTTAGCCCTGTGCGTACCCTGGAACTGAAGCCTGGGAGCTCTGCTGGATCTGGGTTTGGACTGAGAAGGTCTGGAAAAGGCAGGGAAGGGCCAATTCTTGGAAGGCCAATGCTTACTAAACCTTGGGGGTTGTACTTGTAAAAAATCTTTAACAGTTTGCATAGATTTAGCTTTTTCCTCAATCTTTTTAAGAACAACTTCTGCCTTGTTGCCAAATAGGCGGTCCTGGTTTAAGAGAGCATCCAGTAATTTCGCTTTAACATGATCTGGCAAGGATTGCCCCTTAAGTCAAGCATGCCTTCTAAGTACAGACCCAGTTACAGCAGCCCTGCAAGATGCCTCCAGTGAATCAAAACCACATTGCAAAGTATGTTTCCCAACTTGTTCAGCTGAATGCAGTAAATCCTGTAAATCCTTATTTTCAGCACAATCAGGAATCAACATCATTTTCTGTTTAAGCAATCCAATAATATGCTGCTGATACTTTAACATATGAAACTGTCAGTTTAATGCCCTAATGGTCAAAGTTGCAGAAGTGTATACCTTCTTACCCAATCTATCCAGCGCCCTGGAGTCTCTATCAGAGGGGGTAGGATTTTTGGCAGTAGTAGCTTTAATGCCCTTGGGTCAATGGGAAATGGTCTCAGGATCTGCAGTAGGATTTTTAAAAAGGAACTTGTGAGAGTCAGGGACCCTGTAATATCTATCAGGTTTTCTGGGAGCAGGAGGTAAAGAGTCAGGGGCCAAGCTAGATTCCAAAAAGGCATCATCAACCATGTCTAGTACAGGAGGTATGGCTAAAGGCCTGTGCTGGGGCAGTAATAAGAAATCCCTAAGCCTCTTTTTAGAATCAGAGAAATCCTGACTTTCCCGATGAAAATGCTCCCTGAGAGTATGCAAGGTTTCACCAAAAGAGAAATCCTCTGGGGGAGGAAGCAGAGGGTATAGAGTCCTCAGCATCAGAATCCTCATAGGTAGGTAAGAGTAAATCCTGGTCAACAGAGGAAAAGTACAGTTTTGTACCTACCATAAATGTAGATGTCCGAACTGGATAGCATCTGCAGTCATAACAACTGGGTTGTCCTGTCGTCAGGCAGCCCTTCGGTCGGCCGGATTCCAAAGTCCGGGTCCGGCTTCGGCTGATGTCGCACTTCACCCGACGTCATCTCTGTTGGTCTTCGGGTATAAAGGCATCAGCCGACGCCATTTTCCTCAGTGTTTCTTGCCCCAGATGCCAGTTGCCCTCTTGGAAGGCTAAATTTTGGGTAAATGCCAATGTTTCCAAAAGATAGAAGGCACACACAAAAATAAGCATGTATGTACATATATACAAACAAATACACCATAAGAGACTCCCCGCCAGCTAGCTATTAGGAGGGTAAATACCTAGGAGTACCACAGAGGGAAGGAGGGAGGGTAATCCTGACTGCAGATGCTATCCAGTTCGGACATCTACATTTATGGTAGGTACAAAACTGTACTATGTCCTTCATGGATGCATCTGCAGTCATAACTAACTGGCTAGAATACCATAGCCAACTAGGGAGGAGGAAGACTAGATTATGGTGTGGATAAGATCCCTTGCAGTACAGCAGTGGCAAACCCTGCTCGGGATCTGGAATACAGAGGTAAATTATAATGCTTGGCAAATGTATGCACGGAGGTCCAAGTAGCCGCCTCAATAATGTCCTTGGTTGCCACTCCTCGTAAGAAGGCTGTGGTAGTGGCTGTTGCCCTTGTAGAATGAGGCCTTATGTTCTGTGGAATTGGTTTTCCATGAAAGGAGTAACAGAATCGTATGCAATTTCCTATCCATTTGGAGATTGTCTGTTTGGAAATTGCTTTTCCTTCCCTTCCTGTTGCATAGGCTACAAACAGCTGGTCAGTTTTTCTGTTACTTTTTGTTCTGTCCAGGTAGTAGCGTAGCTGTCTATGTACATCAAAGGTATGCAGCATTCTTTCGACTCTGTTTTGTGGGTTTGGGAAGAAGGTAGGTAGGTGGATTGCCTGGTTTAAAGACACTCTGGATACCACCTTAGGCATAAATGTAGGATTAGTCCTCATGGACACTCTATCATAGTGGAAGATTAGGAAGGGTTGTACTGCCATTAGGGCCTGAAGTTCAGAAACCCTTCTTGCTGAGGTTATTGCCAGTAGGAAAGCAGTTTTCCACGATAGATGCTGCAGGTCTGCTGTTGCTGCTGGTTCAAAAGGTGCGAGTGTCAACTTTTCCAGCACAAAGTTCAAATCCCAAGCTGGCAATGGTGGTTTCCTAGGAGGTTTTACATTCTTGATCCCTCTGAGGAACTGCCTGAGTAAAGGATGTGAAAAGACAGGTGGATCAAAGCTGTATTCTGCTGAAATAGCTGATGCATGTATCTTGATGGAGGAATAGGACAGGCCTGTATGTAGAAGCTCTGCCAAATACTCCAGAATGTTAGCAATGTCTATATTGGACACATCTTTTCCTCTTTCAGCACTCCAAATGACAAACCTTTTCCATTTTCCTGCATAGTTCCTTCTTGTTGAAGGTCTGCGGGCTTCAAGGATAATGTCTTTAACCCTTTGGGAAAGCTCTGGATTAGTTGCTGCTATGTGATGTTCCATGCAGTCAGTTGCAAAGTTTTAGGTTTGGATGCATGATGCTGTAGTTGTTCTGGGTTAACATCAAAGGCATCAGGGTATTGGCCATATTTTGTCCCGAGACATGCTCCTCAGCAATGGGTACCAGTGTTGTCTTGGCCAGTTTGGAGCTATCAGGGTTATCCTTGGACGTTCCTCCTTGATTTTTAGTAATACCTTGTGTATCAAGGGAAGAGGTGGGAATGCATATGCTGTCAGACCTTTCCAGCTGAAGGAGAGCGAGTCCACTTTCCATGCAAGTGGGTGGAACGTCCTTGTGCAGAGTTTTTGAGCTGGTGATTGAGAGGGGCGAATAGATCTATCTGTGGCATTCCCCATTTCTTTGAGATGGCCTTGAAGATGTCCGGTGTAGCATCCATTCGTGAGCATCCGAGGTGGTTCTGCTTAATATGTCTGCTAGAGTATTCTCCTTTCTGTACGAACATTGCCTGTAACTGGATGTTGTAGCTGAGCGCCAGGTTCCAAAGGTCCAAAGTCATTCTGCATAGGGGTATGAATGAGTGCTTCCCTGTTTGTTGATGTACCACATGACTGTGGTGTTGTCTGTCCTTATCATCAAATGTCCTGCTTTGAGGAATGGTCTGAATTTTTGGATTGCCAGCTTTACTGCCAGCATTTCTTTTAGGTTGATGTGCAAATGGAGCTGGTCCTGTGTCCACAATCCTTGCGCATTTGTCCAGCATGTGAGCCCCCATCCTAGGTCTGAGGCTGTTGTGATGGTTTGGCTTGCTTGATAGTTGTGGAAAGGTAGGCCTGGATTTGACTGGCATGCTTGAGCCCACCATAGGAACTCCTGTTTTAGGCATGGGATTAGAGGAATTTCTGCTTCTAGGCTGTGCCTGTGTTGGGACCATAAATTCTTTAACCACTGTAGTTTTCTCATATGTAGTCTGGCATGTGGAACCAAGATTATGCAGGATGCCATGAAGCCCAAGGCCTGTAGAACTTTTCTTGCTGTTAGCTTGTTCTGTTTTGTTAGTGCCAAGAAGTAAAGGAGTTCTTTTTGTTTTTCTGCAGTTAGGAATGCCATTTGTTTTACTGTGTCCAATTCAGCCCAAGAATGTCCTTGTTTGGGATGGTATCAGCCTTGACTTTTGTAAATTGACTGTGTATCCCAGTGCTTGTAGCAAGTAAATGACCCTTTGTAAATCTGTTGTCAGCTTGCTTTTGTTGTCCCCTGTAGCAGACAGTCGTCCAGGTATGGATAAATTTGGATTCCCTGTAGTCTGCAGTGGCGATTACTGATGCCAGGCATTTTGTGAATACTCTGGGCGCAGTAGATAAGCCAAAGGGCAATGCTGAGAATTGATAGTGCTCTGATCCTGCAAGAAATCTGAGGTATCTTCTGCAAATTGCGTGCAGGTATGCCTCCTTGAGATCTAGAGTTACCAGCCAGCACTCCTTGCCCAGCATGGGAAGAAGTTGCTGGAAGGTCAGCATTTTGAATTTTGGGACAATGATGTATGTATTTAAGGTGGACAGGTCGAGAATAGGTCTCCAGCTTTTTTCCTTTCTTGGGACTAGGAATAGTCTGGAGTAGAATCCTTTGCCTTGTTCTGTTATTGGCACTTTTTCCACAGCTCTCATCTTTGTTAGTTGCATTATCTGCTGTAGAGCTTCTGTTTTTTGATTTGGAGGCAGGTTTGGCATTCCTCTTTTGACTGGTAAAGTGTGGAAGTGGAACCGGTATCCTTGCTCTATGGTTTGCAGAATCCACTTGTCTTTTGTGATATAGTGCCAGTTTTTCGAAAATAAGGTTAATTTTCCGCCTAATGGTGCTGCTATTTGTTCCCTGGTAGGCGGAGTTAGAATCAAGTCACTGTGCTGTTGTAGTGGCAGTGGCTGTGTCTGTGCCTCTGTTATTACCTTGCCACTGTCGCCCTCTGTAGGCACCCCTCTGGATTGATTTCTGCCTCTGGGGCGTCTTCCTGCCCCTTTGGGATCTTGTGGAGTCAGGAAATTTTTTTGGCAGGCCAGTTCCTGCTAAACCTTGGGGTTGAACCTGCAAGAAATCTTTAACTGTTTGTACAGATTTTGCCTTTTCTTCCATTTTCTTCATTACCTGCTGGGCAGGTGTCCCAAACAAACTGGCCTTATCCATAGGTGCATCTAATAACTTAGCTTTAACATGATCCGGTAAGACCTGTTCCTTCAGCCATGCATGTCTTCTTATCACTGTGCCAGTCATGGCTGATCTAAATGAAGCCTCCAGTGCATCATAGCCACATTTTAAGGAATGGTTACTAACCTGTTGTATGTTATTTACCATTTCTAATATATATTTTTATCTATAGTCATCAGAGGATTTTTAGTTAACTGATCAAGCATAAACTCTTGGTATTGTATCATGTGAAACTGACAATTTAAAGCTCTAGCTGAGAGAGTAGCAGAGGTGTAAACCTTTTTGCCCCATCTGTCTAAAGACCTGGCTTCCCTTTGAGAAGGAATAGGGTTTTGCTGTGGTCGAGGCTGCTGCCTTAGGCCCCTGGGATATGGTTTCGGGTCTGCAAGTGGGGCCTTGTATAAGTGGTGATGAGTGTCTGGAACCCTGTAAAATCTGTCTGGTTTGACAGGGGCTGGAGGTAAGGAATCTGGTGCAGTGCAGACATCATTAAATGCATCGTCCACAAAGGACAGGCGGTATAGCTAAAGGCCTGTGTTGTGGTAGGTGCAGAATAAGTCTTTTTGGAATCTGAGAAATCCTGTTCCTGCCATTGGAATTGTTCGCATGTAAGGTTTCCCCAAAGGAGAATTCTTCTGGTGGAGAAGCAGCTGGAATGGATTCTTCAGCATCTGAGTCTTCATAATTGGAGAAATGAGCCTCTGGCTGGTCTGTAATATCAGAGTCCTTGCGGAATCATCAGAGGACAGGCTCGGGGGCTCTGCTCTCTCTCTCTGGGGCTGAGAGGCCCTGGGTGAGATTGAGATCCCTAATTAAGGATATTAAATCCTCTGCCAGAGTAAGCATTTGTGAACTAGAAGTGGGCCTAGTAGAGGGGGCTTAACAGGCACTGTTTTAGTAGATTGGCTGCTTTAGCCCTGGCAAAGGCCTTAATAGACATGGCTGCAGGCCTAGCAGCACCACATGGTGGGGTAGAGACATCCAAAGGATGGTGTCTGATAAGTCACTAGTAACCACTGTAGGTAAGATTTCTCGTTTCAAGCAAGGTAGCAGGAGCCTCAGTAGTAGTCATTGATTCAGCTGTGCTTTGATCAGTTTTCGGAAACCGAGACACTCACGGTTTGCTTAACCATGGTTTCGCCGAAACCGCGGATGTCGGTCTTTTCTTTGCGTTTTTTAACAATCTGGGTAGTCGGAGGATCCGGCGGCATAATGTAAAATCTGGCGAAAAACTGTTCAGCAAACTCCGACCGGCCTAAGCGTTCATCGGTTGAATGAGGCACAGGCTGAACAGGCTGCTACGCCGTGGTCTGGGCCTAAACAAGGTAAACAGTAAGAGTGGAAATCTTTATGAGGTATTTGTTTCCCACAAGTTAAACAGTTATTGACTTTTTCTGACATCGGCTGAGGCAAGAAAGAGTCCCCAACGGGTACTTAGCTTAGAAGTCTTAGTATTGAAGTAGTAATCTCTGGATCTGACCGACCGGCACTTCTTCTGCGGCGCCACGTGCAAGAAAGACTGAGGAAAATGGCTGATGCCTTTATACCAAGACCAACAGAGATGACGTCGGGTGAAGTGCGACATCAGCCGAAGCTGGACCCGGACTTTGGAATCCGGCCGACCGAAGGGCTGCCTGACGACAGGACAACCCAGTTGTTATGACTGCAGATGCATCCATGAAGGACATCAGAAAATTCAGAATCCTGGTCAGAAGTATAACTCAGTCCTAGGTCTCTTAGAGGGGGAAGGCTGGCTTCCCCTGATTAAAGTAATAAGGTCTTCAGCCATTCTTATAATTTGTTTTTTAGGCATAGAGGCCTGACGATGCGGTCTGGGCGTCAGTTTTCTAGGCATGGTTCAAGTTTTAGGCCTTGAAGAAGAAGATGGCGGTTTAATACGCAAGTCAGTAGGCTTGAATACACCCTCAGAAGCCGGTGCCTGCACAGCAGCTCCGCACCCATCCAAGGTAAAGACATCCGCAGGTTCCACAGTTGAAGCATCTTGCAGCATGCCGGACTCTGAATGGGTCTCAGTAGAGGCCTGCAAATCTGAAGTAGTGGGTATCTGGGGTTGCAAAAGTGCCTCACTGAGTACCGGCAAACTGGCGACTGGCTTAGAAGGAGCGTCGGCAGCTTTGGACCTATCTCTGTCTTTAACTTTGCATTTTTTCGGAATGCTGGTAGTCGGATGGCTTACCGAAGACATATCAGGATAATTGAACTGAGCACCAAAATATTTAGAAGCAAAAATATACTGACGACGGATAGTTCATGGTTTAAATAAGGCACAAAACTGACAACGAGTTACATCGTGGTCAGGGCCTAGGCAAGAAATACAGTACGAATGAAAATCTTTATGAGGTACTTGCTTTTCACAAGTAATGCAATTATTTATTTTTACTGACATCAGTTTAGAGCAAGAAAAAGTTTCCCCAACGGGGTACTTAACTTTTAGTTGAAGACTTCGGTTCTGAAACTCTTAAACAAAAATTTCAGGAGTCGGCCGACCGGCACTTGTGAACTGCTTCTGCTTCGGGCACCGCACAGCAAGAAAGACTGATGCAATGACATCAGCTGCATGTTTTATACCCCGGATGACCTGATGTCATGGAAGAAGGGACAGCAACCGACGCAGGACCCAAGACTTTGTTAATCAGGCTGACTGAGGGCTACCTGCAAGCAGATAACCCAAATGTGATGACTGCAACAGTAAAACACGAAGAACATCTGGGATTCCAGAGAATGCTTTCCAGAGCTATGAGGTGCACAGTTAACAGTGAAAGTAAACTAAGTGAACAGAGAGCAAAAAAGGGCCAGCAACGAACTAAAGGTAATGAAAACTTGCACAAATTATTTATTTATTAAAAAGATAAAACGGAGAATTACAACGGCACAGAATGCATTATTAAGCAAATGAGGCACACAAAAAGTTTATTAGTTAAATAAAATGTTTAAAATTAAGATATCTGATAAACCGATTATCAGAAAAGCACATAAGGGGTTTGTAATTTTGTAATTACCCCAGAACTGCAAAACGAGGATGTTTAAAGTAAAATGAGCATATTTAGAGTAAAATGAGCAAAAGAAAAGTATAATGGGCAGGAAAAGAGATTAAACAAGCAAAACGAATATAACAAAGGGCACATTAAGCATAAATAAAGCAAGGTGACTGCATATTTTTTGGCAAATTACTGCGTTTTGGCATACACTACTATTTTGCATTGATTGAAGCTATTCAGGTAGTAACTAGATTTATTCCAAGTATCTCAAGGTGTGTAAAAGTGCTTACTACTGTGCATTTATTCCAAAAAGTTTGTGTGCAAAGCGCAACTATTTCGTAAAGTGCAATCAAAATACAGCCATTTCGAAATGTTCCTTGTGCTGGGTGTGTCTATTCGCAGAGTGCCACCATTACAGAGCGTTACTTGCACTGTATAGAGTTATTTAGCAAAGTACAGCCATTTTGGGAAAGTTTAAGTGTGCTGTGTACTGTTTATCCACAAAATGCACTTACTTCAAAATGTGTTTTACCCTGAGCTTCTTCTGCCCAGTTTACTCACACAGTGAGTACACATTTTGAAATGTTTCTTACACTGATAAGAGGTGTTTCTTATAGTACAGTGATTTGTAGAGTATTCTTCTACCCAGGAAACTTTTTTCGCAAAGTTCAGTTATTCAGAGGCTTGTTGTCCTAGTTACAAGTACTGGCATAAATTTCTGGCATATATACATGCAGTGCTCGTGCATACTTGAAAAGCCTTCAAATGGTATGTGTTAAGATATCAGAGGCATTTTGCAGACCAGGTCCACTTGTATTTGATCAGAATATTGCAGAGAATTGGAGAATATTTGAGCAAGAATACAATACTTTTATATAAGCAGCTTATTATGACAAAGATGCATGCACCAGGGCAGTCAATTTGCTAAACTTAGCTGGGTCAGAGGCCACTGAAAGAGAGCATTCATTTGTGTATGCATCAGCAGTATATGAAGGAGAGAGGGAAACTGTCATATTGTTGTACAGAAAGAATCAAGGGAAGACCCAGAGTGTTTGAAACGCAAATTCAGGGAAATGTGCAACCCCCAGACAAATGTTACATTAGAGAGGCACCTGTTTTACACAAGAGATCAAAAGCCAGGAGAAACTTTCACAGCTTAAATTACTGACCTGAGAAACAACCCAAAAAGAGTAGGTTTGGTGATTTAAAAGATGCGTTGATTAAGGACAAGCTTTTGTGTGGTATTAATAGTGTTGCAGCGAGAAAGATTTGCTTTGTGACAGTGATTTAACGCTGAGCAAAGCTATTGAGATTTGTTAAATCCAGGACGTTACAGAAAGGCACACAAGTATGCTTGTAAGTGATAAGAGCATGGTTTCAGCAGGCTCCATTGCAAATGTAGACAGCATTTAACACGTGGCTGGCAGAAGCAGGCCAAAGCACATGGCAGCTGTAACCCCTGTGGGTGTGGCAGGTAAAACCTGTAGTTTACCAGCAAGTTCTAAGACTAGTTCAGTGAAAAGGACATGCTCAGTGCAAGAGAAGGGTGAGTCAGCAAAACTCAAATCAAGCTTTACTGTTAACTGTCACAATTGTGGTGCCAATCAAGAGTGTAAAACTGAGAAGCGTTTAGAATTTGGTCAGCGATGCTACAAGTATAAAAAAATGGAACCATTTTCAAAAGTTTTGCAAATCAAGAAAACCTCACACAGTTATAAAAAAGGGTAACTTAAAAAAGCAAGTTGATCATATAGAAAGCTGCAACCCTACTTTTGATGTAGACAGTCCATCAGTAATTGCTAAAGAGGTTGATGCAGTAGATTTGTTGACAAAGAAGGAAGTGTTTTGTACTGTCCAGATCAATGGTAAAACTACCAAGCTCAAAGTAGACACTGGTTCAAAGTGTTATGTCAGCAGACAGATTTGCTAAGGTGAGAGCTGGTGAGCAACTTAATGTGGCCAGTTGTGCGAAACTTGTTGCTTATGGAGGTGAAGTAATTCAAACCGAAGGCTTAGCAGTGTTTTAATGTTATTTGGCTAGGAGCTGCTACAACATACTATTCTATGTAGTCTAAAGATCTGTGCAGTCATTAATGGGTCTCAGAGACAGTTTGAAAATGAATCTGCTTTCCTTTACCAAAGAAGTTCATCACATTAAGCACGTATCCCAGTTCCAATTTTACTGAAGCTATTTTCTCAGAGTATGCCAATGTTTCCGATGACAACTTAGGCAAACTTCCAGTTGTGTATTCTGTGAAGTTAGACCAAGAGGTTAGTCCATTGGTCAGGTGGGCAAGAAAAGTTGCGATAGCTATGCAGAATAAAGTCAAAGCGCAGCTGGATAAGGTGGTGCAACAAGGTGTAATTTGTCCAGTTACAAAACCTACTGAATGGGTGTCGTCCATGGTAGCAGCCCACAAAAAAGGCTCAGACAAAATCAATATGCACTGACCCAAGAGATATGAACAAAGCATTACAGAGACCACATCATCCCATGCATACAGTCGAGGAAGTCGCAGCCCTAATACCAAATGCCACTGTTTTTTCTGTCTTGGATGAAAAAGTTCATTCTGGCAAGTGATGCCTGACTGCAAATTTTCACTACTGACTACATTCAGTACCCCATTTGGAAGCTATAGATTTCTCAGGATGCCATTTGGAATAAAGTCTGCAAGTGACATCTTTCAGCGTGCAATGAAGCAATTTTTTTCAGGTTATCCTTGTGCCATAATAGTAGATGAGTAATTGATTAGAGGCAATGCTGAAGTAGAGCATGACAGAAACCTTAGGAAAGTTCTAGACAGAGCATGAGAGGTGAACTTGAAGCTCAATCTTCTGAAATGCAAATTCAGACTACCAGAAGTTACATATGTAAGTCATTTATTTACTAGCACTGGCTTGCAACCAGATCTGTCCAAAAAAGCAGACATTCTTGAGATCCAACCACCAGATAATGTTCAAGCTCTACAATATTTTCTTGGTACAGTCAACTATTTAGGCAAGTTTATTCCAGACTTCAGTGAGTTGGCAGTGCCTTTGAAAGAGGTGACAAGGAAAAATGTTACATGGTCTTGGTTGGAACAGCACCAGAGAGCATTTGAAGACCTTAAGCAAAAAATGCCACCCCACCTACATTAAGATTATTACATTACATTATACTAGTAACGCTTTCTTGTGATGCTTCAAAATTTGGTCTTGGTCCAGTTATTTTTTAAGAAAGCAGACCAGTAGCTTATGCATCTAGAACTCTTACCCAAACTGAAATGCAATATGCTCAAACTGAGAAAGAACTTTTGGCAATAGTATTTGCATGTTCAAAGTTTCATGACTTTTAGTTATGTACCTACCATAACGATAGATGTATGTGATCCATCTCGCCCACATTCATAACTGATGGGCTCGGAGCAGAGAATCGGCTCCAACTCGGCCGATACATTAGCACAAAGTCTCTCATTGGCTGGGCCAACCCCCTTATCCCAGGATGTACCACGCCCAAACCCCCAGATCTTGTTTGCCCCACAACAACTCACTCACATGTGCCACTCCAACTGTACAATAGTTTTTCCTCCAGATCCAACAGGTAGGGGGAAGGAGGGTGGGTACGTAAGAATGTAGGTGAGATGGATCACATACATCTATCGTTATGGTAAGTACATAACTAAAAGATGTAATGCTATCCTATCTCGCCTACATTCATAACTGATGGGACAGCGTCCCTACCACCTAGATCCTGGGAGGCTCACTGGAAAACACTCCTGAGCACTGTGGAACCAAAGGACGCCCAACCTCTAGAGGCCACGTCCAGTATGTAATGAGAAATAAAAGTAAGTGGAGAAGCCCAAGTGGCCGCTGCACATATCTCATCCACCGACAGTCTGGCGTGGAAGGCCATTGAAGTTGCCATAGCCCTAGTAGAATGCGCTCTAACTGGAAATGGAAGGTCCCTTCCTGTTGATGCATAAATAAATGAAAAACAATCCCTAATCCACCTAGCAATAGTGATCTTAGTTACTGCTTTGCCAATCCTGTTATCTGCAAAGGCCACAAACAACTGGTCTGATTTCCTCTGCTGCTGTGTCCTATGCAAGTAAAACCTCAGTTGTCTATGCACATCCAACTGATGAAGTCTGTATTCTGCCTTGTTGGAAAATTTTGGAAAGAAAACTGGTAGCTCTATAGATTGCTGCAGACAAAGAGCAGAAGAAAACTTCGGAAGAAATGACGGGTTTAGTCTTAGAGATACTCTATCCTTGTGAAAGATCAGATAAGGGGGCTTAACAGAGAGGGCTTGAAGCTCCGAAACTCTTCTGGCTGAAGTAATAGCTACCAAGAAGACAGTCTTCCAAGATAAGAACTTTTGCTCACAAGTGGCCGCCGGCTCGAAAGGATGAGACGTCAAGGCTCCTAAAACTACATTCAAATCCCACAGCAAAACAGGTTGCGACACCGGGGGGCGAAGCAACCAAGCTCCCTTAAGAAAGGCCTTACACAACTCATGACTCATGAGTGAAGGCTCAAAGGCAACATGATAATTAGAAATCGCTGCCAATTGGACTTTAAGCGTGGAGACAGCGGAACCCTGTCTAAAAAGAGTTGTCAAAAAATCTAATACTGCGGACACCGGGGCTGTCAGAGGGTCAAGGTTGTGCTGCTGGGCCCAAATAGCAAACCTTTTCCATTTATTAGAATATATCTCTTTAGTGGAAGCTCTGTGAGAAGAAGACAGAATCCGGACCACCTCAGGCGAAAGGATATGCTGTCTGACTAAGGTCGGAAGTGGAGCAGCCAAGCCGTTAGCTTGAGAGTTCGCAGTGATGGATGGGCCTGACCTGACTGAAGAGTCAGGAGGTCTGGAACTGGGTCCAGAATCCTTCACTGCATACTTCCGAAGGAAAGGAAACCAAACTTAGCGGGGCCAGTGTGGTGCGATCAAAATCATGTTGCTTCCCAAGCAGATCACCTTCTGAATCATCTTTGGCAGTAGTGGGACCGGAGGGAAGGCATAGAGCAGACCGGAGGGCCAATTGTGGACTAGAGCGTCCTTGGCTGACTCCCCCTGGGGGGGAATCAGGAAGAAGAAATTGCTGCACTTTGCGTTCCAGGGGCTGGCGAAAAGGTTGCAACAGGGAGACCCCCACTTGGAGAAGATCCGAGCCGCTACTCGGTCGTTCAGGGACCACTCGTGAGGCATCAGAATAACTCTGCTCAGCCTGTCTGCTATCACATTGGACTTCCCCGGAATGTGCGTTGCCACTAGAAATCTCTGGGAAGCGATCGCCCAGTTCCAAACTCTCATGGCTTCTCTGCAAAGAGGATAAGACCTGGTTCCTCCCTGCTTGTTCAGGTACCATACTACCGCCATATTGTCTGAGAAGATTGTGATGGTACCTTTGGGATGAGAGCTGTGAAGTGCCTGCAACGCTAGAAGCACTGCCCTCATTTCTAGGACATTGATATGTAAGTGGGTTTCATAATCCTGCCACGTGCCTTGAACCGTCCTGTCCAGATAATGCCCCCCCACCCTATTTGGGAGGTGTCCATGGTCACTGTGGCAATGGGGGAGGGGGGGCAGAAGAGTCGTCCCTGATTCAGGTTGGAGGAGAGGAGCCACCAACGAAGATCTCGCCGGCAGGTTTCTGTAATGAGAATCGGGTAGGACAAGGGCAGATCTTGGTACGACCACTGGGTCGACAGGAGCCATTGGAGAATTTGCATGTGCAATCTTGCCAGAGGGACCAGAAGAATGGCGGCCGCCATCGACCCCAAAATCTGAAGGACCATCCTGGCTGGTGCTTTGCTTCGGGGTAGTAAGGCTAGGACTTGGTCCTGTAGTATCTTTATCCTCTCTGTTGGAAGGAATGCTTGCATCTCGACAGAGTCTAGCTCTGCGCCTATAAAGGCAACACGCTGTGATGGCAGCAATACAGACTTTTCCCAGTTGAATGTAATTCCTAATAGATGTCCCAATTCGATGGTAGCACTCATGGCTTGAATAAGAAGATGCCTGGTGGGGGCGGTGAGGAGCCAGTCATCTAGATACAGAAACACCTGGAATCCCAGACGTCTCAGGTGAGCCGTCACCACTGCCAGACATCTGGTGAACACCCTGGGGGCAGTGGTGAGACCAAAAGGCAGGGCTCGGAACTGGAAATGACTGGCTCCTAGGCGGAAGCGTAAATGTATCCTGGACGCACTGTTTATCTTGATGTGATAATAGGCGTCCTTGAGATTGATGGAGCACATCCATTCTCCTTTTTCCAGCAATGGGAAAATGGATTGCAACGTGACCATCCGGAACTTGGACTTCTTTACGAAGCTGTTTAGGTGGCTGAGGTCCAGAATAGGTCTCAAGTCCCCTGTTCTTTTCAGCAACAAAAATAACTTTGAGTAAGTTCCTAATCCGGTCTGGTCTGCGGGGACTAGCTGGATGACTCCCTTTCCGAGCAGCTTTGCGACCTCTATGGCTGCTTGATCCTGTTGACTGGGTGGCACATCCGTAATTTTCCTTGACAGGGGAGGGGGACGGATAAAGGGAATGGTGTAACCTCCGGCGATGATACGAAGCACCCACTGATCCTGAGTGATGGAACCCCAGGCCCTTGGATGCATCGAGAATCGACCCCCGACTGGCTCCGGAGACGCACAGTCGGGCAGTCCCTCAGGGACGCTGGAATGAGGAACCACAAAAGGATTCGTGGTCTCTTGAGTTGCGGGGGCCCCCGCCACCTCTGGGGCGATGTCTTCCAGAATAATCCCCCCCTCTGCCTCTGGGGGGGGTCACTCTGATGGGCAGGGAAAGACTTTTGGGACTTTCTGAACCACATCTTTCCTCCCCCTCTGAGCCTTGGGATTAGGTCTCGAGGGAAGCGAAAAACGGGCCCCAATGGCAGACAAAGTATTACCCTCCTGCTCACATCTAGTGAGTGTGTCTTTCACCTTGGGTCCAAAGAGAGAGGACCCATCGAATGGAGCGTCGGTGAAGGAAGACTAGAACACCTCCGCAAAGTGACACAAGCGCATCCAGGCTTGCCTCCTAAGGGCTACGCCTGAACTCGCTGTCCTACCCGCCCCTTCGGCTGCATATATGAGCCTCATGGACGAGTTAACAATGGATGAAAGGGTAGACAGCTGGGCATTGACAGACTGTGTCAATGCCTCAGGCACGTTACCCGACAAGGTATCTCCCAACTCCTTTATGAGATCCCTTTGGAGCCTCATAAAATGACAAATAATTCAGCGACCGCAGGGTAAAAGTCGCTGACGTCAGGGTACGCTTCCCGTACCTATCCATACTCCTGGACTCCTTGTTAGGAGGATGGATAAAAGTAGATGCCTCTGCCACATCTTGCTGGGTGGCAGACGCCACCACCATAGCATCAACCGGAACTCCCTTGGTTAGAAACTCCTTGCCAGGGGGTGCGGATAAAAACTTGTTGGGGCGAGAAGGAACTGGCTCCACAGAATCAGGGTGTTCCCACACCATTCGACAAATAAGGTCCAGTAACTCATCGAAGGGTGGAGACACACAGGAGGCGGAGCGTTGGGCTCCAAAGGCCTTGAGGAAGACCGACTCCTCCGCGGAAGGGGTTTTGGATGGCCAGTCGCCCCTCTGTCTCAAGATCTCCAGGATATCGGAGAACGAGGCATCATCAGAGGATGACTTAGGGGACCCCTCCGCATCATCGAGGTCGGCATCCAAGGTGCCAGACTCATCTGGGGAGTCTATGTGCTTCCTCTTGCACAATTTTTTTCCTGGGGGGGGCTCCTCAGGCACGAACTCTGAAGGCTCCTCGGAAAAAAGGGGACCACACAAGGAGGAATCCTCAGGCCTAGGAGCCTCACTGTCTGAAGACAGGGGGGCACCAGAGGCTCTAGCCACCGTGTCTAGGGAAGGAGTCACAGATTCAAGTGAAGTCACTAGAGACATGGCAAGCACGCTCCTCATAGCCTCGAAGGCAGGCCCACCAGAATCTGAGGAGAGGCCCGTCCCCGAGACCATGACCGGTGTCAGGGTTCTCCTAGCCGAGGCGCCAAGAGGGAGACTCGGGGCCGAAATCAGAAGCCCTAACGAATCCCCCTCAGGCCCGGCTGAGGACACCCGAGAACCGAAACCTCTGGAAGGCAAAGAAAGGGTTGGAGCTGAAGACGGTGCCGACAGACTAGCAGTGGGTCTCGGGACCGACTCAAGGACTTCACCCAACTCTACAAACTCAGACTCCGATGACACCAAGGTTGTCGGAGGAGGAAGAAACGGTATCGAATGGGCTGGCTCCATGGCCGACTGGGCCGGAGCCAAAAATAATTTGGATAAGACAGGTGACTGGAGGAGCCTCTGGACCACCCTATCTACATCCGAGTCTGAAAGCCTGGAGGACCTGGAGGAAACAGAAGGGGGCCAAGAGAATTTTCCTATCGGCTCCGAAACAAGGCTAGGAGGCCAGCTCCGAATTAGCTCCAAAAGGATCGGGGCCGAAGCAGACTCGACCAGAACCGAGACCCCTTTTAGTGCTGACGGTTCAGGAGCCGACGAAACCGACCCCAGAGCAGAAACACTCTCCAGCGGCTCAGAGACCAATGGAGCTGACTAAGGAGACCCCGATTTAGACCCTCTATCCTGCAGCTCCGAAATCAGTGGAGCCGAGGAAGGGGACAGAGTACCTGCTCTCTCATCCCGAGACTCCAAAAACAGTGGAGCCGAGGAGGTAGACCCAGCTTTAGATCCTCTATCCTTCAGCTCCGGGGCCAGTGGAGCCGAGGAAGGGGACACAGACTTAGCCCTTTTTGCAGGCGGCTCCGATGGACTTGTCGGAGCCGAAGACTTCTTTTGCCTCGATTTCGAAGAGGGAGAAGAAGCCAAAGCTTCCTCGAAGGCTGGTTTGATGAGACCCTTCAGGATAAGCTTATTTTTCCTCTCGTGTAGTGCACAAGAGGAGAAAGCATGGCAAACACTGCAAGACTCTTGCAAGTGTTTAGCCCCTAAACAATAAACACAGATGGCGTGGCCATCTGTCAACGACATCTTATAATTGCATTTCAAACATTTTTTAAAGCCCGATGGCTTATGTTCCTTTTCTTTACCAGACATACCTACTGTAACACACTCAAAACACACAAGGAGGGAAGGGGGGGGGGGCTCTAACTTAAACGCTCTAAGAGAAAGGGCAAAGGCCCTCTAACTCAAACGGGCCTAGCCCGCCAAACAGAAGGGATTACCACAACAATTCAAAAAGACAAACACAGTCAATCACAAATGAACTAACAACCAGATAGCTATTAAAATAGCTGTTTGAGTATAAAATCTAAAGCTAACTGCCAAAAAGCGACCAAAAGGCCAAAAAAGAAGGGTACTTAGCCACAGCCAAGTCGAGACCATGTCGTTACTCTAGGAGCAGCAAACGAGATCTGGGGGTTTGGGCGTGGTGCATCCTGGGATAAGGGGTTGGCCCAGCCAATGAGAGACTTCGTGCTAGTGTATCGGCCGAGTCGGAGCTGATTCTCGGCTCCGAGCCCATCAGTTATGAATGTAGGTGAGATAGGATCGCATTACATTTATATTTATGGTCGAACTATTCAGACTGAAACTGATCACCAACCTCTACACACAATTTTAAAAGAAGCCTGTGCATTCAAGCTCCAGTGAGACTACAAAGAATGATGCTTAAATTGCAAAAGTACAACTTCAAAATGATCTATACAAAAAGCAAACTTCTTTATCTGGCTGATACTTTATCCAGATCACCCAGAAATACAACAGAACAGCTTAATGCAGAGAATTTTGACTTTGATGTCATGGAAGTGCATAATTTTTCTACCACGAGACTTGAGCTGAGAGATCATACAAAGACTGATCCAGTTTTGCAAAAGCTCAACCACTACATTAATGTGGGATGGCCGTTGAAGCAATCTAGTGTACCGCCTGAAGTGCAAACTTATTTTCTTTACAGAGATGAAATGAATTTTGACTTTGATGTCATGGAAGTGCATAATTTTTCTACCACGAGACTTGAGCTGAGAGATCATACAAAGACTGATCCAGTTTTGCAAAAGCTCAACCACTACATTAATGTGGGATGGCCGTTGAAGCAATCTAGTGTACCGCCTGAAGTGCAAACTTATTTTCTTTACAGAGATGAAATGTTGATGGAAGATGGCATCATTTTCAAAGGTCATAAAATTGTTGTTCCTGCTTCCTTACAACATGAATACATTCAGATTTTGCATCGTGGTCACCCATGTTCATAATCTACTAAAAGAAGGGCGAGAGGACTAGTATTTTGGCCTTCTCTAGCAAAAGATATTGATAAAGTACTTTCTTCTTCAGTATGCAACAATACTAAACTGCATTTGCAAAAAGAACCACTTCAGCCAAGTCAAGTTCCTGAACTACCTTGGTCAACAGTAGCCACGGATATATTTGAGTGGAACAATCAGCATTACTTAGTGTTAGCAGACTCTAATTTGAACTGGTTTCAGATCAGTTTACTACCTAACCTAACGTCCATAGGTTGGTACTAAGCTATTGGCCCTAGGGCCTATACAAGCCTAGCCATAACAATTCCCTGGCTATTTCTTCCTACACTATTTACTTCCCTGGACCCCTGTCTAGCAGGGTGACTGACGTGACCCCCGGGGTGAATTTCCTTTCTCCCATCCAATTGTCAAGGTTCCTTTTGAAGAGGGCCAAAGAGGCACTCTGCTTGACATAAATGGACAGTCAATTCCAGAGTCTGGGGAGTCTCTGGGTCAGGAACCTCTCTCTCCAGTACGTTTTATTTATTGTGATGACAAGGTTTAGATCCCTGGAGCATATGGCTCTGAGGGATTGGGATTTCTTTAAGTGTAACATGTCCAACAGCTCGAGGTTTGACATGGCCTTGTATGTTAAGCAGAGATCGCCTCTGAGTAGACAATATGTGACAGAGTATAGCTGGAGTTTTTTAAGGCGGTCAGTGTAGGGCATCTGTTTTAGGCCTGTGATTCTTTTAGTGATGTATTTCTGCGGCCTTTCCAGTTGTTGCAGATGTCTTGAGAGGTACATACCAAACGGGGCGTTGTATTCTATAATGGGTCTAATGAGGGATGAGTACAGTGGGACAATGACCTCCTTTTTTTATGGATGAAAAGCCCTTAGTGATGAGGTGTTGCACACAGAAGGATTTCCTGACTGTTGTGGTGATGTGGTTATTGAAGGTGAGACCACTGTCCACCTGTGTCCCTAAGTCTCTTATCACACTTTCGGTGTTTAATGTACTGCTACCTATGTGGTAATTCACGGGTACATGTTTTTTTCCCAAAGGGGATAACAATACATTTCTTGGCATTGAGTTTGAGCCCATGGCTCTGGCACCGAGCATGTTTCTGCAAGGCCATTTAGTAGAATATCCACATCATTTGGGGATTCAGTAATGGCTTCCAGTTTGCAGTCATCTGCAAACTTTGTTAGCCAGAGTCCCTTAGTGTTGGCCTGTACTTCAGAGAAGTAGATGCCAAACAAGAGCAGTCCCAGGACTGAACCCTGAGGTACTCCACTTGTCTGGAGCTGGATTTGGAGTTGGCTACTTTTACAGTTTGGGTTCTGTCAGTAAGCCAGTTGGCAACCCATCTTAGTAAGTTTATGTATGATTCTAGAGTGTAGGATGGTGTCGAAGGTCTTCGCAAGGTCCAGATAGGCTGTGTGGACCGCCTTACCCTTGTCAACAGCTCTGGAGACTGATTTGAAGAAGTCAATCAGGTTCAGGAGACAAGATTGGCCCTTTACGAACCCAAACTGCGTGGGGTCCAGTGTTTGAAGGTAGCCACTTTTTATAAGTTCCATGATAATGTGTCCCATGCCCTTGCAGATCAGGCTCGTCAGACTGATGGGACGGTAGTTCCCGGGATCCAAGGTGGATCCCCCCTTGTGGAGTGAGATAAATGTAGCGGTGCGCCACTCAGTGGGCACAAAGCCCACTGCTATCAGCAAGTTGAAATGTCATTTCTCAGTCCATGGGAGTCTGCAGAAGCTCATCTCTGACAATGGTCCTCAATTTACCAGTCAGTTGTTTCAGAAATTTGCAAAAGAATGGGACTTTGTACATGTTACTGGCAGTCCAGAATACCCACAGTCAAATGGACTAGCTGAACATGCAGTACAGAGTGTAAAGCAATTATTAGAGAAGTCAAAGCATGATAATACCAAAGTCTTTTTGAATATACTCAATCTCAGAAACACACGCTGTGATGATATACTTGGCTCTTCTGCTCAGAGACTTTTATCTAGGCAAACCAGAAAAACATTGCCTATCAATTCCAGTTTGTTGAGGCTTAAAGAACAGATCAATCAGAGCCCAACTATTCAAAAAATGTTCTTTCCAGAAGTCCAACTATTACAAATTGAGCAGATTTCTTCATCCACTGAAAGGAGGAGAGTAAGTCAGTATACAAACGGTGAAAGGTTTTGACCGGATTAGTCAAGTAACAGGTAAACATGCCGAGCCAAGATCCTACTTCGTAGAATCTGAGGGTGTGGGGCACAGGAGAAATCGCAGACATCTTCCTGTATCAGAATCGATATTGCAGCATTTTTCCTGTGATGCAGACTCTAGATCTCAGAGCAATCCAGACAATGTTCCTGTTGCTGAACATGTCTTAACTCCTACTTCCGTTCCTGATCTTTCTGATGTCCACAAAGTTGAACATTCAGCACTGGCAGTCCCAGTTACTACATCTAGTTCTAATTTCTGTGTCACATAATTTGGTCGTATTTCCAGACTTATTGTGAAATACACAGCAACCTGGACATAATTGTCTGTATGTATTTAGTTCTATTTTTTTTTATTTTGTATCAACTGCATGTCAATTAATGTTGTCAATAATGCACGACTCATTTCTCAAAGAGGGAAGATGTAGAATAGTATGTGTTGTACCTTTAAGAAGCATTTCCAAGGACACCATGTGCATATAAATAGCAAGCACATGCTATCTTCAGTGCCATTTTAAGAGTGCAGCCAGAGAGGTGATAGCTAGTTAGTTTATCCAAGTTAAAGTTACTAAGCCTCAATCCTGATGTGTTTGTACATAATAAAGCTGCTTGAACAGAACCCACAGATGTTTGTCTGTTTTATCCTGACCAGACAAGTGACAGAATGCTTCTGAGATGTAGAAGTCTGAGTGGACTTAGAAAGAATATGCCTGGAATCCTTCTTACGTTTGGGAAGCTGACAAATCCGCCTACGGACAAAGGCAAATAGTTTCTGCATAGCCTTACCATTATCCTGGAGGGATATGAACAGGTCAGCAAGCAGCTGTCCCAAAAAGATTTTTGTTATTCAGAGGAGCATCCAAACGTTTGGCTTTAATATCATCAGACAAAGCCTAAAGATAAAGCCAAAACTAATGTCTCATCACAGAACCAAAAGCAGCAGCCCTTGAAGAGGCATCAGCAGCATGACAACTACATTTTATGGAGTGACGAGCAACCTGGGAAGTAGACTCAAACAAGAAAAGTGGTGAAAGTTTCCCTTCTAAATCAGACAGGTCAGACACAACATTAGCTACCCGAGAAAGGACAGCCAAGACATGCCTGGTCATGTGGATTTGGTAATTAATAGGACAAAATGACAAGGTGGCAACAGTATACACTTTTTTACCCCAGCTTTCCATACTGTAGTTCTATTATCCTTATCAGAAGGAAGGATCTTAGAAGAAGACAAACATTTAGAAGGCTTTTCAGTTGAGACTGAAGCCACATAAGGGTCAGAAGACAAAAACAAAAATTAGCAGTCCTCAGGCACCTTGTAGAACTTAACAGGATTCTTAAGGGTCGGGGGCTGACAGTCAGGAGCTATTAAAGGCAGAAGAGAAGGTGTCCAAATGAGCTGCCAACACAGGAAGATCTTCAGACGGCTTAGCAGACTCCGCTTGTACAAGCTCATAGCATCGCTTTTGGATGTCAGAAACCTGGGAGCAATTACACATGCAATAGTATCCCCAGAGGATAATTCATCTAAGGGGGAATCTAAGCTCAAAGAATCCTCTTCTTCTGAGCCATAGTCTAAAGGGGAAGGAATGTGAGAGGGGTATGCAAGGGATTCCTTCCCAGAATCTGGGCCCTCATCTGAGAAATACAGTTTCCTTGTCCTCTTAACAGGCTTGGAAGACCAGGGAGGAGCACGGACTGGCACCATCTGAGAAGGCTTCAAGGCCATCAAGGCATTAAAACAAGCCTTGAATACAATCCTGCCATTCACACAGAGAATCTTTACCAATAGGGGTAATATGCTTGGTCTATTTCTTAAACGGGATGTCTGTCCTAACAACCCTCTGCAGCTCAGTCCCTTGACAGGATTCAATTATCGCTGTAGGAATCTCTTCCAGGACTAAGATTTGGGGAATCCTCCTCGGCTCCGCGGAAATAATCAGCTGTAGTCCCCCCACCTCAACACCCAGAGCAGATGTATGAAAAGCCACAGAGGACGTGCGAGAACTCGGATCGATGCCAACCTCCGACAGAGATGAGACAGAGGAATCCAATGCAAGTACCGAATGGTCTTCAGGGCTTTCACTAGTTTCTAGACAGACATCTGGTTGAGGCTTAACAGCAACCAGATCAACCCTAGACTTTTTGGTATTCTTCTTGGAAGATGGCTGACCCTTGGAAGAGGAGGATTCCATCATATCATCCTGAACCAACAATTTAAGACTTTGGTGCTCAAGATATATGGAGAAGGAAGATAAGTGACCATGGAGGGTCTTAGAGCACTGTGAATGGTCATAGGAAGCACATAGACAAAAAAAGACACTGGTTGTGATGGTCTTTATTGGGATCTGCCCCCCATACTGACATTTGTCCTTTGTGGATGACATGAACACAAGTAACAGCAATACTGAGAAAAAAAAAAAAAGATGAAACCCCAATGGGGCACAGCAGACAGGAATTCAGACTAATGCTCGATAATGTAATTCGGACTAGCAGCAAAGTTCTCAGTATTTGCATCCATGTGTCACCTTTATGCCCTACACCCTGCACGGGGAACATGAGTGTTATGTATGGCACTTACAAAATCTAAAGGTTTTGGTACATTGGCTGGACGTTGGGCTATCCTTGGCAAGAGATCCCTTCAGTGAAGAATACAGCAACAGTGATATGGAAGTATATCAAATGATAGGTTTCTCCATCTACTAACCACCTGAATGTGACACCACTCCTACATCAGTTCACCAATTTCCTTATGTACTCAGTATTAAGTCACCAGAAGCTTGCACTTTTGAGTGACTTCAATACCTATGCTGACGATGAGTCAGTGTTTCTTCCTTTGCATTGTAAACGGAACCAGGTTTGCTCAAGTTATTACATCTGCAATAAAAATTAAACATACAGAGGTTTTGACCTAAAAATCTCTGACTAGGTGGTGGAGTTGGTATCATGGTTTAAAACTTCCATATATTTTCTCAAGATCTACTAAATTTCAGTCTCCCCAATTTTGAACTAATGGAATATCAGTGCTTCTGGATATTACTCCTGACCGCTTTTCTTCTACACTCTTTCATTTAATCCCTGAGGGTGGTTGCTGGCATACTCTGTGTTTTGCTGTGCAACTTCAAAAGGTATATATTCTTGTCTCTTGAAAGGATAGTCCAAAGTTGTGTGCAGCTTATCCTGCTATGGGAGTACAAACTGAGGTTCAGTCCAGAACTATGCTCCCTACAGCATTAAAGGAGGAGGGTGGACTGTCAATGGAGATGCACTGGCCTTTGGAATGGCACGCTTGATCTGGATGAGCATTATGCCTTGTACCAGACAGAGATCTCTTGTATGAGTGCTTATTTGTCTAGAGAGATCAACAGTGCCAAACAGACTAGCCATGTTGTTTTGGGTGGTGGGCCAAATGTGCACCCCAACCTGTCTCATTAACTCAATATACCTTACTTATTTGACATTTTATTACCGGGAAAGTTTGACTGGTTAACAGCCCATTTTCAGTGAAGACCCTGGGAGAAAAGCTCTAAATTATTACAAAACATTTTAAGAATACTTTTACAATCTTCAAAAATAAAACAAAATCATCTGCAGCTTAAATAATAAGAAATTAGTGATAATATAAAAACATTGGTTAAGACCTGATACAAGTTATATGGTTATCTTCTCACCCGTGTAAGTTGGCTGGTTGGTATTTCACTGAAACTAGTACATCTGCCCTCACTTTTTCCCTATTCCTTTGGCACTACAGTAGCCTTTGCTTAGATATGTTCTTCCTCCTGTTTACTGCTTGATATTCCTTGAGTGTTATGAGCTTTTGACTCTGATTTAAGCACATGCTGTAAACTTGTATACTATTGCTTTGCTCCTCAAAGCTAGCTCCTACTAGCCTGGATGTGTTAAGTCCAATAATCTACAGACACCAACGCTCTCCTTGAAATTTATTTTCTACTGCTTTGAATAAGGCTCATTACCCCAACTCTCCCAGAATCTTTGGACTTTAATGTCATGCATAATGTCTGCCTGATATTAAGAATTCCTTTTTAAGGAAAGGTTACTGAGAAATCTGTTTATGCACAGCTCAATTCCCATCTTTATGGTAAATGTGCTAATGAAAGAAGCCATACTGATAGGTTTCATTCTTGCCACAGTACTGATGGTTCTTATTAGGTATGGTAAATCTCTCTTGATGGCCAGAGATCAGTGCTATCACTCTGTTCTAGTCCCGATGCATATCGCTGCTGCATCTTATTCTGTTTACCGCGGCATCCTGAGCAAACATTTACAGTCCTGCTGTGGTTTATTCTCCTTGAGTATTTCGCCTAAAACCTCTCAAGCTGTACTTAGATCACAACCTCAGAACTAAAATCTTCCAGTTCATATTTTCTTGGATATGGGGTACCACAGGGCTGAATCTTGTACTGTGTGTTTATTCTTCCATTAGGTGATCTCATCAAGGGAGAGAATTTGCATATTGCTGCTATTCTGGCAACATCCAGCTTACCTCTCCTTTCCTCCAAGATAAAATGACAAGTATGCTTTCTCCTCTCTGGCAATCTGGAGGCCATTCACTTAATGGCTAGTTATCACTTAGCTGAAACTCAACACTTCCATTATTGAGATCATACCAGATCATGTGAAATTCATCTGCTTTATCACTTCCATCTTTCATCTTTTATAAACAAAAGAGTAGTTGCTGGAGCCATGAACAGTTTTAGTAAAACACAGTCTTTAGTAAAGTAGAATCCACGTAGAAAGCAATAAAACACAAAGTCCTAAAAACACTTTCATCCCTAGGCTTCTTTAGGTGAAAGTATTTTTAGCACTTTGTGTTTTACTGCTTTCTACGTGGATTCTATATTGCTAAAGACTGTTTTACCAAAACTGTTCGTGGCTCCAGCAACTGTTCTTTTGTTTATCACTGGATTTAGTTTTGTTGCTGCTGGATTTATCACCAGTACCTAATTTTTCTGTATCTTTCATCTTTTATGGTGGCAACAGACTTCAGAATATGAATGAGATGTACGACTTAGATGCTGTCCTTGACATTCAGGGATCATGAGCAAACACAGTTAATTCATCCTGCTTCTATTTTCAGAATGTTTTTATTGTAAGAGCAAATACCCTCATGCCAACAAGCTTACAGCAACTAGTTGGGCGTCGAGTGGCAATACCTACAGATTAGGTTCATATATTCATAGGTGTTTACTAGGCCAACAACTGCAAGGGCCTTTTTAAGCCTAGCCATTCATTCCAAATCTCTGACAACTTCTGGTACCCTTTACAAGTGTAAGCAGGTGCTTGGGAAGTGAATTCAGTGTTGTGTAAACATTAAAATTAGCAGAATTTAGTACTGTTTAGCACAGTCAACCCTAATAAAGCACCCTTAGGATTGTGTGCATATTAAAGTTAGTAGAATTTAGTACTGTTTAGCATAATCTACCCAATAAAATACCATTATTAGTCTCCACTAACAAAGCCCCCTTAATAGCCTTCTAACCCCAATACATCACCCTCTTGAAACTCACCAATCAAAGGACTGGACAGCATGGATATGCAACTTCCTAACTTCTCTGCAGCCATCTTGGTGATATAGGCATCTTAAGACAATGTAGCAATTATCTCATGTTTATCAACAACCACTTAATCCTTAAAGAAAAAGGCACAGTATGTGAGAGGTGTACTTATACAATGGCACTGGAAGCTGAACTCTTGTCATACAAGCACACATGAGGTTGATGAAATCAAGCACACAACACCCACCCTCATATAGCACACACACAAACTAATGCATGCTGAGGCACTTAAAAGCAATCGTCCTAAACAAACAACATATATCATCTAAACCATCTGCTGTCAAACTCGTGCCTCAACAAGTCCAAAGGCACTCAGAAAAGTGAGCACCTAACACCGCACATACATATTTGTTAATAATACTCTATTTATCATTATTATTATTATTTTTATGTCTATTCATTTGTTTGTCCTGATGGACATAATTATTATATGAATGTACATATTTTTAAAAAAACTTTTATAAAAGTTTTTGAAGAGTTTTTTAAAGATTTTTCACCATAAATAGTGTTCCACATATGAAATTGAATAATATGATTGCATTTATAGACATTTAGTAATGAGATGCAAAGACTAATAAGAATAGAAAAATGTGTAATAAATATATACTATGAGACATTTATTTTACCATTTTCTACAAACCATATGTGCTTCTATGTATAATTGAACAACATAGGCTGAATGATATATTACTACTATTATCTCTTACTGTTTTACATATTTTACAATATATATATATATATATATATATATATATATATATTTTTTTTTTTTTTATGTTTTTATGATAATGTATCTTTATAATGACCTAGTATTATTAATTATAATATATATATTTACTAGTCAGGGTGAGTTCTTGGAATTGTACATATAGAATATAGATAATACCGTTATAATGAAGATTTGGCTATGTAACAAAAGAGCCAAACAGTTTCACTTGCCCTTTAAGGAAATGTAGAATAAAGAAAGCAAGTAAGATTTAATAATGAGGAATTAATTAGGAAAAGAGCGGGAAATTAACTAATTAATCCTGCTATATATACCTGTGATTTTTCTGTATGAACTATAACCTGAAGAAGCATACAGGAGTATGCGAAAGTGCTTGTGTTGTGTTTAATAAAGACTTTTATACTTAATTACATCGTGGTGATCTACGTTTTGGCTTTTTCCTGGGACTTTATTGGCTTTTCAAACCGAGATCCTTGGATGGTAATCACCTTTATTTTGCTGATATTTCTATTTTTATTGGGCCAGTATTACTGTCACACGATGGAAGATACTCCTATAGAACTGGACTACAATCCTATGCCTAAAGAAAATGTGAGTAAATCGAAGGATATCATGAACCAACAGATAAATCCTCTACTGAATTTGGATCTGGACAGATCCCTACCAACGGAAACTTATACAGGTACTGTCATTGATCACAAAAAAATTATTGCTAATCTTAGAGACTTGGAAAATAACATGTATAAGCTGCACAAACTGGTATGGCAAAGACGACATCTGGAGGCTTGCCTTCACTTCAGTGTGATTCCTAGAGGGATGCGTATTCTATGTATGCCAACATATGGGGATACGCACCCTCTGCTATTAAAGCAATGGCAGGAACTTAATGTTGGCTTTAGCAAACAATATATCAAGCTCCTTATAGACTATTTTACTCCTATAGAGCAAGAACTTGCTGATAGAGTGAAAGAACAACATAAATATTTAAATGACAACCTTAAAGGAGAAATATTCACCAGAAAGATTGATGCCATGTACACACAAGTCATGACATTTAGCGACAGGCTCCAACAAACGAAACAGAAGAAATTACATAGAGATTATAATGACTTTCAAACAGGCCAGATTTTTATCTGGCCGAGATACAATGCCGCTCAGAGTAATTCCAATAATCAAGCTCTGCACAACGTATCGCAACCATTTCAAACTGATAATTTACAAACTGCCACTAGTTTGAATGGAAACTCCTCCCCTAACTCCACGAACTCTGTACATCTTACCAACGTCATTCCACTGACTGAGATGACGCAAGTAGAGCGCCAAGATGCAGGTGAAGTAAACACACCACCACCAAATCAAGAAGGATTAAAACATAATACTCTACAAAAAGGTGCGAGACCCAAAGAAGGCTCCACAGCTATGCAGAATGTTTTTTTACCTTTTCCAGTAAAGTTTCGGGCACTGAATCGAAACAGATCAAGCAGTTGGGGGAGACGAAAAAGAAAGTATTCAGAAGACAATATGGAGGTAAGGAGAAAGCAAAGGAATTGACTGATCTAACATTTAACTTATCTAGTCGTTTGTTGAATGAGTTTGAAACCAGCCTTTTAAACAAAGGCCTCTCGTTTGTTCCGTCACAGCAGAGTAGCATATCGGAGCTGCTGGTTGATCTACGCATGTTTTGTAGAAATGTTTCTCTAAGAATACTCTTTAAAGACAGTAACAACTGCAATATGGACAATAGAAACTATTTTAGAAAACCTAGTGTATTTATACCTGATATGCCTAATGTTGTTAACTGTTTCTTGCAAGTCTGTGAAAATGAATTCTATCACTAATTTTCACATTCTCCAGATGTTGATAAGAAATATCGTATTTACTATAATGTCAGCTATAATGAAAAGATGGCACTAAGAATCTATCGAAAGATAAAAGTATTACTTGTAAACCAGCCGACAAAGGTGGAGGACTCGTTTTGATGGACACCACCTTTTATAATGAATTAATGATAGCAATGCTGTCTGATACAGACAAATATATAGTTATAAGTGATACTGAACTCGATAGACTGATTTTCCAGGTACATGATACTCTATACGACATGTTAATGTGTAGGCAGTTAAATAAAGAATTTTATGATTACTGCCTCACAGAATGCCCACTAATTCCAATGATAAAGGGACTTCCAAAAATACACAAGCAACTATTTCACCCACCTATGCGACCTATAGTAGCAGGGAGTAAATGGTTGACAGAGAATATATCCATATATCTGGAGTCTAAATTAGGAGTTTTAGTAAAGAACGTACCGACCATATTAAGAGACACTCAGCAGCTACTGAAAGATTTAACTTCATTAGATTATGACATAGCTACAATACCATCTCTACTACTAGTTACTATGGATGTTAATAACCTTTTCACAGTAATACCAAATGAATATGGAATAGAGGCGATAAGGGAAGTAATGTGTAGAGAAACCAGTATAGACAAGGATACACAATTACTTATAGGCACCTTGTTAGATCTGGTACTTAGCAATAATGTCTTTTCTTTCAATGACAAGCTTTACAAGCAGGTATGGGGGGTTGCAATGGGCACCCCCTGTGCCAATTCATATGCAAATCTTGTTATGCACAATTGGGAATATCACTATGTCTTCAATAGTATATACCAACAGAATATTGTACTTTATAGATGATTCGTAGATGATATTCTGATTTTATGGAGAGGAGATACATACTCACTGTTAAAATTTTGTGAATATTTGGAATCAACTACTGAATTCCTAAGATTTACGATGGAATATTCTAGCAAAACAGTTAATTATTTGGATATTACCATCTCAATAAATTTAGAGTCTAAACTTGACACCAGGATATATAGAAAGAAATGCTGGAAGAACGCCATTCTACAATATAGTAGCATGCACCCAAGACATGTTTTTGTAAATATAGTTAAAAACCAACTCATGAGAATAAATAGACTTTGTAGAAATATACTTGAAAGAAATCAGAAAATAGTAAATATGAGGGATCTATTTATTATGAGAGGATACCCTACAAATCTAATAGAAGAGATTATTAATAATATTTTATTAGCAAATAATGAAGTACATAAGTTTACAGCTCATTATTCAGGATATAAAATAGGTCCAAAAAGGACAGGGACTAAATATCAATCTGAACCAACATCAGTAACTTCTAGCTATCAGGATTTTGTATCTCATGTCCCGTTTGTAACCAGGTATACTAGTGACAACTATTATGTCACAGATATTATTAAAAGAAACTGGAACATTTTAACAGTGAACCAAGATGTTAAGAAAGTAGTGGGAAATAAACCCAGTTTTTTGCTATAAGAATAGCAAGAACTTAAAGAGGTTACTCTGCAATGATAGATTACACAAAGGGAATGAAATAGATAGAGCAAAATTAATTGGGACCATACCCTGTCATAAATGTAATATGTGCAAACATATTTTAACAGATAATCACTTTTATATACCAGATCTTGATCAACACTATTATTTTAATATACAAGCAACCTGTGAGACCACAAATGTTATTTATCTGGCTACATGTAAGGACTGTCAGGCATATTATGTAGGCCTAACCACAAGAAAACTAAAAAAATCGCATTTACAACCATATATATGAAATGAGGAAACAAGTATTAACTAATGCACTAGCTAAACACGTTAATGAATACCATGATCATGGTTTCTATTTTCGAGTTATAGATGTGGTTAGAAGAGCAAAAAGAGGAGGAGATAACATGACATACATTGAAAATGTTGAACTTGAATGGATTCTGAAGCTTAAAGCACATATACCTCCAGGATTAAATAGCATGATTAGCCTGAAACCTGTTTTAGCCATGAGATAACATTATATACATGATGTTATATATTCATGTTTTATATCTTAGGCACTACAAATTGATATCGTCTTTGATAGTGGCAAGGCCATTAATTTTAAAATATTAGATTGTTGTAATTTATTATACATACCTATATATATTGTATAAATGTTTTTCATTGAATCTTTTATACATAATATTTGTTAATAATACTCTTTTTATTATTATTATTATTTTTATGTCTATTCATTTGTTTGTCCTGATGGACATAATTATTATATGAATGTACATATTTTTAAAAAAACTTTTATAAAAGTTTTTGAAGAGTTTTTTAAAGATTTTTCACCATAAATAGTGTTCCACATATGAAATTGAATAATATGATTGCATTTATAGACATTTAGTAATGAGATGCAAAGACTAATAAGAATAGAAAAATGTGTAATAAATATATACTATGAGACATTTATTTTACCATTTTCTACAAACCATATGTGCTTCTATGTATAATTGAACAACATAGGCTGAATTATATATTACTACTATTATCTCTTACTGTTTTATATATTTTACACTATATATATATATATATATATATATATATATATATATATATATATTTTTATGTTTTTATGATAATGTATTTTTATAATGACCTAGTATTATTAATTATAATATATATATTTACTAGTCAGGGTGAGTTCTTGGAATTGTACATATAGAATATAGATAATACCGTTATAATGAAGATTTGGCTATGTAACAAGAGCCAAACAGTTTCACTTGCCCTTTAAGGAAATGTAGAATAAAGAAAGCAAGTAAGATTTAATAATGAGGAATTAATTAGGAAAAGAGCGGGAAATTAACTAATTAATCCTGCTATATATACCTGTGATTTTTCTGTATGAACTATAACCTGAAGAAGCATACAGGAGTATGCGAAAGCGCTTGTGTTGTGTTTAATAAAGACTTTTATACTTAATTACATCGTGGTGATCTACGTTTTGGCTTTTTCCTGGTGATATAGGCATCTTAAGACAATGTAGCAATTATCTCATGTTTATCAACAACCATTTAATCCTTAAAGAAAAAGGCACAGTATGTGAGAGGTGTACTTATACAATGGCACTGGAAGCTGAATTCTTGTCATACAAGTACACATGAGGTTGATGAAATCAAGCACACAACACCCACCCTCATATAGCACACACACAAACTAATGCATGCTGAGGCACTTAAAAGCAATCGTCCTAAACAAACAACATATATCATCTAAACCATCTGCTGTCAAACTCGTGCCTCAACAAGTCCAAAGGCACTCAGAAAAGTGAGCACCTAACACCGCACATACAGTCGCACTCAATGGAGTGCCAAACATTAAGTGCCTAAGGCAAGCAAACACTTCCCAGGACTCTTGTCACAGGGGACTCCATTATAAGACATACTGATACCCCTATAATTCAAGATGAACATGCAGAAGACAATGGTTAGTTGCTTATTTGGAACTAGGATCCACCAAATCACACACTCAATCAAGTCATTACATCACAGGTACCAGTACGATTCCATCATAGACCATGTAAGTGTAAATGACTTGAGATGTACCTTCCTGGACTACAGGAGGAGACACATTATGGAGCTCTTAGGCTGGTATCAGCCTAGCACTGATCAGCATATTACAATCACAAAGGATGATGCCACAATATGAGCAAAAGATGAAGGGGATCCAATATTTGTCAGCTTCAGGAGACATGATTAATAGATCACATTGCTTTGCCAAGGATGGTCTGCACCTGTCCCCTCTAGGCTTTTGAATACTGGCTAAAATATTACCCACACCCACAGTGCCTTTTTTAAGCAATGCCAAATTAACAAACCAACCAACACAGCAGAATCAACTCAACTGAACATCAAGGTGTTACTACTCAATGCCAAGAGCCCAAATAAAAAACTATACTCTTTCTAGGCCCCTCCTCAGACATCTGTGCAGTTACTGAGACATGGTTTAAAGCGGCATAGAGTACCCTACGGAAGTGCAGGGTTTTAGTGCCTTCCACACTTTCAGACCAGTAGCTGCACAGACAAGTGCTAAAGGTGGAGGTGCTTTGATATACATCAATAATAAGCATACCTATAGGATGGTCAGACAATATAACATATTGGAGTTCCTCCACATGCAGATCACCAGAGAAAAAATCCTGCACTATATCCTCGCCAGGTACAGGTCATCCTCCATGTGCCAAGAAGCTCAAAATCCATACTTACACCTAGTGGCGACACTTACCATCCAGCCTAACACCCTACTCATGGGAGACTAATTACCCTTCTATAGACTGGGAATCCTACATGGTCTCAAATCCACAGGCACAGACATTCCTGGACTTTGTAAATGAAAACACCCTTGACCAAATAGTAAAATGACCACTAGAGGCTGCAACATACTGGTCTTTGTACTCACAAATATGGGAGAATGCTGTGCTCTCACCCCCCAATGTCTCATCTTCCCTAGTAAGTCCAACTATAAAGCTGTCTCCTTCAAATTAAAATCAACTCTGTAGCCCCAGTAAAACCAGTCACAGGAAATATTCCAAGGCATACTGCCTTTCATTAAGTGACTGCTTGTCAAAATTCAATGCTCCTCCAAACCCAGAGAACAAAACAACCTACGTTAAATTGTTCTCAGAAACTCTGCACATACAACAATATCAATGGCTGAATAGAGGCTGCTGTACCTACCAGAAGCAAGCCCAGCACTATCCCCAGAAACAAACTGCCCTGGTGGCATCCCAATTAAACAGGATATACAACAAAAGGAAAAAAAGATATGGCAAAAACCAAGAAAGATAACTCCCATAAAGATAAAAACTTCCTTATCAAACAAAGTAGACAACTAAGAAGGCTAATTAAGTCAAACAAAGCCAGCTTTGAGGTTAAGGCAGCCTCCTATGTGAATGATAACAATGAGGCCTTGCTCAGGTATGTCAGAAACCTCAAGGGCAGCACACAGCAATGTGCTGAACTGGTGGTTAATGGTGCCACATTCACTGAGCCTGATAATACAGTTAATCTGTTAGCGGACAAATTCACTTCCAGCATTAATCCTCTCTCACTTCCAATCATCCCACAAGAAATACACTGAAACGTAACCCCTACAACTATAACTAAGGGGAATGTACTGGCAGCATTCACCAAAGATAAAAACACAACTTCAATGGACCCCCAATAAAATATGGGATGCCTCCTGAACAGTCTAAAATACAACTTATCAGGACCCCGGGAGTTACTATTTAACTACAGTCTTAAAACAGGCTTTGTGCCATGAAAATGAGGACTGAGATGGTCATCCTCCTTTATATGGGAGGACCTTCAACAGATCCTGGAAATTACAGACCCATTAGTCTGATTTACAAAGCCATGGAAATTATCAAAAATGACATAGGAGGCTTCCAGACACTGGATCCACCCCAATTTGGCTTTGTCAAAGGAATGTCATGCTTACTTTAACCTAGTGGACTACTTTGAAAAGGTCACTAAGGCCAATAGATGAGTGGAAAGCTGTGCATATCGCCTACCCAGATCCGGCATTTGATATAATACCCTGCTCAGGCATTGTGAAAGTTATGTAACTAGGCCTACCTATGTCTCAAGAGTTTAGGATCGGTGAGGCTCCTCCTCAAAGAGGTTGGTCACCAGTGGAGTCCCTCAGGCTCTGTGCTGGGCCTGCTCCTCTTTAGTATCTACTTCTCAGAGGTCAAAACCAATGTCAAATGCTTCTAGCTGATGAAGTTCATAGATAATTGCAAACTGCAAGCCGTCGGTGAATCCTCCCAAGATAAGAACACGCTTCGGGAAGATCTAACACAGGCAATCACTCAGTGCCAAAGCCATAGTTTAAAACTCAATGCAAAGAAATGCACTATTGTATGATTTGGGAACTCAGCCACCCCTGGTAACTATGTTGTCAATAAGTTGATTCACTAGTCAGGGATCAGGGAACTCTTATACATAGCAACCTAACGTAAGACCAACATGTCAAAGGTACTAAGAAATTCCTTTCACATTGAAAGTAAGGACATGGCATCTATGTCCAGCAAGGTCACCATACCACTGCATTTGGTCCTCATCAGACGCAGCACAGAGTATAACGCCCCCTTTGGCATGTAACTCACCAGACACGTGCATCGATTGGAACACCCACAAAGGTTCCTTACAAAAGAAAATGGAGTAAACAAAATGTCCTATGCTGATTGCTTCAAAGTCCTGACATTTACTCTGTATCATACAGACTACTGAGAAGTGATTTTCAGGGTACAAGGCATCCCTGGACCCAGTTTTGATGACCCTTTTACACATCCGCAAAAAAAAAAAAACAACATCGGAACTAGTAGATCAAAAGAGTTAAATTTTACTTCCAACAAACAAAGTACAGCTGTGTACACCTACCATAAATGTAGATGTTCGAGTGTCCTCACTGTTGCAGTCATGACTGTAGGGTTCTCCCCTGCCGGCAGGCAGCCCTCGGTCGGCCAGAATCCCAAAGTCTGGGTCCGGCGTCGGCTGTTCAACCATGCTCCCTGACGTCAGAGCACCAGGAGTATAAAGCTGACAGCCGACGCCATCGTCTCCAGTTTTTCTTGCCCCGGATGTCAGGAGTCCCAAATTGAAAAAGGTCCCATAACCTTTGCAAATACACCTCAGAAGAATGGTGAAAAAAAGGAAATACACAAAAGTAAAAATAAGAGGGGACAGGAGGGAGGGAAACCCAGACTGCAACAGTGAAGACACTCGAACATCTACATTTATGGTAGGTGTACACAACTGTACTATGTTCATTGTGTTTCACTGTTGCAGTCATGACTGTAGGGTAGAATCCCAAAGCTGAAAGAAAGGGAGGAGGACATAAAGAAGAAGGGGCGGCTAAAAGGCCCTGCAAGACTGCAGAGGCAAAGCCTGCCCTAGACTTAGAGTAGAGAGGTAGATTGTAGTGCTTAGAAAAAGTATGCACTGAACTCCAAGTTGCAGCTTCCAAAATGTCCTTGGTAGGAACTTCCCTGAGGAAGGCCGCAGAAGTGGCAGCAGCTCTGGTGGAATGAGTCCGTATACTCCCTGGGATTTGCTTTCCATGGTGAGAATAACAAAATCTGATTCCATGAGCAATCCATTTAGAAATGGTTTGTTTTGAAATGGCTTTACCTTGGGAACTTGAAGCATAAGAAACAAACAATTGTTCTGATTTTCTGATGTCCTTGGTTCTGTTCAGGTAAAAACGTAGTTGTCTGAGTACATCCAAGGAATGTAAAATCCTTTCACCTTTATTTTGAGGAGTGGGGAAAAAGGTTGGCAAGTGGATAGTTTGATTTAAAGCCACTTTGGAAACCACCTTAGGCATGAAGGTAGGATTAGTCCTCAAAGATACCCTGTCTTGATGAAAAATAATATAAGGTTCCACAGCCATAAGAGCTTGTAACTCTGAAACTCTCCTGGCCGAGGTTAGAGCTAACAGGATAGCTGTCTTCCAAGATAAAAACTTGATGTCCGAAGAGGCAGCAGGCTCAAAAGGAGGCAAGGTTAGTTTTTTCCAAAACATAGTTGACATCCCAAGCAGGAATGGGAGGAGATCTAGGAGGTCTTAAGTTCTTAGCTCCTCTGAGAAACTGTCTCATGAGCTGGTGGGAAAAGATGGGAGGGTCTGTATTATAATGAGCAGAAATAGCAGAGGCATGTATCTTAATAGAAGAAAAAAAAGAGACCCTTATGTAAGAGATCTGTCAAGTAAAGTAAAATTAAAGTAATGTTAGGAAGAAGAGGATCAGAATCCTGAGCCTGCATCCAGGAACAAAATCTTTTCCATTTTCCTGCATAAAATTTTCTAGTGCTAGGACATCTGGCTTCTAAAATGACATCCATAACCTGCTTGGGCAGAAAAGAAGAAACCAAAGGCCCTGGATTAACCAGGCCGCCTGGCTGAGAGTTCTGACATGAGTGTGTAGAACCTGACCCTGATGCTGGGACAGAAGGTTCGGAGATGGAGGTAAAACCCAAGGGGGCTCCAGGCATAGGTTTTTTAGAGTTGGATACCAAAACTGCCGAGGCCAATTTGGAGCCAGCAAGATCATCATCTTGGGCTTGTCCTGTTTTATCTTCAATAAAACCTGTGGAAGAAGAGGAAGAGGCGGAAAGGCATATCCCGAGAGGTTCCTCCAACTGAATGACAGGGCATCCACTTTCCAAGCTTCTCTGTGGAAAGTCCTGGTGCAAAAATTCTGTAGTTGATGATTGAGATGGGATGCAAAGAGGTCTATGTGAGGACATCCCCAGACTGCTGTTATCATCCTGAATATTTTGGTGTCCAGCATCCACTCGTGTGGATCCGAAAGGTTTCTGCTCAGACTGTCTGCCAGGAAGTTTTGTTTCCCTGGTAGAAACTGAGCTTGAAGATCCAGATTGCAAGCTAGAGCTGTGTTCCATAGATCCATGGCTAGTCTGCAAAGGGGGTAGGAATGAGATCCCCCTTGCTTATTTATGTACCACATAACTGTGGTGTTGTCTGTCTGTATTAGTAGTTATCCTGGTTGTAAAAGATTCCTGAAAGCCAATAGAGCTTTCTGAACGGCTAACATTTCCTTTAAGTTGATATGCAGGTGCTTCTGATCCTTTGTCCAAAGGTCCTGCAGACAATTTCCCTGAAAATGGGCTCCCCAAGCATAATCCGAGGCATCCGTGGTTAGAATCTGAGTAGCAGGAGGCAGACAAAAGGGTTTCCCTTTGTTTAGAGCACATGCCCTGGACCACCAAAGAAATTCCTTTTGAAGGCAAGGAAGGACGGAGAACTGAATGTCTAAACTGTGGCAATGCTAAGACCATACACTTTTTAGGTACCACTGTATTTTCCTCATGTGTAGTCTTGCATATGGTACGAGAAGGATGCAGGAGGCCATGTAACCCAAAGCCTGCAGGAATTTCCTTGCAGATAGTTGAGTTAGAGTTGCCAAGGTTTTGAAAGTTGAAGCCAGCTGTAATTGTTTTTCGGATGTCAGAAATGCCATCTGGGTTGTGGTGTTTAGAAGTGCACCCAGAAAAGTTATCTGTTGTGATGGTGTCAAATTTGACTTTTTATGTTTACAGAGAATCCCAGGAACTTGAGGAGGTTCTGTACCAATTCTAGATGCTGGAGTAAGACATCCTTGCTGTCTGCCTGAATTAGACAATCGTCCAGATAAGGGTAAATTTGAATTCCCTTGAGTCTGCAGTAAGCTACTACTGGAGCCAGGCATTTGGTGAAGACCCTGGGCACAGTAGACAATCCAAAGGGCAGCGCAGAGAATTGAAAGTGCCTCGATCCGGCCTTGAACCTGAGGTATTTTCTGTGATCCTGCCTGATGGGAATGTGTAAATATGCCTCCTTTAAATCCAAAGTTACCATCCATGCATCTTTGGACAGCATTGGAAGTAGCTGCTGTAGAGTAAGCATCTTGAATTTTGGAATCTCTAGAAAGGTGTTCAAGACCGACAGATCCAGAATGGGCCTTCATGAGTTTTGCTTCCTTGGGACTAGAAAGAGCCTTGAATAAAAACCTTTTCCCATCTCTGAAAGAGGAACCAGTTCTATGGCATTCATAGCCAAAAGAGCTTCCACCTGGTTTAAGGCCTCCATCCATTGATGTTTTGGAAGGTCTGGTCATCCGCTTGACCTTGGCAAGGTATGAAAATGGAATTAGTAACCTCTTAAAACCACATTCAAAACCCATTTGTCTTGGGTTATTTGAGTACAATTTTGATAAAAAAGAGAGTTTTCCTCCGAGAGGGGCTTCCAGGCAAGAAGTTCCTGTAGCCCAACAGAGGGAGTCATTGAGTTTGTTTTCTTTGAGATTGTGACCTGTCCTCTCCTCCCCTAGGGGTGGAAGCAGTCCACTGTCTTGGTCTATAAGCAGCTTGTGTTTGAGGCCTCCCTCTGGAGCATCTATATCTACCCCTCTGAGGCCTGTCTGAAGTGGGAAAGTACCAATTTTTTGAAGGCCAATTCCTGCTAAATCTAGGTGGCTGTACTTGTAAGAAATCTTTAACTGTTTGCATGGATTTCGCCTTATCCTCCATCTTTTTAATCACCTCTTCAGCTTTTGCTCCAAACAAAACATTATGCTGAACAGGAGCATCCAATAATTTAGCCTTTACTTGTTCAGGTAAATTTTGTTCCTTTAGCCATGCATGCCTTCTAATGACTGTGCCAGAGGCCACAGCCCTACAAGAAGCCTCCAAGTCATCAAATCCACAGTGTAAACCATGCTTCCCAACCTGTTCAGTGGCATGCAATAAGTCATGTAATTCCTTATCATCTGCACAGGCAGAAATGGAAGTAAGCTTTTGTTTTAAGACAGACAAGAGAAATTGCTGGTATTTAAGCATATGAAACTGACAGTTTAAAGCCCTAATGGACAAAGTAGCAGAAGTGTACACCTTTTTGCCCCATCTTTCTAAGGATCGAGAATCCTTTTCAGTAGGAATGGGATTTTTGGCAGAAGCGGCCTTAACTCCCTTAGGACCCTGAGAAATGGTTTCAGGGTCAGCAGCAGGGTTCTTGTATAAAAACTGATGGGAATCAGGAACCCTGTAATATCTATCAGGCTTAACAGGTGCAGGAGGAAAAGAGTCAGGGGTTAAGTTAGCCTCCGAAAAGGCATCATCGACAATATCCAAAATAGGAGGAATAGCCGGGGGTCTATGTTGGGGAAGAAGAAAATCCCTCACTTTTCTTGGATTCCGAATACTCCTGTCCTTCTCAATGGAAATGTTCCCTCATTTCATGCAAAGTTTCCGCAAAAGAGAAATCCTCAGGGGGAGAAGCTGAAGGAATGGATTATTCAGCATCAGAATCCTCATAAGGAGGGAAAGAATATTCCTGATCAGAAGAAGAAACTGAGGAAACAGAAGCCTGATCAGAGGAATCATAATAAACATCCTGCCTTGGCCTTTTGTCTGGAGGGGGATGTGAACCCCTAATCATAGTAAGTAAATCCTCCGCCATCTTGAGTAACTGTTTCTGTGACTTGGGAGCTGGTTCAGAAGAGGCCTGTGTTGAAGTCTTTGATTTAGTAGGAGTCTTTGCCTTTGTCTTTGGCTTTGCCTTTACTAGTAGCTGAGTAGGCCTGAAAACCCCTTCGGAAGCCGGTACCTGCACAGCGGCTCCGGACCCATCCGAAGGAGCATTGTCTGAAGGTCCTGCAACAGAAATATTTAAAGGCTTGGTTGGCTCTTCATGAGAGTCTGTTTCGGCCGTCGGTTCTGAAATGGCCGACGACAGGGGCTGCAAAAGTGCCTCACTGACTACGGCCGAACCTGAAGCTGGCTCCGCTTGTGCGCTATCATAAGATTTGGACCTCCTCAAAGGCCTGTCTTTATCCTTGCGACGTTTGTGAACTCCGGTAGCCAGGGCCGTATCCGACGACATTTTGTAGTTAAAGTGCCTACCGAAGTAATGAAAAGCAAAATCGTAGTGTCACTTAATTGTACTTTGATTGAATCTAGCACAAAACCGACAACTAGCTACGTCGTGGTCAGGGCCTAAGCAAGGAAAACAGTAAGAATGAAAATCCTTATGAGGTATTTGCTTCCCACATGAAATACAATTATTAACTTTTTCTGACATCAGAGTGGAGCAAGAAAAAAGTTTCCCCAACGGGGTACTTAGCTTTGAGTGGAGAAGAAAGTCTTCGGACCGAAGTATATAGAAAAATTCGTCAGGAGTCAGCCGACCGGCACTTGCGAACTGCTATCACCGCACGGCAAGAAAGACTGGAGAAGATGGCGTCGGCTGTCAGCTTTATACTCCTGGTGCTCTGACGTCAGGGAGCATGGTTGAACAGCCGACGCCGGACCCAGACTTTGGGATTCTGGCCGACCGAGGGCTGCCTGCCGGCAGGGGAGAACCCTACAGTCATGACTGCAACAGTGAAACACGATGAACATCATGTTGGACAGAGAGGAAGACATATTTCTCAGAGAACTCTCATTCTCTGGAACAGTCTTCCCTTATGAAACATTGTTCCTCCATAACCCTATTTAAGCGAAACTTGGACCAATGGATGGATAATCAGAAATTTATCCCTGGTCTAGCACCTAGGCCTCTGATGGACAGAGGCAGTCAGGAAATCACCCCCTACATAAATCAGTCTAATTTCTGGGTCACATTTGGGTTGCATGGCTTGTCTTATAAGGGCTCTAGTGGTCACTAGCCTAGTATACACTTATGAACTTATGAGAATAAATAAAGCAATTTTGTCAATATACCCTACTTAATACATTACTGTATCATATTAAAAATAAAGTTAAAACATGCTTTAATATGACTAAACAATGGCAAAAGCAAACTACTAAGAAGGAAGTCTCAGAGAACTTCAGCAGACTGCAGTTAGGGGTAGCTAGTGGTTCAAAGAAAAATGGCACTGCAGGCAACAAATGAATGCATTGCGCTAAACAGAATGTGGTGGGGCTTCATTACGGGAGACTCATCCTCTCTCCTTCATTTCCGACATACTCTCGATTCTTCTAGTCGACTCACATGCTTCCTTCCCTCCAATCCTCATTGAAAAAGTGGAAACGTTTTCACAGATAAAGTCTCTCTGTGCTCTTTATTACCAGAAGAACAAGAAGCAGAATCATCTTCTTTGTCACTCACTTTTTGTTGGACAGACTTTTGTATTTCCTCCTTAGCGTGTACTTCAAAAAAAGATCTTGTCCATTCAGGGAAGAATACCTTGAAGATAGCTGGGTACAGCAGTTTGAATCTCACACCTGAGTCTCGACATTCTCTGAATAGTGGAATGAATTTATTTCTGCCTAGTGTGGGATGAGTAATCATTCTCCAGAAACACTCTGCTGTCTCCCATTATTAGTATTCTGTCCTTCTGCCACAGTTTTGTCAGAATCAACTCCTTCCACAGGTAGGATTGCATCTTTACTGTTAAAGGTCTAGGTTGCTTTCTCATAGCCGGGTTTGAAGCATACACACAATGTGAACTTTCAACTAACAACCCCCTGCTGTGGGATACCAGTGCAGTTGCTTATTTGTGCTTTCATAAAATTAATACAGTCTGTTCCTTCCAGCTTCTCTGGTGTAGCTAAAAATCTCAGGTTTTCTCTATGTGCTCTGTCATCTACTTCTATTATGTTTTGAAAAATCTCTTCCTGAGCATATATTCAGCCAACCTTTTCTTCATTTCCGGTTCTGATTTTTGCATCTTTACCACCTCATCTGAATATCTGTTTAAAGCTTCTTCCATTTTTCATTTTTTCCAGCCTTTTGTTGTTTGCACTGATATACTCCATCAGTGTTTTGTTTATTTTAACCAGGTTTGTGTGCAGTTATTGATCTTCCTGTAGGTTACTGGAAGTCCTGGCTGGAGGTTGCATTGCTTTTTTGCTGAACAGCTGCATAACTTTCCCCAGTAAGTGTTTCTTCCTCACTTTTTGTAGCTGATTTTTTCCTATGCGCTGTGTATTTCTTTTTTCCTGGCATCCAGGCAGTACACTTTCTAGCTAGTTACTGAAACTTACCCATACATGCAAAAGTGTACTGGCCTTCTCTGTTGAGTTTCTGTTTTCACACTGGGCGAGCTAGAGTTAAGCAGTTACTCAATGTGCAGCCATCTTGGAAGCTTCCCCTATTTCTTTTTTATTCCAAAACCAGCTGTTCTACCATTAAAGTTTATCTGGATACCATTTCAGACTTTCATAAGGGGTTTCACTCTTCTTTGGCAGTTCAAAAGGTCTGCAAGGCCTTTTTCAAAAGCACCTTTCATCTGTGACCTCCCATTAAACATCCTGCCTCCACATATGACCTCAAAATTTATCTGGCTCTGCTCCCCCCACACCTCAGTTAACTCATGCATGCTAAACTTAATCTTGCCCTTTCCTCTAAACCTAACCCTGCATGCTAACCTGAACCCCCTTTCCATAACAGTATGACTATTCAAATAAATTCGGAAGTTGCTTTTAAGGTTAGGGTTACGTGATCAGAATACGCACTACCTCCCTGTGTGTGCTCTGGTACACTGTGGAAGATGGAACATACAGTGGGTTGATGACACTGGGTGATCTCTCAAGTCCACAAGGGGCATACACTATTAGGCAACCCTGTCCTCCAACAACAATCACTGTCAGAGAAGTCTGACCTCCTCATGTGCTCTCCCCAGACAGCTGTAACTGGACCATTCTCCTTCATGCCTTTCCCTCCCTGCCTGCTTCAGTGCCAGGATCACTGACTGAACCCAGGTTGTCTATGTTAGGGCTCCTTTCCTATATGTAATGGAGCAAGGCACAATAAGTAATGAATTTGGATGGCACAGTATAGGGAATGGGCTGTTGAATTAATGAAATTTCACTGATAATAGTCCAATAACAGAGAGTCTTCGGGTACTTTTTCTGATGACTGCATACAAGCAGCATTGCAAGGTAAGTTTTCGTTGGATGCTCTGAAGTAAAAAGAATATGATTAAGAGAAAAAGAGAGATTTTCTCCTGTACAAATGATCAGTAAGACAGCCCATCTGAAACACTACATTCCATTAGGGGAGCCATATGATCAGAAGAGCTTAGTGAGAAAGGTACCTAGAACTGAGGCAGAGGTCTGTTCAGAAAGCTCTCCAAGAAATTACAGACTTTTGTAGTATACTCACTGATGGAGGGAGAGAGAGCGAGAAATTAAAATCAACTTTATAATGTGAAATAAGTGTAAATAATGCATGGCAGGGGAGAGATGCAAAGAAACATGTCTGCACTTTCTGTGCATGTCACAAATGCACTGATACTGAGTAGAATTCTTTCCTCTCCACGAATAATGCCTAAGTACAAAGAAAGGATGATCGGCTTCAGCAGTTGGCATCCTTCTTGGAGTATCCAGTCTGTGTCAGCATGAAGCAACATGATCAAGCCTGCTTTGCTTTGCAAGGAATGGTGTGCACCACTCTTTCAAAGGCTTCTACATACTGGCTAAAGTTCTTGCTGCTCCCATAGTGCCAGTTTTAGGCAAAGTTCATAGATTCATAGGTTGGTACTACGCTATCGGCCCTAGGGCCTATACAAGCCTAGCCATAACAATTCCCTGGCTATTTCTTCCCACAGTATTTAATTTCCTGGCTCTGTTATTGAACATTCTAATGTAGCAAATGTATCAACATCAGGACAGAGTCAAATTAAGAAGGCTCTGCTCAATGCCAGAAGTCTAAAAAACCCTGATTTTGAGACACAATTCCATTTGGAGGGAATCCATATATGTGTAATCACTGAAACATGTTTTAAATGCCTACAAGACATTCCCCTCTATACCTGTGTTTAGCACCTACCATGCTTTCAGATCCAGTGGGAGTTGAGGTGTTGGGTCAATATTTATCAGAGACCATATCGCCTCTAGACAAACTCTAAGATCCACAAATAGAAGTTATCATACTCCAAGTCACACCAAAAAGAAGTCAGCTATCAGTTTAATACATGTTACAGGAGACATTCCATGACCTCTGAAGTTCATGACATGCTCCTAAATGTCATGTATGAATTCTGTCATTTTGGTAAACTAACTACCCATCAGTTAGCTGAAGTAGTTATACCTCCAATGTAGAATATGCATAGACGTTTTTAGATCTAATAAATAAAAACTTACTGGACCAGATTGTTACTAGTAAAACTAGACGACAAAATATTTTTGGCTTGGTAATACAGCAGCAGCATGCACAGCTCCACTGGTAATTCCTTTTCCAATTAAGTCAAATCATATCATAAGCTGGTAACTTTCCCCCCTCAAACTGTCTAAACTTACTGAAATCAATATATCTGAATTCAAAGACTTTAAACACACGAATCTCTTCAAATTCCATAATGAAGTATTGAAATGCACATAAAACTAGATTACCCCAGACACTGACAACATCTAGATTTGTGAGTTTTACATCCTTATAAATAAAAGTATTTTGCTGGCAGTCCCATCCAGATCCAAGTGCAAAGGGAAATTTAAAAGCAAATTAACAGTGGTTGTCTACATACAAAAATCTATTTAAAAAAACGTGAGTGTACAGCAGTTCTAAAGACACCAAATTCAATTGAAATGTTAGGAATTAGACTAAGAGTTTAAAAATACTTAGTTTTACTAGCCCATGAGCTCAGGAAGCATCTGGATTTGGGATCTTACGCCCACAAAGAAGTGCATCATTTGAATCCCATAGGTTTAATGGTCGTAGCTAATACTGAACCAAACAGATGAAGAAAGAAAAAAAAAACAAGAAATATAGTAACCACCACCACAACAAAAACAATAAACTCTAGTATACTAGAAGTATTTTTTTCCAAGAAAGGAAGTGCCAACTGCATGAAAAACAGAAGAACACTAAAGTCCCTAATGCCTCTCAAGATAAATAGGAAGGGGAGGAAAAAATACAAAACTATCAAATACAATAAAAAGAAGAGAAACTTTGATAAGTTTTTGGAAAAGACTGATCTTAAACCACTAGCAATCTAGAGACTCCAGAACCACATCTGTATGGGAAGAGTAACAAAGGAGATCTGGGGAGTTAGAGAAATGTGATGTATTATGGGAAGAGAGAGGAGCTTGAGACTGACAGCCTAAGTCTGGAAGAAGTGACCGAGTCGGATCTGATTGATCAGAAACCAAGTGAGGAAGAATGAAAAGGACAACATTAGATCAAATGTATAAAAGATCAACCTGCCAGTATATGCATGTGACACAAAATCTGGAATTAGACACTTAACAAAAAAGCTGCTACATATAAAAGGTGGGAATAATAACTTTTTAACACAATGATGCTTTCTGTGATGTCTTTAAATGTCAATGGTCTCACAGACGAATACAAAAAAGAAAGAACAGTGAATATTAAAAAATTTAGACTGCAAATAGCTATGCTACAGGTGGCACACTTGGAAAGAAGTGAACATGTGAATTTGATAAAGAAAAGTTTCCCAGAGGGTTATTCTAAGAAAGGAGGTGCCAACTGCACAAAAAGAATACCAGGGAAAAAGGAAAAGAGGAGTACTTATATTAACTGCAAGAGGAGCTCCAATTGTGATAAAAGAGAATAAAAAAGGTAATAATGGTACATTTATAGTACTAAGGGGCTACTGGCAAGGAAGCAGGATTACAATGTCATATATTTAAATTCTACCTAAAACTACTATAATGGAGGTTAAGAAAATTCTGTAAGAAATAATCAGCTTTCAGCAAGGAATATTACATATAGGTGAGGACAGAAATTCGGTTTACAGCAGTGAAGATTAGTGCCTGGGGGGCCCAGAAAGGAAAATATACCAAAGGGGGATAGATTTTTGAAGACATTTATGAAAATATTTGGCATGGAAGACATGAATCCAGTAGTAGGAGTTTGGAGTAAATTTACATATTCCCCAAGATACAAAAGTTGGACTAGGCTAGACAGAATTTACATTTCACAGGTACATATGCTTTTTAATTGAAAGTCTTGATACGCAACCAATAATTATTTCAATGTGCCAATAACTAAAATAAAAACAGAGGGTAATGAAGTAAAAATGAGACATTGATACTTTCCCACCTATATGCTGAAGAGAGGAATTTAAGGAATGGGTAGTGGAAATTATTCAGGAGTTATTAGCGAAGACAGAAATTTCTTCTGAAAATATAGCTAGGGAGTGGGATAAAATCAAAGTGGAGTTAAAAAGTAGGGTAGAAATAAAACAAGGGAGATGCAGTTAAGAAGTAATAAGAATTATTTAGAGGGATTGACAAATATTAAAGTATTGGAAAATAGAAGGAATCTCAAAGAAAAAGAAGAGGACAACTGCAGAATGCTAAACAGAAAATAACGGATTACCTCTATAATATGCATGAGTTTAGAAAGGTTGCTATTAACCAACCTTTTTTTGATAACTCTAGAACACAAAAACTTTTAGCACATTGACTCAGGCAGCAGAAAATAGAAAAGGCTTTCGCCAAGCTTAGGCAGCCTACAGCAAGGAAAATAAGACATCCTGTAGAGGTATTAAGAAATATTTCAGAAAATCTATTAAAATCTGTACAAAGTAAAAAATATGGAAATCAAGAAAAGATACAAAGGGAAATGTTTATGGAAGAATGAAATAAGTCGAGGTTAGAGGTAGATGAGGCTGAATTACTAACAAAAGAGGAGATGGGATCAAAATGGTGATGTATAACCAATCCACAGAAAAGTCTCCAAGAATAGATAGCATTCTTGTAGAAGTTTGGAAGCTAGGAGGGGAAAAAATAATAAAGACCTAGAAAAAAGAAGTTATGTACTTACCATAACATTTCATGTGAGTTGTTCATCTCGCCTTCATTCTTTACTGATGGGTTCAGAGCTGATCCCTCGGCTCCGAGTCAGCACCTACTGCAAAGCTCGAGGATTTCAAGTAGCTCGAGGACAAGTCCCTATCCCATGATGCACCCTGAGTTACCTCAGATCTTGTTTGCTGCATAAAATAATACCATATGTCATTCTAGAACTTCACAGGAGAGAAAGTTGAGTGACCAGGAAGAATCAACATCTTGGTCTTCTGAAAGCCCAGGAGGGGGTAGGAGGGAGGGATGTAAGAATAAAGGTGAGATGAACAACTCGCATGGAACATTATGGTAAGTACATAACGTCTTTATGTGACGTTGTTCTATCTCGCCGTTCATTCTTTACTGATGGGTAGCGTCCCAAGCACTATCAACTTCGGGTGGCTCACAGGAGAATATTTCGTAGGACCGTGGATCCAAAGAAGGCCCTGTCAACTTTGTAATGAGTGATAAAGGTATGAAGTTTTGACAAAGGGGCTGCTGCGCAAATGTTATCAATAGAAAGTCTGGCAGAAAAAGCAGATGATGTAGAAACTGCCTGACTGAGTGAGCTTTAATTTTATGCTGCAAGAGCATATTGGCAGCTGAATAAGCAAAGGTAATACAATCAGATGACCATTTAGAGAAAGTTGTTTTAGCCACTGACACACTCTTCCTGGAATCTGAGAATGAAACAAAAAAGCTGTTCTGATTTCCTGAAATCTTTTGTTCTATCCAAATAAAATCTGAGCTGTCTGTGAACGTCAAGTTTGTGCAGCATGTACTTTAAACTGTTTGAATGGTTGGGGAAGAAAAGTGGCAAATCAATAATTTGGTTGAGATTAGTTTCAGTGCAAGCTTTGGGTAAGAAAGAGAAGTTTGCTCGAAGTGAGACTGTCAGCATGGAAAATGAAATAAGGAGGCTTTATGGATAAAGCCTGAAGCTCTGACACTCTGCGGGCAGAAGTAATAGCCACTAAAAAGATGGTTTTCCATGACAAAAATTTAAGGTCACATGAGAAAGCTGGTTCATATGGCAAAAGAATTATGCGGGAAAGCATAAAATTTAGATCCCATGGAGACTAGTGAGATTTCACAAGTGGTCTAATATGAAAGGTCCCTTTGAGGAAGGTTTTGGATAATTTGTGTGACATAATATTCAATCCTTCAAATCCCAGATGAAAGTTAGAAATGGCAACAAGTTGAACACGGACTGTGGTTGCTGCAGCTCCTTTATTGAATATCATAATTAAGAAATCTAGAAAAGAGGCCATAGGGGCTTGGTAAGGATAAAAATTGCTTTTAGAGGCCCATATAGAAATTTTTTTCCATTTGCTGTGGTACAGCTACCTCGTAGATGATTTATGAGATGGAAGGAGAATTTGGCTTCATCTCATTGGAAAGGTTATGGAACCTGGCTATGATGGGAATTGGAGCAGCCAAGCTATCAGCTTCAGGGACTGCAGAGAGGTATGAAGCTCCCCTGATGAGTGAGTCAGAAGGTCTGGAACTGAGTCCAGAATCCAGGAGTCCTCCAAAAGATGAAATCGAAGGAAGGGGAACAAAATAAATTTTGGGAATCCCAAAAGCTTTCCCCAGGCTAGGGTTGGGGACTTGCAGGGGCTTTTGGGATTCCCAAAATCCATAAAAACTCCACCGACCCTCCCTTCAGACTGATTATGTCTAACAGAAAACCCAAAACCCAAAGGATCTCAGAATACCTGGAAAATGTGCTCAACACCATTTTCCAGTCTTCTAGGTTCTACACCCATGACACGTGGGATTTTCTTAATGATCTGTACAACAGTAAAATCAACTTCACTGAGTGCACCCTTGTCACGTTGGACATTGTATCCCTATATTCTAATATACCCACCAGAAGGGCATAGAAGCCACTGAGCTCTTCCTTCTGAAATACACTAAACTCAGCACAACTAAATCTGAAACGCTCATGGCACTGACCACAGCAGTACTAAAAAAACAACTATTTTAGTTTTAATAGAAACATTTATAAACAAATCAAGGGGGTGGCCTTAGGATCCAAAATGGCCCAGACATTCACCAATTTAGTATTGTGCACGTGGGAACTAAAAATGCTTGTGCATTTCAGGGGTTTTGCGCAAGTCTACCTATACCGGTGTTATAACGACATCATATTCATCTGGAAAGGACCTGACAATGATCTACAACCCTTCATCACTGAACTTACCAACAGCCTTAACTACCACGACTTTGTGTCCGGACGCGGGCATAATATAAACTTTTTGGACAACCAGATTGCCATTAATCTCCAAACTGGGTGCCTAGAATCCAACGTCTATAGGAAAGTAACCTAGAGGAACAATTTCCTTGAGTTTAGCAGCCAGCACTAGCTCTTTATTAAAAATAACGTGGTTAAAGGGCAATTCATCCGTCTTTCTAGACTGGTCTCCAATGATAGCACATTCCGTAAAGAATGCATTTTTCTATCCAGCCTATTCATCAACAGGCATTACCCCGAAAAGCTCGTTTCTAGCATTCTCGAAGTGGCGGGACTCCAAATAAAAACGTTCATGCCCATTCTAAATCATGGGTTCACCCCCAAACCTCTTGGAACAGCCAACAAAACCACCATTGACTGGCAATGCAGCTTCCCTGTCCCTATCAGTAGAGACATGTGTGCTATCAAGGGAGTTCTACAGTCCAATTGGACTATCATTAGGGCTGATAAAGAGTTAAACAAAGTTCTGGGCAACTGGCCCACCTTCACCCACAACAGATCCAAAACACTAAGGACGGCCTCTGAACAGAACGACCAAACTGAGCAAACCTTTGATAGCACTCCCCCCAGCCCCCAGCCAGGCATGTCTACCTGCAACAGATGCATTATCTGCCCCCACATCCAACCGGCTCCAACTACTGTTTTCAACACAATAATGTTAGTATTACCCACAACAAACCCTACAATTGCCATTTGGAATTCGTGGTCTATGCAGCTGTCTGTGACAACTGCAACTACTAGTATACTGGCAAAACGATCAGGAAAATATCCGACAAGGCCAAAGAACACCTAGCCACCATTAGGAATAAAGATAAAAACAATGCACTGGACTGCCACAGCCTTGCTTGCACTAACTTCAACAAATTTTACTTCTTCACGTTGGAAAAGATAAAGCCATTTTACGGCAACTGCGAGACCTTGCTCAAGCTCAAAGAATTCAAGTGGAAATATTACAAGATGCAGAATCAAGCCCCGGGCTAAACGAAACTTCCCACTTAAAATGCACGCTAAATTGGATAGTTAACCACGTCCTCCTCCACATCCCACTGGTGTTCTGTGATGTACTGGGCCTTCCTCGCCTTCAGCCCACAGGCTCTCAGGAAACCAACCAACGTTTGGACTATATTGTATCTCACCACGCTGTAATTGAGGGAAGGAAGAAGCAGATTGGGGCCCTGCTAACACCAGTCAATCCTTTCCCCTACTACTGGTCAAATCCCGGCCATGCAGTTAGGGGACTGTTGCTACAGTGATTCCCCCTTGATTGGACTAAAGATATGTAGGGGGACCCATGACTGGGCGAGTTCTGCCAACACCCAGTGGACGCACTCTATACTAACCCCCCCAATGGAGGACAGCTCCACACTATTTCTTACTGATATCTGAACTCTCAGCATTCCACACTACTAAGTCCTCATCTTCCTTCACGGACTTGCAGAAAGTGCTCTGTTTAACTAAAGTATTGTACATGTTTTAAAACCATATTGCTGTACAGCTGTTTTTACTACTTAGGAGCAGACTTCCATAGTAGACCCTCCGCCGACAATATTATATTATCGCTTCATCCCCAATAAAGAAAGAGAAAACTAATACACAGACAACATATTTTAATGTCTAGATTAACCATTTTGATAAATACTAATGTACTAACTTTAATATTAAAGTGACTACCTTTTTTTCAATGCAAATAACTATCTTTAACCATGTTACACCCACTAAACCTGTTAGTTTGGGTCTTGATAGCTAGTTAATGGGAAGCATTACTTGACACCTTGCTGAATCATAGACTGGCACATTTAGGAGCCCTCCTAAAACAGGAAAATGGCATCCGTTCAACGCTGTTTTGATTTAATTTTATTGGTCCTTTTGTATTAGTGTATTTACATAGCAAACAATGTACTGCATTTGGCTCAGAGTCGTGTGTTATATATAAGTTCTTGTGTTTCTGTAACTGTACACCACATACTCTGAAGAAGTTCGAATCAACAATAAAACAAAGCAAAGTGCTAAGTAACAGTTCTGCCTCCACGTGTCCTCCTTCCATCATACAGCATTGTTTAAATAGTGAAGTTTTACCACTTTTAATTAATTTTCTTCTTCTGACGATAGTACGGTCGTAAGCCCACACACACATACATATATATTGTTTGTGTCTTTCAGCTTTTCCCGGTTAGGGGTCACCACAGCGGAACTCCGGTCCGCTAATAATTGGCAGTAGATTTTTTCGTACTGGCTTGCCGGGCCTTACGCACAACCTTCAACGAAGGAACACCCATTCACGCATGTCGCTACACAGAAGATGCTCTCTCTCTCTCTCTCTATATATATATATATATATATATATATATATATATATATAAACAATAAACACTGTGCA